>NC_092562.1:382500-722500 GCF_037975245.1 Apostichopus japonicus
ACTTATCATTAACGAGAAACTTATTAGGATCTATTTTAGAATATTAACTAATGTATTTTAATCGGATATCCGGATTAATTTACGAATGTTGAATAAAGCGAAGAAGCTGATTGGCTTGTTTACAGTAATCAGAGAAAAGATAGTTGTCGGATTTTTGATAAAGTGTTTGTATATTATTTAACTTTGTGAAACAGTTTTCTGAATACGAAATGTTACTAATCGATAATAATTATTGCTTTACTCCCCCGCTAAACGATCGTTCTTCTGAGAAAGTAATCTTACTTCCATATTAATAATATATATATATATGTATATATATATATATATATATATATATATATATATATATATATATATATATATATATATATATATATATATGACTATATTTCCTTCAATTATCATGCAAAGTCGCATGATCTCTCTACCATTGTTCCCAAATAATCAAGGTTGCTTTCCAAGCTAAGTGGTACCTTGAAGGCCAAACTGTTTTCTTCTACCCTAGTTTGAAGGTATTCTAGAAACAAACCAACGGCAAAAATCGATATCCAGACCACTTCAATATTTCGTGGTTTCACTTTGCATTAATATGATCAAGTATTGAAGCCAAAATTAATTGAATTTATTTCGTGATTCGCTTAAAAATGTGCAACGAGGTCAGAATAAATGTTTTCCTTCTATGCATGTACGAATGTGTGAATTAATGGATGTATAAATGTATGAACGTATGAATGTATGTATGTATGTTTGATTGATGGATGAATGCAGTGATGGACGAAGTGAGGGATGGACCGACGGACGGATGAATGAACGAACGAACAAACACAATTATGCAACCCTCTAATTCTAACTGGCCCATTGCCAAGCCGGGGCGCAGAGGTCTACCCGGTCCATCGGGCAGACTGATTTGCACCCTCCCCATATATCCCATCTTGTTATATACAAAACTCTCACAAGTTACAGGACACACGTCAATATTGGAACCTCCATAAATTGTTAGTGCCACTCCAACTCATATTTATTGTCTACGGACCTGTAATCTAAAAAAACAAATCCTCTCACAATTTAGTTGCTCCCTCATTGACAGGATGAAACTTAATTATCATTTCTTTTTATTTCCGGTCTTATGGTTTGATTTTTTTGTTTAAAGAAATGTCAATAAAACATATCGCTCAGATACAAAAACTTTGAAATGTCTGGATAATTTGATCTTTATTTTATACATTATGTGTGTTATTTCTTTAAAGTATAATTCATTCATACTTAGTAAAGATTCCTAAATCCTATTGGTCCATTCAGGTCAGCTGACCGTGGTTAATCCTGTGAGTAACGCACGGTAAAATTACCGGCGGATGAATACAATTGTTACCATGTTACCATGTTTTGTCGTCTGCTTTGATGAGCTATCGAAATACATCAAAAACACAAAATGGCTAATATAACGTTTGATTTGAACTTCGATTTGCGCACTTTAGACGAGGTAGACACTCAGGAAAACAATGGAAGATTTGCAAACCTGATTGAGAAAGACTTAATTCACAGAAACGATCTTGTTCAAAAGTCTTGCAAGATGCCATCAGAGGTAAAGGACGCGAAAACATGGATCCGCACTCGAGTCTAGGCCAAAGTGTAGGCTGCACAGCTGTTGCCTCCAACAATGACATTAACGTTACTGCTGCTGTTAGGGCTGAAACGTCTAACATGTCCAAACTGTTTTCCAAATGTTCTTTCCAAATGTTCTTTCCAAAGTCCTGTGAATGTTTACTTCCAAAATTCATAGTTATATCCGTATTAAAACACCAAACAGTTGTGGATGCTTTGAGTTTAAATATATCCAGTATCTGTCCGTAATTAAATGTTCGCAAGGCCGTTATGTTGATCATAGTGTTATAAATTTAAAGTTAAACGACCGCAGTGCCAAGCACTGTGTAGTGTGTACGTTCAAGTGAGTGTACGTGTTCAATACAAGGCCTACTATGTTATCGTATGACTGTATACCATACGTACATGTTTGTTCCTAGAATGGTTGCTATGGGAACCAGAAGCTGTAGGGTATTGATATGATGAAGCCAACTAGTAATTGTTTGTAGTTCCTTATGTTTGGCAATATTGCGGCCATAAAACTATTTTTGAAAGGTCTCAATAATATTAGTTAAAATGTTATTATGGTTCATCTTTTATGAATGTCAGCCTTTCAAAGACGTTTCCTTTATAATTATTCACTATCGTTCAGTATTACTTTATAATTGCACATGTACATTATTGTTATGCTGGTTGTTAATCGTTAATTCGACTTACGGGGCATCACTTTAATAAATCTTCGGTTATATGTAACCAAAAATGTTTTGTTTTATGATTTTTCCCCCACACAAATGGTAGTGTATGAATGAACGGGGTTAATCAACGGTCTAGCGTGCGTTACTCACATGATTACTGCACTCCGGGTGTTAATGCTATCGCTGGATGCACTCGGGCTCCGCCCTCGTGCATCGCTTGCATTATCCCCCGATCGTGCATTAATCCTGTGAGTAACGCACGCTAGACCGTTGATTAACCCCTTATTCAATATTTGGCCCTATTTTTTTCTAGCGTATTACTCTTCATCTTGTAGCTTATGTCCCTCGTGGCACTTATGCCATCATCATTCTGAACATTTCTGTATAAAATGTAGAAACAAATTCATCATACTATATACAAGCAAAAAGTAAAAAAGGTTGGGTGACCTGTAAAGAGGATTGTTAAACTGCATGAATAATCTACAAAAACTGTAGTAGGTACGTCAAAAATTATCCCACAGCGTTTATCAACTTCATTCTGACATCAGACATTATAGTCTGGATGAGATGCCAGAAATCGACGATGTTCTTGCCATTGGGCAGTTTACTCCTACGTGACCTCCAGTATAGCGTGGCAAGACCGGCCGGATCGATGTTTGGTCATATCTATATGTAACTGCCAAAGCAAAAGAGAAAACCCGTTCATAATGACCAAAACCAAGGAAATCGTTATTTTCTCCGACAAGCAGGCAAAAAAACGCATAATTAATTTAATAGTAGCACTAATGCGATCCACAAATTTGATTCGTATAATATATATATATATATATAGAAACAAAAATCGGAGTGCAATTGGAGTGCCATTGGGGAATGCTCCCGAATATTTCCCACTGTCCATCTTGTCCTTTTCCCCCTACCCACTCAAAAACACGGGTATCCCCTTTTAATGTTTATTGCAGAAGTTCGACATTGATGAGTCGCGGTCTATACCAACCCCTAAATCTATTTTACGGAATTAAATTCCGCAATTGGTTTTCTTCTTTGTCCACTTTTTGGTGTCTCTTTACGAGGTCAGAGAATATCGGAACATTGAAGTGGATCGATATGCTTTATGACATCATTCTTGCTCTTTATTTATTTATTTATTTATTTATTAATTTCTCTTTCTCTCTGTTTTTTTTTTTGCGCTTTCAGGTTTTGAAATGGAATGGACCAAGGAGCCACCGTCGAAAGTGAAAAGTGGAGATTCGTTTTTTGTGGAGTATAGTCTGACAGTTCCTCGATCATTTTTTGATTGGGCCATTTTGAGTGACTCTGACTATGCAGTTGAACATGGCCCAGTGATGGACCCAGACCTCAAGTAAGAAATTGTACTCTCTCTCCCACCGCCCATCCCGTCCAACACCCCCCTCCCCCTCACACACTTCCTTATCTTCTGACTCTTCTGTGTGTTTTTTATTTTTGGAAGAACAAAATAATCAGGACCAACAGGTCTTTTTGTCTTACATAATCAACTATAAAAACGGAGAGCAATGCTTTTTATCCTTCTAAATCCAGACAATTGTAAAGATTCTTAAGAGGTTGAAGCAGGGATGGAGTAGAAGAGGTATGGGTGTGGGGGGGGGGGATATGGCAAGCTCAACTTAATCATCTCTATCACATTGGTAAATGCAGGTAGTTGCGCCTTCTGTTAGTGTTCTTGTGAGTTAGTTCTCTCTTCCATAAGAATTGTCCCTTGCTTTGTGAGAAAGGTTCTTGATGTGACAGTATTTTTAATTTTGCCCATTGTCTTCTTTCTGATACCATATATTCATAGTTCAGTAAAGTACATGGTGATCACCATTTCCCACTCCCTTCTACATCACCCCTTCAACCACCCCCTCCCCCAACGATTACCCTAACACATGTTTAGTCTGATAGTTGATGCCGTACCTGTTCAGGTCTGCTTACAAAATTATGAATTCATTACATTTACATACATAGTTTCAGTTAATATATTGTATAAAACTAACCATGCAAACTTTAATCATTTAAAAAAATGCCGTTTAATTTATTCACAGTTACATATAAGAAATTACAATATCTTCTTCTAATTATTCTTTATCTGTTTCGTTCTCGCAGAACTGGTGCTAACGCCGAGGCATGGTGTCATAACACTCCATGTCCAACTGCGAATAAAGCAAAGAAAGAAAACTGTTGTCTACATCATGTCAATGTCCACTCATGTCCAGAATCTCAGGTAGGGAGAACTCATTTTGACGTATAGTACAGGATATTATAGCTGGCTTAACCCCCCCCCGTCCACCCCACCTCCCCCTCGCGCCCACCACACCCCCACCAAAACAAAGAAATAAATTACCCTGTAAAACTTTGATCATTACAGAGTTAATTTCAATCATTCTCGCGTTGAATGTTCTCACATAAAAATGTGGCAAATAGTCAGAATGTATTGAATGATTTGACGTGAATACGTCAATCTCACGATTCTGAAACAGCTGTCCGAATTAAATGGAACAAGTCATGAATAATAACATCAGATGAATAGGGGCCTCATGTTTAGTTTACTCTTTAAATGCACATTACCACACACATGTGACACATTTCAAGGGCAAATATGTTATATTGTAAAGCACAACTAAAGATTAAATATACATGGTATATGTACTCACGTAGATTTGTATGTTCTTTACTGAGGCTGTCACTTTCTGCGTTGAAAATTCGGTTTGAAAGTCATCCTTTAAGACAAATTCTATCAAAATTGCATTACACAATTGGAGCATATAGATAGGAAGCTTAGCTGTATGACTGTTGTCGCTAAACTTTTGATGAGTTTAGTTGAGTTGAGCACATGCATCCCCTCCGGCAGCACAACTGCATGCTGGCTAATACAAGTAATTGTCAGTTTTGATGAGAAGTTTGGTTTAGCTGAAAATCAGCGGAAATGTGAATAATGAAACCTTTTTTATAATACACAATGTATTAAATCTACAGGGTATTTGCCTCGATGGAGTCTAAAAATGTCAAAATGTGTAAGAATACTATTACATTTCACTACACCCGTGTAACAATTATCGTCTAAGATGGTATCCGGTACCTGGGCATAATCTGACAAATGAACTAGTTGGTGAGATGCTGAGATTTTCGGTTATATATATATATATATATATATATATATATATATATATAAAGCTCAGTCAAAGCAGGTCAAATTTGTGTACACTTCCTGAATTTAGTACAGATTGATATAATCAGTACGTTTGATTATCAGAATGTCTAGAGATGTTTATTGCTATAAGCCACTCGATATGTGGAAAGATTTTTGGAAAACCCTCATACATTAGAGATCTTCACATTTAAAAAGTTTTATTGTTTTTTCTACGATAAGAGTCCATAAAATTTGTACCAAGTTACTTTTTTTGAATTCGATGATAATCGTAACCTTTGCATTCATAATGGCGTATGTCTGTGTGTGCGTTTGTGACGCTCAGCTTGTAAACACGATATCTGAAGAAGGGAAGGTCGGACCGATTCCAGTTTTGGGGTGTAGTACCACATTGATTACAAGAAGCCCAATGATTTTGTGGAGGTCAAAGGCCATTTGGGTTCACCAGTGGTCAAATTGTGAAAGCCTTATAAACAATATATCTCAAGAAGATAAGATTGAGCTGGCCTCATGTTTAATATGTATATGGTTCACATTGAGTACAAAAAGCCTGTAGTTTTTGGTGGAGGTCAAAAGCCATTTGGGGTCACCAGGGGTCAAATTTTAAACCCTTGTAAACACGATATATCAATGAAAGCTTGGGCAGACTACATATTTAGAGTGTAGACGTACCATATTGATTACAGGAAGCTTAATGTTTTTGGTGGAGGTCAAATGTAATTTGGGGTCATCAGAAGTCAAATTGTGAAACCCTTGTAAACATCATATCTCAATATTGGAAGCTTGGGCAGGTCTCATACTTGGGTGTATAACATTTAGTAAAAGAAGCCTATTGATTTTGGTGGAGGTCAAAGGTCATTTGAAGTCAGCAAACACCAAACATTTACGTTAACTCCCCTCTTACCTGTCTTTCTACACTAACGCACCTTCTTAAACATAAATTTGCAAGGGACGCTTGGACAGATCGCATATTTAGTATGTAATTGTGCCACATTGAACACAACAAGCGTACAACTGTTGTGGGCGGAGGTCAATGGTCGTTTGAATTCACAAGGGGCCAAATTGTGAAAACCATGTTTTAAAAAATATTTCAACAAGGATAGATGTCATATTTAGTATATGTTGATATATCTATCACATTTAGTACAAGAAGCCTGTTGTTGAGGTCAATGGTCATTTCAGGACAGCCTGAGTCATTGTGAATGTGTTGTTTGTCACATCACACTGCTTTTTCACTGTATTGCTAAGATCAAGTATGTTGTACACCCTTACTATACATTACGTCAGATTCATGGAGAAAACTGCTCATGTTACATCATTGAAACCACAATGAATGATTGCATTCTGGTTCCCGATGCTATATCTGGTAAAGATGTTGAGGATTGTACATTTACCGATGCTATCTGGTAAAGATGTTGAGGATTGTACATTTACCGATGCTATCTGGTAAAGATGTTGAGGATTGTACATTTACCGATGCTATCTGGTAAAGATGTTGAGGATTGTACATTTACCGATGCTATCTGGTAAAGATGTTGAGGATTGTACATTTACCGATGCTATCTGGTAAAGATGTTGAGGATTGTACATTTACCGATGCTATCTGGTAAAGATGTTGAGGATTGTACATTTACCGATGCTATCTGGTAAAGATGTTGAGGATTGTACATTTACCGATGCTATATCTGGTAAAGATGTTGAGGATTGTACATTTACCGATGCTATATCTGGTAAAGATGTTGAGTATTGTACATTTACCGATGCTATCTGGTAAAGATGTTGAGGATTGTACATTTACCGATGCTATCTGGTAAAGATGTTGAGGATTGTACATTTACCGATGCTATCTGGTAAAGATGTTGAGGATTGTACATTTACCGATGCTATCTGGTAAAGATGTTGAGGATTGTACATTTACCGATGCTATCTGGTAAAGATGTTGAGGATTGTACATTTACCGATGCTATATCTGGTAAAGATGTTGAGGATTGTACATTTACCGATGCTATCTGGTAAAGATGTTGAGGATTGTACATTTACCGATGCTATCTGGTAAAGATGTTGAGGATTGTACATTTACCGATGCTATATCTGGTAAAGATGTTGAGGATTGTACATTTACCGATGCTATCTGGTAAAGATGTTGAGGATTGTACATTTACCGATGCTATCTGGTAAAGATGTTGAGGATTGTACATTTACCGATGCTATCTGGTAAAGATGTTGAGGATTGTACATTTACCGATGCTATCTGGTAAAGGTGTTGAGGGTTTCCTTTTCCGGATTTAGAAACTTAGCTGTTAGTTGGTATAAACCTTTTAAATAACATGTTCTAATTAAAGAGACGAATTCATTAAAAGCATGTGAAAACATGTCAAGTTGCGGATAGAGAACACTAGTGCATAAATAAGAGGAATAATGAACGAGTTTTGTTTTACGATATTGTATAACATGACATAGTGAACAGATTGGCGAAATGTGGAAATATCAACGTTTATAACGGTTGTTAACGATCAATCTATACCAACTTCGATACCTTACTATAGGTTCCTGTTTCACTGGCTGTCGGCTACTTACGTAGTCCCCTAATTACTCCGTTTGATTATATTACGTAATAGCTCCAAGGTCTCAGCGACACCTTTTAACATGTAGTATACCAATCGCAAAGAAACAGGAAATTTGCTAGACACAAGGGAGCTGTTCATCTTAGTTCACTGCTGACATGTAAACTGTGTATTGTGTTTATCATGTATCCATTGTGGCATTTATCATCTATCAGAACTCAATCATATACTTGGTAAACCCTTCGGCGTTCCATATGTGTAGACGTTTCTTTCGAGAATTGTATACGTCACATTAAATGAGATTGTATAATCATAGTAACCGCTACGTGTTGTAGACAGGAAATACGTATTTAAATATCAGAGGCTCACCAATCAAAGTAGCTGGACTTCTTACTCTAGCACACAGACTTGTGGGGTCAGCCGCACAGAGTTGGATATACATATATATATATATATATATATATATATATATATATATATATATATATATATATATATATATATATATATATATATATATATATATATATCTTCATTCAAAACTCAATAGAAAGACCATCATCATGTCGAATAACATGTTCAGAATGCAAAGTTTCAAGTGTTGAATGTCGTCTAGAAATTGTTTGTATGAACTACAAAAGAATAGCGTTTCTCGATTTATCAAACATAAAAATTTATATTACCATTTATTATTATTGAGGCCTGCAATGATGGGAGCAAATGTGAGCATATAGTCTTTGCCTTACTGGAGACATCAAACCCAACACAATCATCTTTAGTTGATATGACAGAGATCTTTGCCAAGAACAACTCCCCATGCACGCTGCTAATAATGTACGTCTTGATCCGTTTGGAAGATATATAATCCCAGTTTTAAAAACTCGTGTCAGGGGAGCCGCCATTTTGTAAAACTATGCTGGCATAATGACACTAGTAGCTGAAACATTATTACTTTGACCTTCTCTCTGTTTTCTTCTCATATTTCTAAGTTAAGAATGTTAAACAAGTGTTGACGCTGAACCTAACTAAACTACCATCATTTAATTTGGTCGTGTTAAGAAGGATCAGTATTTTTTTTTATATTTGCCATTTTACAAATCCCATCTCCAATTACAAGAAATAAACGTTGTAATAAAATAAACAAAAACATTAAGAATTGAAGAAAATGTTTCTCTATAAATGTCATTTTTATACTTGATTAGGTCTGCAGCCTTTACGTGTGAAACAGCACTACGATATATCAACTCTAACAAAATCATGTCGATAAATTTATCAGTTAAGTTCCGTACCGTCAGTTTAGTTCCGTACCGTCAGTTTAGTTCCGTACCGTCAGTTTAGTTCCGTACCGTACAGAATGAAATACAATTTCAAGCGAGAAATATTTTGATTGCGAATCTGTCAACCAATTTTCCCTTTTGTAAAATGTTGCTTTATTCAAATCGTTAATCAATAATAATTTTACAATTTTAAGCTCATAAAAACTTCTTTCAGTGCCTTACTTGAAACAAACTATACTTTTTTCTCATAATTCCATAAAACGGAGACGTATCTTTAAGAGAATGATTTCATCGGAGTGGAAGAAGGCTTTCTTCACACAGCCTTAATAAATTCCATCTTTTCTTCGCTGGCCATTTGCCTTTTTCTTAATTTTTCTTTCATTCCTTCTTTCTGTTTTACTGATGAATGCGTTCAAAAGTGTCGCGATATTACAATCCAGCTTAATCAACAGTTTAAGTACAAACATTTGAAGGTCGGTTTCATTAGGAGTTTACTCATGCGCATAATGTTAAAAGAAGGCCATCTCCCTAAGGCTGTAAGTTTCAGGTCATTGGTGTAAATACTTCCGCTTGCATCTTTGTACAGAGTTTTCATAAGAATCTGCATAGCTTGGTGAAAACGTTTGGTTGGAGGGAGGGCGGGGGGGGGGGGGGCAGAGGGATCTCCATGATATGCATACGTTTTAGTCGCAATACCCCTACCCCCATCCAAACGTATCTCTCCGACCTCATGAAGGCGTAGGAGACAAGGAAAGGCTATTCAGATTACAATAACCTCAGGTTCCCACTCTCTCACTTCATAAGTCACCTCTTCAAGCTGTTCTCGTGTCTTCAGTTGTGTCTTCACATAACTTAGACTTTGACTTTGACTTATCATGATGTCATATAGCATTCGATCTATGGGGTTACAACAAACTGACTGTCCCTAAATTATCAAGTTATTGATCCTCTAAAAAGGCTATTCAACATTTGTGTTTTACGGTTACTTCCATTGAGGTTTTATAATATTGATGGGGGCACCCTTTTCTTTTCTTTTCTTTTTTAACTCCCCCCCCCCTGTCCCCTGATTCAATTGTTCCTTTGAGATTTCATGTGAGGGAGGGTGCCGGGAGTGAATAAACTAATTCAATGTATTTTCAGGTCCTTTTACACTTTCTCTTCGAGGTCACGTGATATATAACACCAGACGACTCACTCTCAAGTGACAGCTTTTAGACCTTAAAGCAGCATTTTGCGTCCTCGACTATGATATTTCTCAACCTCACTGACTCCACTATGCCATAACGACATACATAACTAGCTTATCTATTTATATTTTACTTCAAATGGTGGCATAAAAGTCGAAAAAATTGCAACTTTCAACTTTGTTGTTCTCCAAGATATTTTCCGTTGGGAACCCAATAAACCTCGCCCATAATATGAATATTTAAACACTACGAACGTCATTGACAGATACGTAATATAACACCACGCTTGATTTGTGTACAGTCTATATGGCAGTTGTACCAGGGAGTTGCATAACAACTCCCAACGCAAAGTCTTGAATCTATTTTTAGCAACGGCTCATATCTAAACCTGCATCTCTGATTGGTTGAATTCAAACTAGTGGGTTTGGGAACTGAATGCGATTTAATTTTGGATGTGGAATACTCGCCAATTAACGTTTTTGGCAGGGAAAAACTTGGCTAATATCTTAATTTGCTGTTTTGTGATTTGATGTATGTAAAAACTCGATGGACATGTCAAAACAGTAGAAAACGGCGACCAAACGCAAAATGCTCATGAATAAACATACTATTCACTGATTGGTGGAATTCAAACTAGTGGATTTGGAGATATGAAAACTTTGTCGAGGACACTTTTACTCGTTATCGATATAAATCGTTAATTACTCGCTAATTAACGCTCTTGGCAGGGTGAAACTTGGATGGTATCTTAGTTTGCTGATTTATGATTGATACATGTAAAAAAATCGATGCACATGTTAAAAAGGTGGAAAAAAGCGAGCCAACGCAAAATGCTGCTTTAAAAACTCTTTAAGTAACTTAAAACGTCCAAAGAAAGTCATCAAAACTGATTTTTGTTTTGAATTTCATCACTCATCACACATATGTTGTATAAAATGAAACATTTGAAACTTTCAAATTCCGAAACTGATTCAGTTCGGAGTGATCGCATGATTTGTTACCTCTCTCACCGTCCCCCCGGCTAGACAGTTGATATCGCTGGATGAGAATATGATGATGAATATGAAAAACCCCTTTCTGTGTACAAAAGACCCTCACGAGTATGTCTTAACCTTCAACGAGAGTAAGTTTTCCTTCTATTCAGAAGAATGAAATAGTCCTACGGTCCCAGGAGAAGGAAGCTAGCGCTTCTTCGTGCAGTGTCAAAATATGATAATGAAAACGCATTAATAAAAACGAATGGTTAACATTCGCTCGCCTTCCATTTTAAATCTCAGATAGAGACGGGACAAATTTAGACAGTCTCCTCTATTTGTTCAGTGCAGAGGACCGTAAAATCGTTAGCTGTAATGAAAAAGACTGAGCATGCGCAAACGATATCCGGCTGTAACTGACTCAACTGAATGTATCCAATGTGAAAACAAAGTTAAAGAGGCATATAGCCTATTGCAATGAATATAGAGTTACATATTAATAAAGAGGCATATAGCCTATTGCAATGAATATAGAGTTACATATTAATAAAGAGGCATATAGCCTATTGCAATGAATATAGAGTTACATATTAATAAAGAGGCATATAGCCTATTGCAATGAATATAGAGTTACATATTAATAAAGAGGCATATAGCCTATTGCAATGAATATAGAGCTACATATTAATAAAGAGGCATATAATCTATTGCAATGAATATAGAGTTACATATTAATAAAGAGGCATATAGCCTATTGCAATGAATATAGAGTTACATATTAGTAAAGAGGCATATAGCCTATTGCAATGAATATAGAGTTACATATTAATAAAGAGGCATATAGCCTATTGCAATGAATATAGAGTTACATATTAATAAAGAGGCATATAGCCTATTGCAATGAATATAGAGTTACATATTAATAAAGAGGCATATAGCCTATTGCAATGAATATAGAGTAACATATTAATAAAGAGGCATATAGCCTTTTGAAATGAATATAGAGTTACATATTAATAAAGAGGCATATAGCCTATTGCAATGAATATAGACTTACATATTAATAAAGAGGCATATAGCCTATTGCAATGAATATAGAGTTACATTCTAATAAAGAGGCATATAGCCTATTGCAATGAATATAGAGTTACATATTAATAAAGAGGCATATAGCCTATTGCAATGAATATAGAGTTAGGTTAGTATACATTCATATTCTTGCATGTGTTTATATAGGTTATATGGCATTTTCCACCCAATGCACAAGGCTTGATCAGTGTGCACTGTAAATAAGAGATAACCGTTCATCAGTTTAAACTGAAGTGTGTTATAACACCGTATCACATGTAAGACCTGTTAGCAGATGCAACTGTGGAAAAATTTACCACCAGACGAGGCTAATCATTAGCCTACTCCAAGACTGTTTCAACTAATGACTGGTTAGGAG
Source organism: Apostichopus japonicus (assembly GCF_037975245.1). Classification (NCBI taxonomy): domain Eukaryota; kingdom Metazoa; phylum Echinodermata; class Holothuroidea; order Aspidochirotida; family Stichopodidae; genus Apostichopus; species Apostichopus japonicus. Next base: position 395,389 of record NC_092562.1, read on the forward strand.
TCTAAACAGCTGTCCCTATATGTTTGACTTGTAAGTACACCTTGTAAAGATGGTTCGAATTGCGTATTTTAGGCTTTTTGCAGTAAAGTGTCATCCACTTTCTGTTCAAATGTGGACGAACGTATTGGCGAAACCTTTATAAATTAGTCGGGTTAGTCCAGTCAATCATTATGCATAGCATTGTGTGTTCAGTATTTCCTGACTGTGTAAGTCCTCGATAGCGACTGTTCATAACATGATAAATGGAACACATGTGAAGAAATTATAACACACATCAGTTTTAACTGAAATAAACGGGTACTCACCTTTACCAGTTTAACTGATAAAGTCAAGAGAAGCGACCGGAAAGTTTATAAGGGAGCATATCTGGAAAGTCCATAGCATTTGGGTTGTTGGAAATGGGTAATTTGTATCAAAGAACAAATTTTTTTTCGTAACGTTTTCTTACATTAATAAATCACTTTTTTTTTCTCCAAAATAACTAAATGCCTGTTCCTAACATCTCTTAACATTCTGATTTCGGATGTCAATTCACTTCATCAAGTAATACATTATTCCTTAAAATGGCTGGTATTGTCTCTAGCAGACCATCTGTCCAGCCAACAATACACGACAATACAATACTTTGTGATTCTGGTGTTACATCAAATGATTATATACTTCAATGGCGCCATTTACATTCACGAGCAGTTAAAAACAGACCACTTAATGGATGCCACCAATCTATTGTGTCATAAATCCTAATAACTCAAATACAAGATGTTATTTACGCCATATGGATAACAGTGCACCATTGGACGATTTGACATAAATAGCCTCTGTTTTATATTAAGTAGACATCAGTTATTTAAAGGGTCTATTTCTCAACAACAAAAATGATATCAAACATATCTAAACTCATTGCGTACCTAAAAGTAATCATTGAAGGGTACTTTTTATCGCTAGAAGATTTAAATGATGGTCATAGATACTTAGTTTGGTAAAGGTGCCGTCACGTTAGGCTCGGCTTCTATCTTCGCCTGTATAGCCTAGCCTATCCTAAGCTTAGGATACAGCATAAAGTCTTAATTTAATAGCGCCTTGAGTATAAGGTATAGCTTACAGAGTTTCTCTGATATTGCATGGCCTCAGAGCCGTAACTATATATGGTTTAAACCAATACAAAATGCCCGTTTACCCACCACCCCTCAGATCAAAACTGATGTCCGCAAATGCGATAGGAAAATTTGAGTAAAAATCTGAACGGATCCCAATATTGTGTACTTTATATTGAGTAACCAACTTAACTATTTCGAGAGCTCAGATAATTGTCAGGGTTTCACATCCTGAATCTATTGCAAGATCAAAAGAAAATATGTGAACATATATAGCCTTCTATTAAGTCTATAAGGTGTTGAAAGTTCGCTGGGCGTGTAAACCGGAAATTGACACATTCATACCTACGATACAGTGCCTTTAATCAAAGTATCATGCCCCCTCCCACTGATATTAACATGGTCAAGCAGCATCCCTACCAACTGCGCGCCTGCTTGGTTAGTCATTTTCTGTATCTCTTTAACAGGATTGCAATCTCCCAAATTGGACATTTCGTGAGTTTCCGAATCGCTCGATAACTCATGTTGAGATTGGATTAAATCAAATAACGCGTGTTAAGCTCTACTGTCTCATGTGTTTACGTTAATCTTGTGTTGTCAACTGTTTGACATTTTACTCCGTGTTTATTGGTAAGAACCTTCCTTGTTTACACCTCGAGATTTTATAGTGTTGAGAACAAGTATTTAACGTATTAAGCTATATGCTTATATATACTTGCCGTCTCAGAAATTAGATATATGCATTCAGATTAGCTACCAAATCGGTAGTTGTTGATTTCCAGTCGTTTCCAGTTTTTTCTTCCTTTTTTAATTTTCGTATTCATCCTTTGAAACACTGTGATTCTGATACATTTAGGTTCATTGGAAGATGAATATATGCTTGAAGAGTTGTCTTACCATGGTTGGTTTTTTGCAAACGGAAGATAACCTGCTTTCTGGAAATGGAATCGGTTTAATGCACAATCAAAAAAAGTAATAAAGACATACAGTTAAGAGATTTGCAAATGACCAAAAATTATGAACACATGTGGACACAACAACATTTCCTTAACTGTATTGAAAGTTTAATCAACTTGTCACTTAAGTCGCGGCCAAAATGATTTTATCTACATCACAGATCTTTCATTTAGATTCCAAGGTTAACCAAATGTGAATGTTACATGACTCGGTCAGAGTTATGCAAATTTCCAACCCAAAACAAGATCCTTCTTGAAAGAATCAGTCATGATATCCTGTTTCGTGAGCCAATTAGTTAATGTTTGCGGATTGTCAAGATACTAAAATAAAACGAAAAAAAAAGAAAGAAAGAAATTACGTTCCTCATTTTATTGTGAATTCACAATAAAATGTGTAAGTGTCTCCATGTGTAAATGTGTAAGTGTGTAAGTGTCTCCACAAGTGTAAGTGTCTCCATGATTGGGTTCTTTCTAAATGAAATGAAATAACGATACGACTAGTCGATAACTCTCGTGGATGGAGTATACTATGACCTGACTACATCAGTGTATATGGATATGCTGATGTAGTCAATTCTCTATAATAGCAAAAGGCCATGCATGCTGATTCAACCGAAATAAGCATGCACGACCAACATTTTACAATTATCTCAATTATTTTCGAATTATTGATGATGGCAGCACCCTGCGTAATTTATTATCAACGTAAAGCTTGCCAAGTTATCATTCATAATGTAAATTTATGCTATTTGCTTGACGAGACGATTTCGTGCTGTCGTTACGGCTGGTGCAACATCATTCTAAGAAAGTGAAATCACTTTCGCTGTTTATTAATGATTCCTTACCACAATATACGCAAGAATGATAGCATCTAAAAATATCTTTCTTTTACCAAATGTAGCAAAAACGATTCATATAGATACATATATGAATATTTATGCAAGTGGCTCTGTATGCTAAAACATGCAGACGTGCACAACACACTGTTTTCTCAATAATTACGATTTTACTAGGTGCTGCTCATGTATGCCAAGCATGCCTCTCGCGCTTTAGCTATATATATATATGTTTATATATATTTATGTATAGAGAGACCGACAGACAGACAAACATACATACAGAGATACAGAGAGAGAGTGCTGGTCTTCAGTAGATATTTATTTATTTTTTGAAAATTGTGTTTACAAATTTCGGAGATCATCCGGCAGTGGGTCAAAAAAATGGCTTATTGTTGAAGGATGATCAAACTGGAAGTCCATCAATCTCCTTTTGGTATATCTCGAGAGAGAGATACGACCGAATTAAATAACGTAGATGATTGATGGGTGAACTCGGTACCTTAGTCTCATCACCGCCCTCAATTTAATTTCCGTGTTAACGGGATGATGTATCCTACTTAAGGGGATTAAAGGACCGCTTCCTATATCTAGCGTGGAAGAAATAAAGGAAAATGTAATAAAAGTGTGATACTTCCTGATAAGGAGCAATCGCGTGAGCATGGCTCGTTCGTTGCAGTCGATATGATATGAAGTGGCGCATATATATATATATATATATATATATATATATATATATTGATATATATTGATATATATATATATATATATATATATATATATATATATATTTATTATATCGAGAGAGAGAGTAGAGAGAGTGAAAGAGAGGCGGAGATTGCCTTCATAGGGAAATTAACGTTATATACCTTGCAACGTCAGCAGTGGGCAAAAGCAGGCAAGATGGTCGAGGTTAAGTAAAACTTCAGAGCCCAAGCATCCAGACGACGGTAAAAAGGAAGGCACTTGAATAATCCTTTACAACCACTCCAGTGTCCTACATTATCGATTGCTTGGTTCTTGATGGACAGAAGTCGCGTTCGAGACATGACTATTTAAATGTTTAAGGATTGAATCTGCGTATTCTGTTTGGTAAATATGGGGTTTGCGATGACAAAAGTCCGTAGCGCTTGTCTTCTGATTATGTCAAGTGTTTTTAAGGATATGTTCACTTGAATTTCTAACGATATACCGGTCGTTAATGAATAGATATAAATTGATAGCAGATGAGATAAAATGATTATCGTCTGTCTTGACTAATGGAATTAAAAAATCAGTTAGACCAGATAGGGATCAATAAGTTGATTTAAGAACAACAAAAAAACGAAAGTATAGGAAGGCTTGTTCTAGATCATCCACTGCGTTTCAATCATCTCTTAGAGAATCACATTTAACCTTGTCTTGGAGATTCATATTTGAAACACCTCTTAGAGATGTGAGTTTCATATTTCAACCGTTCCCTTAATATGCACATTCCATCCATGACAGTGCAATCCCTATTTAAGGAATGCAAATCTCAAACAACTTTGATCAATTTTCGATTTCAACCGTTTCGTTTATAATTATGTATTTCATTTTCAACCATCTGATGGAGATTGATATCCAATCATATCATCAATATTCACATTACTTAGAGATTTACATTTCCAAGATCCCTTGGAGTTTCACAGTTCAACTATTTTATAGGTTCACATTGTAACCATCTCCAGGAATTACTTTCCATCTGTCATCTTGTTGTCAGTGATTTACGGTACATTTCAACTATTTCTTAGGATACATATATCAAGCATCCCTTAATTCAGAATTCAACCATCTCACAGAATCGTATTTCAACCATCTCTTTGAGCGACGGTCCGCAAAACTAAGGGGCCCAACAAAATAGTAATTCGACAAACATTTATATAAGTCTTCTTTTCTTTTAAGTCAAGCAAATAGTCATTGCTAGCTGTCATATAATCTCACCATATATTCTAATGATTGGGATGATGCATGGGGATCGGGTGGGTTGTTGCTCATTTCTCGTGAAATATCCTGGGTAGTGTGCCTTAAAGTTTGGGGACTGCTGAGAGTCTTACATTTCGAACGTCTCTTATAGAATTCAAACTTTAGCCATCCTTTGGAGATTTAAATTTAAACCATTCCTTCACTTTTCCGTTGTTGCAGTTCAGCCATCACTTTGCGGATGCGTATTTCAACCATCTCTTAGAGAATCAAGCATTTCAACCATCTTAGAGAGATTCAGATTTAACCATCACTTAATAGCATCATCTATTTCAAAAATCTCATATGTATAGATGTTCACATTTCAAACGTCCCTTCGAGATTCAGGCCTCAACCATTCCTCAAAGATTCACAATCCTACCAATCCTAAAAGATTCACATTCCAGACATCTTCCCTGTGTTAAATTTCATCCATTGGAAATACTGCAAGCGCGTTTAGATTTTGTATCATTGTTTTGCCCTTTTTAGCAGGAACGCTATACTTTTAAGTAGGAACTCTATACTCAACACTTGATGTATTGATTATATAAAACAATAACATCATCCCCGAGGTTGCCCTCTTTCTGTCTTTAGACTCTCTTTCGATTATTTTCTTATCTTCCGGAAAAATGAGGCTTTTTGAATATTTCGGTCTTTACATCGAATGGATGTTCCCCTCATTCTGCATCCTCGTTGTCAGCCATAGTTTTATATACCTACTTTGTGGAGGTATCTTTTCGTGCACAGAGACGAAGGCATCTTCGGTCAAGAGGTCTGTTGCCTCTTTGATATATTTCTGCATAAACAGTGGATATGTTGTGTGATGCATCAGCAAAGGGTTTGGGGGTTGTTGAGAGATTCGATGAAGTGGGATTGGGTGGCCAATCCAGGTCTTGAAAATATGCGGTTGGGTGAATATCTCCCGGAAAAGGACATAATTGAAGTCTTCAACTAGTCAAATTTTGGTTGAATATTTTGCAGATAAAATGATGGATGTTGTTTAAAACTGATATGGCTCATGCCATAAATTAGGGGTCCAATGTGACTTGTGTCCCCGTGAAGAAGTAAAACAGTTTCTCTGTATATTTGTTTTTCTTTCAAATGAAATGGTGAAACGAAGTTCCCTATTGCAGGTACAACGAGAATCCCTCAAATTTATACTTTTTTACTTCAGAACTTTCATGATATGGTGTACTGGTTTGTTGAAGTTAAATGAATGTTCCTACATATTAAGTTGAGAAATTGCAATAGACAAATTGGTAAAGAAAGCGCAGTTGTTGAAGTCGTGTTTTAGTATATATCACTAGCTCAATTGGCAGACAGTGGCATAGCAACTCGTCTATACAGCTTATATCTGACGTCAGGCCAAAGTTATGTTGCTCATACACATTTAGTTGATCCCTACTGAAGTTGTCCAAGTTGGTGCTCATATTAGGGGCTACATTAATGTTTACACAAAATTTGTTCAAATATTGTTTGAGGTCATGACAGCCTCATACATGAAATTCTTTAACACACAAGGAGCACAAGTTCGTTTGAGGTTATAATTGACTGAAATGTAACATTTTCTTTAAACGGATCTTCACGTATGGCGTTAATTGAACTTGAGTTGGTAGTGAGGTAAACTAATGTGCGCAGGCGTAGAAGGTCCCGGATCCTATGAAGTTATTAGCTGTCAGAGAGATGCAATGTTCAAACCTTCATCTCTTATGGAGGCTTGTTTAGATGCACAGCAACTTGTTTTAAACAAGTCGTTCCCTGATGTGGGCAAAATAAACAGTACAAGAATATATAAACGTCAGAGGTCATCGTAACCACGTGGTGATGAAAAACATGAAGTTGATTGCAGGATGCAGTACATGTCAACTTCTCTGAGTCAGTCTTTGAAGCCTGTCTTTAACAGAAGTCTAATCTGCATTTTTTTGAGGGTCTTAGTTAAGGAATTGTTAAAGGTTGTGACAGTCCCAGTGACATTGCTCATCAATAAATGTTTTAACCAATAGTAAACGTGTGTATGGGTTTGATTATTGATTAAATAGAAGTATATGTGAAATGATATTACTTTTCATATTCCTTTTTAAACATTAATTAAACCAGATTTTGGGTGTGTTTTGCGTGTGTTAAAGAGCAAGTTCTGATTGATGTGTGACACACATGATATACAATTGGCATTACCGGCAATGAATGCGTTCTGTCTGACACAACAGGTGCAATTTGTTGTTCAGTCTTTGTTGGATGCTAAGATAATTTTGTTAATGTGAGATTTAAAGTATTAGAAAGTGAGAAATGAAGCCAAGGGGTCATGTCTGTTCAGAGAAGAATTAAGCCAAACTCTTTTTTAAATGTTAATATTCCAAAGGATTACTATGGAACTAGGAATACTGGCGAGCTACCATCATTAAACAGAGGACAGTGCTTTCACTAGATATGGTATCTCACATTGGCTTCTCCTCTTTTCAGAAAAAAAAAGACAACAAGGAATGGTTTTCTTTCATGGTGTTTGAAAGAATGTACAAATCACTTGGCAAAAGTCAATTGAGCTACAATATCATTGATGTTCTAACATTAGTTATGTGAATTTTACATATTACCCTTAGAGGCATCTCCTTTTGGATTAGCCATTAATATCATCGTGGGTTTAAAGTTCTAACAAAGAAAGAGGCCAAATGAAATATTATCAAATTGTTATTTACACATTGTAGTATACATACCTATTATCGACGATTTTACTCTGCTTTTTCCCTTTTTAAGCTGGACAAGTCAATATGTGGACCATGGATTCCACCTAATGGAGACATTTTTACACACACCCAATCAGAGGTTGACAGTTTAAATCGAACCAATTGGAGGACAGAGGTAGCTCTTGTTCCAGTGGGCTTGACATCTATCATCGCTCATATCCGCATTGGGAACCTACAAGCTGCCTTACATCACAGACTCAATGTTACACCAAGAAGTGGTAAGTTATGGAGATTAAAATTGTTGGTGCGTCTTTCTGAAGGATTTAAGGAACTCATGGGGTTAGTACTTTGTCCTTGCCAAGGTAATTAAGAGAAGTGTTAGATATATCGCTTCCATGCAACCGATTCACATTTTGTTTCCAGATATCTAATTATCGTGTAATAATTATTACAGACTGTGATTTTGAGCAGACGATAACACTTTGAGCGGGAAACTCGTTCTGTAGCTTCTTGGCCAATCAGATTTCTCGTTCTGTAGCTTCTTGGCCAATCATATTACTATACAAAACTGAAAATTTCATTCTGGTGCAGATCACATCAGTCTTCATAAACGACAATAGCATGAGATCATTTAACGTGTGTTAGCATCACTTTACTTTTCTTGTTTTTTTTTTTCAATTTATTGTTAGCAATAAATTCTTAGCAAATTACAAAACAGTTCTATATAATCCCATTTTTCAAGGTGAAAACATGTTTGTTGCCCGTGAATTGTATATACGATACTTGAAGAGAAGATGCGGTCAGTTTTTGTTTTGCTCACACTGTTACGAGATGGTATAGCTGTCTATGGAACGTTTTTGTATTATTTTTTTACGCAATTTCTTTTTCTTTATGAATGGAAGGGGAGATTTACGACAACAAAAAATACTTACGTCACTTTCATGTCATATGTGTTTTTAATCTTACCATTTACAGTATGCAATAATAAAAAATGTGAGACGGAAGAAGGAGAAGACTGCAGTACCTGTCCGTATGACTGTGGCCGCTGTCCACTCCCGCCATTATTACAAGCAATGATTATAATAATTTGCATACTAGTTGTAACTAGCTTCTGTGGTATAGTTGGCGTAAGTATATCCCAATCTACTACATTGTTTACTATTTTGTTACATTGATGTTTAATTAAGGTGCATGGATGATGTTGTCAAAGAAATGTTGGTCTGATGCACTGTATGGCGAAAACATTCTGTGTAACCTTCTGAAATAGTTTCAACTTTTGTGCAAAGGTTCCAGAACGGTTTCTCTTTGTTCCTTTGTAATTCTCTAAGCGGACAGAGTATTGAGATTCGGCAGCATATTGGTGGTTTGGTGGTCTTCTTACCCATTTCTTTTGTGGGCATAACTCTCTAAGTGTTTCAAGAGTCATGTTACTTGAATGTTGCCTTTTTGTCCTTGTTGTTGTTGTTGTTATTGTTGTCGACTTGCCCTTTTGTAATTCCTCAGAGCTCCTAAGAGCTATAATTGAACAGGAAGTTATCTATACAGGGCATAGTACCACCAATGACGTCATACATAAGTCTCTCTATAACTAAATGTTTCTCTTTACGTTTGAAACAATGTTCGTTTGAACTTTTATGTTACACCACCGGTGACTTAATTTTGTGTTGACGACAACCAATCAGAGACGAGTGGACATCGTTAATAAACTGCAGCAAAGTTGCATCTTATTTTACCAAATATGACATATCAGGGAAAAGAACGGATTGATACTGTGCATCTATAGTTACTGTGACACTCATCTAAAAGAGAAAAAAATAGTGCACTCTATCACACAAAATAGCTTCGCCCTAAATCCAGATAAGGTTGATAACTTACTCTGACTGGCTAAGCCCTCCCTTGGGCTACTGCTTGAAGAGGATCACAGTTAGTGGTTTGTGACGTAATCGTAGTAGATGTTATTCACAATTTTAACATTACTTTTTCAATATTTTTGTTCATATATCCTTGCAATGTGAATACATATGGACTTTTCGCTTAACAGTCAGTTCGAATGTTCTCTGTATGTAGAATCTCATCAAAACTCAGTTTGTGTAGAATTGCTAACTTTCCCCTGATGATAAATGAATTAAAGTATCGTAAAAGATATTTTCAGTTCATATTTCCATGATGACGTCATTGATAATCTTAGGCCATACGAAATGCTTCGGAGAATATGTGGCTTGACCTTCAAGGTAATAAAGAATATTTCAAATAATTTAGATGAGCAAAATCACCTTTCAGCCACTGGAAGATCGCTTTAAGTTGCCTAATCAGCGGGACGAAAGATGGCCATCTCAAACAAAGGACCTCTATAGTCAGGCCAAACAAATTAGTACTACTGACTGAATAACTCCAGTTATAGTTTTTTGTTTTAAATTTCACCCAATTTTATTTTAAAATTCATAGGGATTTTGAATCAAATAAATAAATGCATAATACTCTGGGGCCTAGACGCTACTTGAAACCTCTTTTTGATTCCTTTCACAGTAACCCAATCCCTTTTTTCAGACCTTTTTCGTTCGCAGCGACACATTCATCGTGCCAAATAATATTTTTATTATCTTGCAGTATTTTTACTGGCGACAAGAGAAACTCTTTTGGGACGAGAGTTGGATCATGGATTATGACGAGATACGGCCAGGTAAGATCCAATTTTGTTTCTATTTACGATTTTACGATTTTCTCTTCTTGTTTACAATCGCATAGAAGTAACGATAAATCGAGAATAAGCATGAGACAATTCTTGACCCAAGTTGAGAAATCGTTTTTGGTGAACAGATATTTTGTGCGTAATAAAAATATAATTTTATAAAACTGCTTCTTTTGTTGTTGTTGTGAATAATTAAAAAATTAAGCGTCTCTTCCTTGTGATCTTTATTGTTGATATTTTGTATTATGTAGTGAATTTTTCCATATTATTTATTTTAGTCGTCTGCACACTATAGAATAATATATGGTGTGAGGAACCCCATCATTTTCCACTTTAAAAAAAAAACACAGGCTACATAAGTTTGCAATTTTTACTTAAAACACCAATGCAACCCATTATCACAGACAAAACACCGTGCCACCCATTCTCACCGTTTCACAGAACACCGTGCCACCCATTCTCACCGTTTCACAGAACACCGTGCAACCCATTATCACCCTTACACAGAACACAGTGCTACCCATTCTCACCGTTACACAAAACACCGTGCTACCCATTATCACCGTTACACAGAACACCATGCAGCTCATTATCACCGTTACACAGAACACCATGCAACCCATTATCCCCGATACACAGAACACCATCCAACTGTTCATTGCCGATACACAGAACACCATCCAACTCTTCATTGCCGATACACAGAACACCATCCAACTCTTCATAGCCGATACACAGAACACCATCCAACTCTTCATTGCCGATACACAGAACACCATGCTACCCATTATCACCGTTACACAAAACACCATGCAGCTCATTATCACCGTTACACAGAACACCATGCAACCTATATTACCGTAACACAGAACACCATCTTACTCTTCATAGCCGTTACACAGAACACCATCCAACTCTTCATAGCCGATACACAGAACACCATCCAACTCTTCATAGCCGATACACAGAACACCATCCAACTCTTCATTGCCGATACACAGAACACCATGCTACCCATTATCACCGTTACACAAAACACCATGCAGCTCATTATCACCGTTACACAGAACACCATGCAACCTATATTACCGTAACACAGAACACCATCCAACTCTTCATAGCCGTTACACAGAACACCATCCAACTCTTCATTGCCGATACACAGAACACCATGCAACCTATATTACCACCGTTACACAGAACACCATCCAACTCTTCATAGCCGTTACACAGAACACCATCCAACTCTTCATTGCCGATACACAGAACACCATGCAACCCATTACCACCGTTACACAAAACACCATGCAGCTCATTATCACCGTTACACAGAACACCATGCAACCCATTATCACTGTTACACAGAACACCATCCAACTCTTCATAGCCGTTACACAGAACACCATGCAGCTCATTATCACCGTTACACAGAACACCATGCAGCTCATTATCACCGTTACACAGAACACCATCCAACTCTTCATAGCCGATACACAGAACACTATGCTACCCATTATCACCGTTACACAAAACACCATACAGCTCATTACCACCGTTACACAGAACACCATCCAACTCTTCATAGCCGATACACAGAACACCATGCAACCCATTACCACCGTTACACAAAACACCATGCAGCTCATTATCACCGTTACACAGAACACCATGCAACCTATATTACCGTTACACAGAACACCATCCAACTCTTCATAGCCGTTACACAGAACACTATCTTGTCAACCGAACTAGCGTATTCGAGGCATTTTGGAGATCTACTGTAGCTTTGTACTCGATCTCGTACTCATTGCAATGGGAGTTGTAAAATATTACTCTTGTTGCTGTACTGGTAGTCTGCAACATCCTTTAACACTATAAATATGTGAAGTTCAAGGCAACCGACTTGAGATTAAGTTGAATACGGTACACCCCAACGATAGGCCTTGTATTAAACAGCATAAACAGGAAACACAAAATGATTTTAACGCATACACTAAGGTTTCTGATACACTGAGTAGAGGCGCAACACGCATTGAAGTTTATATATTTCCATATTTATTAACATGGTATGCGGTTAGTGTACTCAGTGTTACAGCCAATATAAATTTGGAAATTTCGGGTTTTTCCATTGAATAAGTCATGGATATTTTGCATTTATTGTAATAACGTGGCCTTCACTGCTTGAATGAATATGGGGAGTTATTTCTCATATCCGTTGCAATGCCTTTGATATGTCGAAGGTTTAATAATAGGTGCTGTTATTATCCGATCAGGACAGATTTAATATGATGTGTAAAGAAATTAAAATGAGAGAATACATTACTGTCAAAGTGAGATATCCGTAGACATGCATTTTGTCACACCATGTTTGTGGATTGTTGTCCCTTTTGACACGATTGGCGATCGAAGGGGTGTAATGGGAATATACCGTGATTTTTACCCTATGAATCAGACTTGACAGTTGAAGACATCTAGAGACACCTTGCGAGGTTTAGTATACATGATTTTACAGAAATTAGAAAGGTTAAGTGTCGAACTTTCTCATCTTTAAATCAGCAGACGATAATAATATTTAGTTAGAATGGACAGGAAAAGAGCAGACCGAAACGTAGTTCGGAAATTACTTTGAAACAGGAATAACCAATCCGGGTACCTGTTATTGAGGGCGTGCCTTACATACGAAAGGAGAGTAACAGTCATGCACTAGTATAAATTGAATCATGCATGCTGGAATGATAGGAAAACGGGCGATGAGGGGTGGATGAGCAACCTATTTCACAGGACACATGAGCGACGAGGTTTTTCTCTTCATGACATTTCCCTTATTACAGGATATAGCAAAAAAATCAATCAGAAGCTAATATATATTTGAGATTTTCACGATGTACTTTACTACATATACATTACATACACACATATAAACTGCGCGCCTGGGTTAAATGTAAACGCAACATCTGTCTTGGTTGCTCACTACTACATCAACGTGATGTCACATAGTGACAACGTGATGTCACTATACATCAACGTCACTACTATACATCAACGTGATTTTCCTGATATAGTCCAGATAAGTTGTTCTTACCTCAATCTTCTATCCCTATTTAATAAAGCACTTCTGCAAATTCATGTTAATTTCCTACAAGGTAGAAGCATAAAACTATAAATCAATAGGCCTGTGTAACCCCTTCCATGTGAGCTGCGTCGATACGCTTATCCAATGTTCTCTTGAAAATGTCTCGGCTAAAGTTGGTATTGCCAATCTTTGTGTGACTCATAACCAGAAAATATAATCAGATTTAATGGCAATTAAAGCCTGAACACCCTTGTTTATAAACAACAGCAACATGCTTGAAATAAAATAAAAAGAAATAAAACAATTAGAAATTTTAGAAATAACACTTCGAGAAATAAATTTGAAAAGAGAGTAAAGGGAAATTTCGTTTGTTTCGTTTCATTTTCAGGATTGTTTTATTTCATTTACAATTTTGTGAAATTTTAGAAAACTTTACGAGTATTACGCAAAATACGTTGATGAGCGAGAAATATATGATTGATTGGGTTGTCAAGTTTCTACCTCCCAGACAGTTTTCATGTTTGTATTGAAATCATGTCATTACAGCAAATCGGGACCCTTTTCGATATTTTATTCAATTGTAATTTAGAAATGAAAAAGACTTGATTAGTCGAGCTAATTAACTAACCTGACATGGGAAGACTTTACTTCTAATAGAAATAGAATCTAAACGTTGATCAATATTAATATAATACTAACATGAAATGATTTTTGTATGAAAACACATTTTGTGTTTAATTCCTTCTCTTTGGAGAGGAGGAGGGTTAAGAAGGATGGACAAACAAACTAAAATCGTGCGTCGAATTTTGTGCTTAATTCACTTGACAAATTGGCCCCATACACTTTCTGATTTCTTCTTTTTCTCCCCCCCCCCCCTTTTTTTCTTTTTATTACAGCATCGGGCCTTCGAGGGATTCTCGGGAGTGTAATTAGCGTTAATGTAGATAGTAGCTCGATCGGTGGAGCTTCTTCGGGCTTTTCACAACAAGCAAATGCAAAACAAGTGTTTACTCAAACCGGAATTATGTAAGTGTACCCCTTCCTTTTATCTATTTTTTCATTTCAGTATTTATCGATTGATAAAAAGCATTATATATATATATATATATATATATACATATATATATATATATATATATATATATATATGTGTGTGTGTGTGTGTGTGTGTGTGTGTCCACTTTTAGTACCTCCTATCAAAGGTGTCACTTATTAACTTGAGGTACCTCTAAGGCGAAGACGATAAAATGCTTCGAGATACGAGGACAGCAAGCATCAATCTAAAACGGGAATTGAGGTTTTCAGCTATCTATGTTGTCCCCTTCCGGCTTCTTTTGGGGTATATAACATAATCACAAATATGCTTCTCTTAACAACTCTCCATGAGTTGCTTTATTCCAGAGAGAGTAAAGGAAGAAAACATCCCAAAATCATTTCGCTGTCAGCTGCTTCAAACTAATTTGTTTTGCTTCATAATTCGGTCCTGGTTTCCCCGGAGGATTTTGGAAAGGAGAATAAACAAGTGAAAAATACCACATAATGTATTAATGACCTTAAAGCGTTAATTAGAGTTTTCAGACGTATCAATTTTACATCTCCCTGCATAGTTGAGAGGCCATCCAATTAATTCCTTGTAAACTTTATTGGCTAAAATTAAAGTACCTTGCCCAGAAGGTGGCCGTTAACTAGCAAAGGGAATAGGGGTACCTTTCATAAGAATTAGAAACGTTTGTGGAGTATCGGGCCATGTGGCTCTGTGGAAGGCTGAAGGGCCTAACCTTCATTTTCAAAAGGCGCTTGTTGATGTTCCTTGATAACTAGTTCTTTGTTCGTTATTCCATTGGTTAATGTTTAGAATGTAGGTCTGTAAGTGCGTTTTGATAGGTTATAAATCGGTGAAAGAAAAGTTGATTCCCAAACGTCACGATTTACAGTTAAGACATCGCATACTGGAGCATTGTTAACTGTAATGTTCACGCATTATATACATGGCATCTGATAGGATAGTATAGCCTACACTTGATATGATATGACAAGAACTACGATCGGCTATCATATGGCATGTGAAAGGATATGATATGACATGACATAGAATAGGATATGATATTACATAGGATAGGCTGTACAGTATGACATGTATCGGTTTATGCTATGACGTAACATGACAAATGATATGATATGACATGACATTAGATAGAATATGATTATGACCTGACATTATATGATATGCCGCGATTAAATATATCATTGTTTGTATCTCGCATAACTAATGACGTCATGACAGTTACTTCAGAACTGTTCAAGATATCATGACGTCATTTCACAAATGTTGCAAACAATTGTGAATAAAGGTGAAATCATGTGAATCACGGTTGTTTAATTTAATTCTATGCCTGGAAGTTGAGTATTTAGTCATGAGTGTGCGATGACACCTTTTGTTATACTTTTACAGAGCAATGACATTATTTCATCTGGAATCAAAACAATGTGTTTGTCTTATTTACAGAAACGGACGGACAGTTGCTGTTAAAAAAATAAACAAAACTCAATTTAGCCTGGATAAAAGAATAAGAAAAGAGGTAAAACAAATAAGGTGAGTTCATTTAATCCGATATTAAGGAGGAAGCTACAAACCAAAAACGTAGACGCTCCAATCTCCTCTACGAAATCCTTAACCCCGTTCAGTGCCCACCCCACTCCCAACTCCCTCCCCCCACCCCATCTTCCCATATAAAACGTTGATGTGCTCTGCTCCATATGACGGATGTCAGTAAGGGATAACAAAAATTATTGCAGTAGTTGTGAACAAGTTCACGGTTAGTTTACAGAAGGATGGGATCGCTAACGTGATTTTGCTTTTACTGTGACTATTGCCAATTACGGTACAACAACGGACAGTATTCTTTTTATGATGTTCATGCATAGCGCCATCTATTTATCTTTCCAATATTCCATTCTTGAATTCTTCCATCCTTTTTATTTCCCTTCCTTTGCACTTTCGTTTAATAGTTTAAATTGATATAAATGAGCATATTTAGAGGTATATTCCGGTGGCAGTAGAAATAAAAGGATGATCACAAGACAGATAAAAAAATTTTCACCTTACCAGGTGAACAAAAAACCATCTTAGTATGTAGATCCTAATTCTACATTAGGATAGCATACTCGGTTTTATTGACTTACACACTAAATCGTCGAAGTTATGTGGTTAGGCTAAGCCCTTGGTAGAAGTTCTCCTTATGGTTAACCAGTTCGCTCATTGGACAGCTGATTTATTATCCACTCATGGCACCTTTAAGTTTCCGTACCATGACCAAATAAAGTCTTGGTTAATTATTATATAATTATAAAATTATATAATTATAAGAGCCCAAGTTCTCCTCACTTCCAAACATGCCTCTTTACTTACCAGAAAATAGTTTTCCCTACGCTGCTCTTGGAAGGCCTAAAGTGGTTTAAAAGTGATCCAAATCTTCGCACCACATGATCTTCTATTTTTGTATTCTGACATTCAAGCCAAAGAAGAAAAAACATACTGTTTTTGATAACATATCGCGAAAAATGTTCTCCCGTTGCTTTCTTGGAACTTTTATCTATGACGTCATCATGTAAAAGGTTTTTCATAGTCTTTGCATGGATTTGTTATAAATTTTCGATTTTATAACTTCAAATGTAATACAATTGGAATATTGGGCGTCATAATAATTCTTTTTTTGTTTCTTAAAAAAAACTATTTTCCTTTTTCACTGCGGATAAGTGGTATTTGTACGGTAGACATAAAGAAATACCCTATTACCACATTGCCATAGTGATTTAACTCATTTATCCTGCCGTCAGATAACATCATTAAAACTTGATAAACATAAATATTTCGCATACTTTCGAATTAAAACATGCTAATATGATGTATATAGATGTCACTAATATAGACCAAATGAAAAGAATTGACAGCAATTTTCAGCTTTGACCACCGGTATAAACCTTTAAGGCGAAAAATAAACCACCAGAGAAGATCTTAAAAAGAAGCTACTTGTAACTCGAAGTTCTTGACAAAATAGACGTAGACCTCTCTTTGCTTTTACGGGAATTTAACCATTAAATAAGACCTATTCTTGGTTCCTCGCTATAGAAGCAAATGAACCATAAATGCAGTCAGGTTTGTATGTGCGCCCGTGTGTGAAAGGAGGTATTCTAAGAATCCTCGTGGCTTAAGAAAGTAGAACACTCCCATCTAGAAAAGGAAGACCACAAAAACAAATATAAAGGAAGCCAAAAAAAATGAACAATTAAAGAAAGAACAAAATGCTTGTAATTCTGTTGACAGTCTTATAAACAAACAGAATACATGAACGCAAATACTATGAAATGGTAAATAACAAAGACATAAACACAATCAGGGCACGTCAATGTGGAACCTTAAGGATCCAACATAAGCCATATCTCACTGTTACATTGATATTTTCATAATGCTTGTTCCTTTTCTCTATTTTTCTTTATAGAGATTTAATTCATACGAATTTGTGTAAATTTATCGGCGGTTGTATCGTCGTACCGAATATCGTGATATGTACCGAGTATTGCCCAAAGGGCGGTTTAAATGACGTTCTCCTTAACGAAGATGTGCCGCTCAACTGGAGTTTCAGGTGAAAAAAAGTTAAATTTTAGTTGTCGTCATTGTAATTGAAGTAAAAATTTGCCATATATCTGATAAATAGTTAGATTTTAAGTGGCATTACTATGTTTTTAGCCCTGTTTAGTAGGTTTCTGAGATAAACCGTTATTAATTAAATTCTTTCTCTGATTTTTTTTCTTCAAATTTCTGAGAGAGACTTTAATTTAAAGTTCAAACTTAATGCTTATACGTTATGATAATGGTATATTAATCTTTACACGTTCCCATGCAACCCTTTTTTTATTATCAATTCCCTATTTCCCCTTTTTTCTCTTTGGTACAGATTTTCATTTTGCAACGATATTGCGAGAGGTTTACACTATCTCCACTCGAATAAATTTTTTCATGGGAGGCTTAAATCATCAAATTGCGTCATAGATGATAGATGGGTTGTCAAGTTAACAGGTAGGACGTACGCATTATTCAAATTGTGCCTGAACCTTATTCCCACTGAGCTTAAGAATGAAGATAAAAAACAGAAATTTCATCATACCTCTCTCGAGTGAAGTGCTTTCTCGTTTTTTATGATGTCTCCTTTTTTTAGTTCTTCTTTATACCTTGTATCTCTGAGTATATTAATGAGGATATAATTCAAAAGGAAATCCTTCCCTTGAGTTTTAATATTTTAGTTTTAAATATTTCATCCACTCATCATTCTCCCGCTAAAACCTCTTACGTCTATGTGAAAACGTGTTGATGTGACTTCGTGACCGAATTGAAACGCGTTTCTCCTCATGCAGAAGTTAGCAGACTAAATTTCAGCATACAGTTTTTGACGACTTTTCTAAGGATGAAAACAGACGCGCGCTTGTATGCAGGAGTTACGACGGTATATAGAAGCCCCCTCTTCACTAACCTTGTGTACTCAAAACATAATACACCGCTTTAACGAATGTCATATGATTCTCAACAACAATGCTGATATCTTTAATAGAAAACCATGAATAGTCACATTCTTGATAATTCAGTATTCAACCAAGTATTTTGATAAGTAATATTCAACCAAGTAAGATAACGTGGTTGATAATGAGTATTCAGACCCACTACTTTCATATTGTTGATAACCATTACTTAATCAAGCACGTTCGCATTCTTGATTATGAGTACTCAACCAAGTAAGGTCGCATAGTTGATAATAAGTACTAAATGAAGTGCAGTTACATTGTTGATAATCAGTACTTAATCAAGTGCAGTTACAGGGTTGATGAACAGCGCTCGATCCATATATCGTTGATACTGAGTACTCAACCAAGTAAGGTCGCATTGTTGATAAGTAATATTCAACCTAGTAAGATTACGTCGTTGAAAATGAGTACTCAACCACGTACGGCCGCATTGTTGTTACTAACTTAGTCTACTCCAGGACAACATTCCCGGTGGGACAGTGTTTACTTTAAACTCCGCTCTCCATTGTCAATGTTAATAATTATCTCTCCTCCATTTCAGATTTTGGCCTGCCTTTATTCCGCCAAGAAGACGGCACTCCTGATCCAGATAACATGTATTCTGGTCTAAGGACAAGAGCATATATGCCCCCTGAAATCCGACAGTGCCCAAATTCCCCTTTTACTCCTTCAACCGATGTATTTAGGTAGGTCATATATATATATATATATATATATATATATATATATATATATATATATATATATATATATATATATATATCACTGTGATTCATTTACATCAGCTAATAATTCATATATTACCATAAAGAATTTTTACCCAACGGAAGATATCGTCGAGTCGACAAGACTAATTTTATTGTTGCCATGAATAAATCAACAGCAGAAACTCGTTCTTCGATATTGTTTGTCCATCTGCAACGATAAAAAGTAGCAGGCCCGAGGGTTATGTGCACATAACTGCAATACCACACATATCAAGTACAAGAGTATATAATTCTGTCACACATTCCAAGAGTAAAGCCCTTAGAGGAGAAGAAAACAAAAAGACGAAGAACGTATATACATCTATAAATCTTACCAGTTTAATTCAAGTTAATCGGAACTATGGAAAAGAATCTCCAGTCGCCTGGTTTTATCTTTTCAGCAATGAAATTTACAGCGTGAGAGATGTCATCGTTACTGGTCTTTTCCATGTAAATGTGTGTGTGGGTGTCGGTATCTGTATCTGTATCTTTTCTCAGTGTTTGTACTCAGTGGGGTATGTCACAAACTTGATATATAAGCAACAAGTATACAAGATTGTCAATTTACTGCTGCCAACCCTAGTAGTATATATGCAGTCTGCTTATAGTTGAGGTTTAACGTTACTGTGTAGGCCTATATTATACTTTGTGGCGCTTGCGGAATGGCTGGCGCAAACTATGTGAAATATGCAAATATTGCCACTCAGGCTGAATAGTTTATTTCATGTCGCGGAAAGTTGTAAAACCTGTAGTTTCAAATATATGTCTAGCGTTTAGACCTATACACTTAGAAACAAAAATAAAAACTGACATATTTTAACATGTTAACTATCTGAGAATTACGATATAGATAAACACCGACACATTCTTTTAAATTTCACTGGCCCTGCGATGCTGTTATATCTAAGATTCTACATCTAAACTTCTGAATAATTGATTGGGAATCCGCTATATAAACCATTTCTGTTCACTTCGACGGTAAGTAGAGAAACACGTCATATTCTATCCTCGGAGATGGTAAGCATCACAGAATAGAATGAATAACTTATGTTGGACAAGGTTGGGTGATACTCAGTTTTCCGAGGATAGACAACTCAGAGATGAGATAAGGCGGAAGTTTTTGTCTTGAAAATGAGATATATAGTCCAACGAATCAGAAGGATCAATTGGAGTGATATAATTATAGTTTCTATAGCAACTCTGGTATCAAATATATTCACTTCTTAAAAATAAATATCGAATCTCTGGAATGCTGCCTTTATAAGGCTAAATTGAGGCTGACCTCGGCTCTTAGGTCTTAAAATAGTAAAGTGTAATTAATCCATTGTTTTTAGCATTCTTATAACTCATCGAAAGCATGCATTTGTTTAATTCTCTATAAACATCAGAGTGCAAATGGATTAAATCTCAACACCATTTGTCTTTTGACAAAGCTTTTCAAATATCTTATTTTAAGCCCATTACATCATAGATGAGGAATCGGCAGTTTATATTGCTGAATCGGCAGGGTACATTGCTAATACGATGATGCCAGATTACCATATTTTCCACGTACGTTGATTCCGTACCTATATGGCTCTCATCGTTATTGTCCTTGGGGGGGGGGGGGGGTTACTATCCCTAATTGATCTACAATCGGCTCTCAATCGAACTTCGGAAAAGGGAAAGCTGTGACGTCACGCAAAATCCGGGATGCAATATTGTTGGATTCCGCTAAGACGACATGACACCAGAGGAAGTGACTTCATGGTCTATGTGCTAATCTTGTTCAACCGCTTTGATCAAATTTAAGGATCATTTCGAAACAAAAATTGGTCTAGAAGGAAATTTAGCCTGGACTGATTACAGTGATTGCCGTCGATCTAAAACATATCGTACTTAATATTTTGTACCGGTAGGTACAATGAAGTGTAGGGGGCGCTACTACCAAATAGATACTCACGTATATCCGATAACATATATACCAAGTTAAATCATCTGATTACTGCATCTGTAGCAAGTTTGCCATTTTGTAATTTCTCCTCAGTAAACTCATAACATTTCAAGGCTTAACCATGTACCAAGCTCTCCTTGCGTAATCTTCTTGTTTCACCCAGGATTTTCTAAAATGCCTTAAATCACCTTCAATGATCCTAATTTTAAGACCATCAATATGTATTTTCTTTCTTCCTCTTCAACGCCCAATGAGCATAACAAAAGTAATCATAATAACTTCAAACATGTCAAAAACACAAAATATCACTCCAGTAGGTTTATTTCAGCCGTTTTTTACGTTATCTTTTGTTATACACCACTTGTACTGTAGTATGGATACCTTCCATATGAAAAGGTGTTTACAGAGAGTCTTTTACTACGATGGCCTCATTACACCATTTGTAACATAACGCTATAACCATTGTCACATTACATTATTGTCACATTACACTATTGTCACATGACACCATCGTCACATGACGCCATTGTCATGAATGTTGCGCGTTGGGTTGTGAAATTTTGATTACGGTATTTGACAACCCACAATCGCTTTGTTGTTCTGTATAGGCTATAGCTAAGACTATATAGACACAGTTAAATACGGTTTAACCCATATGGTAGCATATGCCAATTAAAGACCCATTGACTTACACACTAAATCACAAAAGTAATGTGGTCTTTCAGCCTAGATAGCAGTTTTCACTAGCTAAACGCTACCCATCACCGGATAGCTGACAAGTTGGCCTTGTATGGCATCATCAATTTTCCGTATCATGACCATGCAGATTTTTTGCTATCAGAGCCTGAAGTTTTCGTCACTTGTAAACAAACCTCTTCACTTAATAGTCAACAATTTTCGTACGTTGCTCCTGGGAGGCCTAAAGGGGTCGAAACTGCCTCAATTGACCCAATTTGTGCACCACATGTACTTCCACTCATGCTCTTCAACATACAAGCCACAAAAAAAAGCAGATCCTGATTAATAACAGGTCAAAAAAGATGTTCTCCTACTGCATTTTGGCACCTTTACTGAGATAGGAGAACATCCGGGCGGATTGATATATAGACTCTCATAGGAGTATGCCACCATATGGGATGGCATCCATTTTAGCTTCATTAAAGAAACACCTGTCTTTAAATCTTGAAAAGGGGGTACTCCGGTAAATGTGGTAACTATGTATCTTCCATGGTTTAAACCACATATACGGCGCTCATACTAATAACAATAATAATAATAATAATAATAATAATAATAATAATAATAATAATAATAATAATAATAATAATAATAATAATAATAATAATAATAATAATAATAATAATAATAATAATAATAATAATAATAATAATAATAATAATAATAATAATAATAATAATAATAATGGGAATCCATTATCCATTGTGGAAATTAATATTTCTATATAAAAAAAGATATTTAAAAAAATTCCGGGGAATATTGACAGATTGACAAATTTATCACATATAAATCATACATACCACCTGTTACACCTGTTCCTGTTGCAAGGGAGGCCGGTTTAACCATTTCGAAACAGGTTATTTTCTTTCAACTGAGGCAAAGCGAAATTAATTAGTCCAACTAACAGTGTGGAATTGTCGCGTTTAAGATACGTGCTATACATTATATGACATCGAATTATCACTTTGGCGAAGAAAGGGCTATTATTTCAGAGAGCACACTGATATCAAATCAAAAACGTGTCCTATTTCACAAAGAAAGAGGTAAGAATAACAGATATATACAATGATACCATGCTCTTGCACCAGACTATACTAGCTGGAATAATGCATTTGAAGAATCAGTTTGACCTTGACTGATTTCACAGTTTCGAAAATTTAATGAATATTGCAGTCTCGCAATATGATTTGATTTAGTGAAGTTGATAAACTGGAAATAAAAAGGTATCAATTTGATATAGGTTTGTATTGAATAAATAAATATGGTTAAGGTGATGGCGTTCTCTGAGATATACATAAATTCCATAATTTTTCGCAATTTGTTTTATTTTTCCAAGTTGTTAATCGTGATTCGAGGACATATTTGCTTTGTCTGATGAACGTGATGGATACGTTTAACGATGTATTTATTAAGATATGACATTTACTGACATTTTCATTTTTTTTAACGGTTTCTTGCAGAAAAACAATTCTTTGCATTTTGCAACATCAAAACGCAAGTTTAACCCCAAAAAATGGCATCAAAACACAAAAAGTAAGAAGATCAGGAAGTTTGTATCTATCTTTTCTTGTCTTTTTATCCTTCAGCTATGCAATCATTTTGGTAGAAATTGCAACACGCAATGAACCATGGGAAGACGAAGATTTGACGAATCTTGATGTAAACTGGCGCCCCCGTTTACCTGACCTTCTACGCGCAGACGATTTCAAAGATGAGAATGGTGATGCCTGCCCCTGTCCACAGGAATTCATTCAGGTTAGTATTAAGCCCAGCTATAAGTTATTTAGTCAGAAATGTACTACTGTTAAAATCAAAAGTCTGTTCAAAGTATCTCTTTCAAGATCCGGCTTTAGGAATCACAAATGATTTCGAGTTGGTTAGCATCATGTTTGATCTCTAGAGGAAGGCAAAATATGTCACCAAAAACAGAACTAGTATTGTTCGATACGGGTGACGAACACCTACAGTGAAATTACGACCTTCCTTGACGGTTTCGAACCTCTGGACATACAATCAGCGTCCTTAGCCTAGTGGTTAGGGTGTCCGCGTACAAAGCCGGAGGCCCGGGTTCGAATCCCGGTGGAGGCTGGAAGTTTTTTCAATGTTCTTGATTTTCCAACTTATTACGATTTCAATTATATATATATATATATATATATGTATATATATATATATATATGTATATATATGTATATATATATATATATATATATATATATATATATATATATATACATATATATGTTTATCTGCTCATTTTGAACAGCTTATTGAAGACTGCTGGGACAGCTCTCCACCAAACAGACCGTCTTTCTCGCAAATTCGCGCAACTCTTCACCGCATAAATCCTTCCAAACTCAGTCCGGTTGACATGATGATGCAACTGATGGAAAAGTATTCCAAGCATCTGGAGAGTTTAGTTGCTGAGAGAACACAAGATCTGCTGTTTGAGAAGCAAAAAACAGATAGGCTACTGTACAGTAAGTTGGTATATGACAGGCTACTGCTGCAGTAAGTTGGTATATGATAGGCTACTGTACAGTAAGTTGGTATATGATAGGCTACTGTACAGTAAGTTGGTATATGATGCATGGGAAACCTACAATCTTAAATGGATCCCATTTTGGTTTCCCGAAGGGAAAACTATGGAGTCACTCTTATACCGACCTTGCAAACTTGTGGAGGGGGACCGTGGATTGCAAAGTCGGTAATAATTATAACGCGGATCGTAAAGTCTGTAATAAATTTTACGGTTAGATTCGTCCAACACGGCAGAATACAGAAACGTTGTGCTCAAAGCCGAAGCCAAGTGGATTGTAATCAAGTCACACATCCGGATTATGTTTTCTTCGTTATCCGAGACTAATTAAAGCTGCATCGCCACGGGGATTTTAATTATCAAATACTACTCAAAATATTCATTGAAGGAGGAGGGAATGGCCCTGCAGTTGTTTGGGCATTAACAGTTAGCTAGTCTACAAACTTCATCATGAATTTAAGAAAGTATACAAAATGGACTGATTTTAGCACGGTTCGTGCACGTGCATTTCTCAACTTTTACCGATGTTTTATTTCGTTTATATACGATGCTAAATCAGCCCCTGTGGAATAACATTTTGAATTGAGAACTGTGAATTGCTCCTGCAAGAAACCCACATGTACTCGACAAAAAAAAAAAAAAAAACAGAGATTAAAATGAGTACATGAAAGTATGACATGTGGTATTTAAATGTAGGATGTCTTTTAATCTAACCTTGTTATCCAGCCGTTTCTTCTATTCCTCCCAGGCATGTTACCGAAGCCGATTGCAGACAGTCTCCGGCAAGGAAACGCAGCCAAGGCAGAATCATTCGATGGTTGTACTATATTTTTCAGGTAAGGAGAATTTTTGTGTGTAAAACAACAAGGTGAGAATCGATTGATCTTGTACTTGAAAACAGTTTGGAAATCCTTTATCTTGACTACACAACATGGTGGTTATCTTCCTGATTACACACTACTTCATATTATGTACAGGCTAACAGTTTTTGAAAAGGTCATATAGAAACTATTGGTTATAGAAACGGCTTCGGAACCAGTGACGTCGCCAGCTTCACAAGTCTTGATTGGTTATCCAGGTAACTTACTTGACTTTCGTTTCACGGGCAAATGTCAAGGAATTTAAGTCAGTAAAGAAAATTCGCTTAGGCCTATATGATAAACATAAAGTAATTCACTTTTCATGTTTTATTTTTCAAAGACCCTTTTCAAGTGATATTTCTGCTTCATTCATCATTTACATTTCATCGAAATCGTACATTGCAGTTCAATAGTCCTTTTAATCCCTTTATGTCCCAAGCTTGATGTATGAAAGATGATATATTTAAAGGGTGTGAAGACTCGCGCAAAAAGAAACGTGTAATGCCGGTAATCTGACCTTGTTTCGAATGAGGTGTAACAGAAGTGTTAGACACCACAATCGATCCCATAAAATACAGACTGTGTGTAGTAATGAACGGCCCCCTTAAGCTCCCTTGCATAGGGACACATTTTAGCCCATTGTCTTTCTGTCCCAGCGTGCAGTAAGTGTATTAATATTAACTGACTTGCCTGTTATTTTTCTCTCTCCCTCATTTTGTCTTTCCTTTTTGTCCTGTTTTTTTATTGTACAGTGATATCGTCGGGTTCACGAGCTTATCCAGCGAGAGTTCACCTTACGAGGTCGTCGCCCTGTTAAATAAGCTTTACGTCACTTTTGACTCCATCATCGACAACCACGATGTATACAAGGTGGAGACGATTGGTGATGCCTGTAAGTAATAGCAGTATATGATCGCTGTGGATTCAGTTATAAATCTATAGTTTTATCATTTCGAGAAGAAAGTGATATACATTCTTTAGTCCAGCCTTCCTTTGTATTCCTGTGTATCTTTTCTCTCATATTTGGTGAAAATATCTTCTGCAAAATTGTTCTATTGTTTGTCGAATGTTTGCTATAACTATATTTCATCAGTAAGTTTCTTTTTCCTTTAGTGTAATTTGTTCAGCCGTGAGAATGTTGATATCCTCTGTGTGATGAAAACATTAAGAACGATAAGGCACTTCCTTCCTTTCAATAATTTCTTATTTATATTTTGTCCGCCTGCCCCCCCTCCCCTCCCCGCCTCATTTTTTCATATTTCATATTATATTTACCCCTTTATTCAGATATGGTGGTGTCTGGAGTCCCTAAGAGGAACGGACTGGAGCACGCGGGTCATATCGCGAGCATGGCTGTAGATCTCGTGAAAGTTTGCGAAAGCTTTGTCATCCCTCATAAACAAGAAACCAAACTTAGAATTAGGGCGGGAATTCACTCAGGTATATTTCCCTCACAACCTCCACCCACCTCCACCCCTTATTATTTATTTATTTAAAGTGAAGTACTTTTCTTCTTTTGAAGTTTATCAATTGCTTAGCATGTTACAATAAATGTATAGGCGTAGGAGGAGGGTGGTGGGGATTCGGGGGGGGGGGGGCTGGTAAGGGATGCTGAACACTTTAAAAAGTGGAGGGAAGGAGTATTATTCCTCTTGTTAACGGATCGTGAACGTGACCTAACATGCATCAGAGTTTATCTTCGCTTACATCAACAGACTAAAGTATAGGCCTGTTTCTTATAACTTGGGTATTCGTAGTATGATGATTTTTAACTGAAATGCTTCCTTTCCTATAGATTCAGTTTGTTGTCATTACTTTTGAAATATACTCCAAAAGACATATTAGTTTACATATCTTGGGGGATTTTTACTGCATAGAATATCTGATCATTTGAACGTTATATTCTCACTGACGTGGTGAGGAACTTGACACTATAGAAAAGATTAACGTACACAAACAAGCAAGCACACTGGCGCTTTGGCGCATGTACGGAACCGACAAGGTCAACCATGATCAACATCATTTCGCTAAATGGTTTCTCTCGTGTGATAATAACTCACAAAGATTTTTGAGTCAAAAGAATTGAAAAATTTGACATTTTAAAGCTAACCGCCATCTCTTACAATATCTATACCACTATTAGGGTCCGTGGTAGCGGGCGTGGTCGGTTTGAAAATGCCTCGATATTGTCTATTTGGCGATACTGTCAATACTGCGTCAAGAATGGAGTCCACGGGAGAGGCGTTGAAGATTCAAGCCAGTGAAGCATGTGCGAGCATTCTACGAAAACTTGGTGGTTTTGAAATGATAGCCAGGGGTCAAATGCCGGTGAAGGTAAGTTCTTCGTATAGAGAGGTTCAATTGACTCAAGACCCCTTACCCCCCTCCCCTTCCCCCCACCCCCCCCCCCCCCCCACCCTACCAACTCAAACACACACAATTGGGGTGGAGAGGGTTCAATCTGGAAGGGCACAAACATAGAAGGAAGTGGGAAAACGTGACTTCTTTTAAGAGCTCAAACTACAAAGTTAGTCTCAAATGGATCCCATGTGCATTCCGAGGCCAGGCACTCCTTGAATTACAATTTTGAAATGTCCATAAACAAGGACAAGTTTTTTTCAATAAGAAAAAGGCATGTACTAAAATGATAGAATAAATATACTTTTTTAAGACCAAAAGGGTTCTACTTATTGAGGTTTGTCACTTACAGATGGGAGGACTGCCCCCCCCCCCCCACTCCTTCCTCCCTATGCCCTCTGACTTCACCGTCCATGCTCCCAAGTTTGAGCATTGACGGTATCTATGGATTCCTTTGTAAAGAACCGATTAATACAAATGATCTTCAGCCAAATTGCGTAGAAAAAGATAAGATTTAGAACTTAATTTAAAGAAATTTTATGTTTTACTACGCATAGAACCATGCACCTATGAAAAAAAAGCAAGTTTCAAAGTTAATTCCAATTGTTACACTTTTATAAACTGGCAATTTGATTTGGCTGTCAATTATACAAAGGATACATTATTCGTCCATTATTTCCTTTGTTAGTGTTTCTTCTTCCTGATCCACATATGACAGCCTGTGCATGTGTACTTCTGAAGGCGACTATGTGGTCTAAATTGTTACAGTGGCGTGCCATTAAAAGAATCCCCCAAACCTCCCCACCATACATTGGGGTATAATGGATTGTGATTTTTTGTTAACATTTATCCGGGAAGATTTAGACCACTGTTTTAGGATGTATATCTCCTTTTCCAACATCATGCAAAAATCAAGATTATTTATCAGCACATGTTTGTTCGTTTAGAGCTAATTATACGGACTACCTAACTTATCTTCTAATTATGCCTCAAAATGCACTATTTCACGTCTACATATTTGATTCTTTTGAGGACCCACAGACTCCCTAAATATGTGTCGGCTTCTATGACTCCAGGGCCACGCCCCTCCTTTATAAAATCCTTCATTCGCCGCAGGCCTCTCCCATATAGCCTTCAGCCCTTACCTATCTCAGTCTGAGGGGATTTAGAATACTCAACCTCCCCCCCACCCCCACCCCGCCACACTCACATTTGTCCTGTACACGCCGCCGCTGTATTGTTATCTTTACAGGGTAAAGGAATCATGACAACTTATTGGATAGTTGGTAAGACGAGTGTCGCCACCGAAAGAGACTCAAGACAGACACTCCTGACAGCCAATAGTGTCCTGTTGGACGATGACGCGGATCAGAATACACCAGCTGTAGCCAATCATTACAGTAACCAGAATCTCCCAGCCAATGGGATACCTCATATCACAGAAACGTCACCTGACGTCACAGAGTCACCAAATTCAAACGGTGGACCGAAAGTGTTCGAGAGTTCAAGTGGAGTTTCTGTCCCCGGTAAGTGACAAACCTATCTTGGGGAGGGGGGCGTGGAGGGTGGGGGTCTTAATCATTTCTTTATAAATCTTCTTGCGAGGGAAAAAGAATTTTGGCGGATATGGAAACGTTAAGGTGCCCCATCAAATCGTTAAGATTTTTCTCGGCAATTCGTCATTTGCTGGAAAATTTAGAACTGATCACAATCTGAGACGAACGTATAGTTTATCATTTTGTTGTAATATGTTGATGTGATCGAAGTGATCAATTTATCATTTTGCTACAAATTGTTGAATCTTTGTAATATGTCGAGGAAATCATTCATCATTTTGCTGCAAATTGTTGTCTATATATATATTATTTATATATATATATATATATATATATATATATATATATATATATATATATAAAATATATATATATATATAATATTTATATATCTATATATATATCTATATATATATCTATATATTTATCTATATATATATATATATATATATGATATTTAGAACATTTTTGATATTTAGAACATTTTTGATATTTAGAACAAATGGTTTTTGTTAATTGATATACAGGATGCACCGACGAGCCTAGTGATGCTGAGACGGCACGACTCATGAATGAGAGCACTCTGTAGGTATACTTTCTGAAGAAGTCTGATGAAATCGACCAATCGTGTTTCTAGAAATGTATGACGCAAATCTGGGATTAACATATCACGTGATGAAACTCTCCAGCTCGTATATCAAGATGAGAAGTCACCGCGAGATCCGTTTATGAAATGGACCAATAGGAACGAGTCGTCAGTCTACGTCAGTTCAAGAAATCTTGATGTCATTGGCCATTAACTGTAACTCCAAATATTTTAAGTTAGAACTCGATGACGTCACTTCGTACTGAAAATGTAGAGCTGTTTTGCACGCGTAAATTGAAACACTGGAAATATAACTCAAAAGATCATCGAAATCAATTCTGCTAATCCTTAAAGGCGTACGATTTTTGAAGGATGCAAATCCTACTCATCAACTTGTTTGACAGAGATGTTTGCAGATGTGATAACCAAATACTCTCGCTCTGCTCAGACATAAAGGTCATAGGTCAGCTTAGAGTGGCGTCATCAGCAGTTAGGAATAATTCGTCATTTTCATGCCTATAATTCAATCACTGATTTTAACATCAACTGTTTTGCCTCGATTCTGACGTGTTCGTCGCCCAGACGCATTTTTGTTGTGTTATAAAGTATTGATCTCATACAAAGGGCACCCCAGAAGAACTTTCAGTCATTGTGTTAACTAAAACTGACTACATTGTTATGCAAATTTTACTATCTATTACTATCGAACATATTTTTGTCAAAAAAAAAAAAATAGGATGCAGTAAGCCTTTGAATGTAAGTACGACAAAAAATAGACTGTAGATGTTTTATTTTGTGAACAACTTATCGATAATTTCAAGAAATGTCCCTTAAACACTCAAATAAAGAGCTTGGTGGCCTGGCCAGAGGGGTACCGTATGTACAACCCCTGGACGGGGCACAGGGGGGGGGGGGCAATGGAGACCTTCCATGTTTCTATCGAGGGCGCTGTTATGTCGGTCCTAACAGAGTTCGTTGTTAGAGATCTGGGTCTTAATATCTCAATCTATGGGCTGGCTGTGAACATATGTTTCAAAAAGATCTGGTATTTCAATGATTACGAAAGAAAATAGTGTATACCACTTGTGAACAACTAGTAAATGCAGTTGTAAGTCCAGTACATTTCGGAGACTTCGACATCAGTTTTAGCAGACGGGGTGAGACAATGTCCCTGATTGGTTGACCAGCAGACATGCGTAACGAGGCCAAATGAACGGTGGGCAACACTTCGTGACTAGATTGTACTAGTTACGAGTTGTAGAAAACATAATATTAACTCGATTGTCCACACTATGTGTGAAGTATGGAATGTGCAGTAGGTTGCCTAGAAGTCGCCGTCAGCGGTTCCTCCATGGAAATCTCAAAGATTCCAGAGACTCTTCTCATTTTTCGCGGAACTAGATAGGACCGATATGACACCGCCCTCAGTTGGTTCAGGGCGTGGCTGGAGATGCTCATTAGGGGGCCAGAGGACAATACGATAAATAATAACGGATCCTCATTTTCAAGTTATACTTAAGGCAAAATAAAGACGTCAAAATAGGAGCCCGGTGATATAGTTGGGCTCTTTCTTAAGGGTGAAGGGCAGAAATAAGTTCTTATAGTTTGATGTTATTACCATTTAATTAGTTAAAGGCTTTAATTCCGCATATATCCGAATGGGTAGTTAGTTAGGTGAACATGAACCCTTCGGTGTCGGCGTATTATTTGCCTAATTTCTTTAGATTACTTATAGAAATTTGCAGGGGGTAGGGTAGGGGTGCGGTCTGTCGGAGATGGTCCATCCAATGCCGTCACTTTTTGGGATGTATCTATTCGTAGAAGAGGAAGGAAGCCGGCGAATACCAAAATTCTTGCCGAGCTGGTCTATATAAAACGTAATAAGATGTCTGAAAAATTTATTGACAGTTAATGCCACTAGTCCTTGCCACTTCATTAATTAGAGGAGTGAGAGTAGGGGGTTCATTGATTTGTTGAAACGCTCTCAAACTTGTTTTTCTATATTGACCGATTTACTATAATTCACCCTTAATCCCTAACCCCTTATCCCCTACTAAACAATGAATTCCATATGTTATGAGGCTTTGTGCTACCTTTTGGTAACAATTGATACAACGATAATTGTGTCCAAGATTATCCTCCCTCTCCCGAACCTCCACCTACCCCCCCCCCCTTCATATTCCACATTATTTCTACCTATATAGCAAACACTGCGGTAGTTCCTAGCAGCCAGAATTCCATTTGTTTGTTACTAAAAAATTGATCACCATAACATGACATTGACAAAGAAATAAATACCCCCAAAAAAGAAGAAGAAGAGGTAATGGAAATAGAGGGCGTAACAAGATTTAAATAGCCTTTTTTAATCTCATGTGTGAACGTCTCACACGAGGTCATTTTAATTGCAATAATATCATCGTGTACTATAAACTTGTAAAGAAAGATATCAGATTTTTGAGGGGATGAACTTCAATTTCATGTAATGTATGTCTTTCGTGGTTTTGATTTACTTTGACTTTTTTCCCTTTCTTTCCTTTGTTTGTTTTTTGTTTTCTGTTTATCTTCTTCATTTCGGTCTTTCTAATTTCTGAGGTGAGGGCTTTATAATAGTGTTTGACTTCACATAAAAAAAAAGCTAGCTGATATTTATTTCAAATACAATATCGATAGTTCGAAAGAGCATAGTTCTATTATTTATCAATATTAATGTTTTCAAAATAGAGATACATTTATTCATCTAACAAAGATTTTAGCAAACAAATGAAATAAGGACAACAACTTATTATCATTTGGTTTATATCTTGATAGAAATATCTTGTAAACTATTTATGGAAAATAGAAGCTGCAGGAATGAACGAACTTTAATATTTCATTGTTCATTCATATTTTTTTTTTATTTTTTAGAATATCAACAAAATTTTATTGCAATCAATATAGTCTATGATATGAAGTAATCATGTGCATGGTTATCAAAGGTTTCGGTTTTACAGGCGTGTATCTCTTTGCATGCATATTTTCATTAATGGTAATAGCACTGCGTTCATCAAACATGCGATAAAAGACTACTCTGTTTGACTGTAACATGCTATCAGAACGCCAGTAAAGGCTAGGCTGCTTGCCTAACGGTAAGCTTAATCTAAAAAAGGCTGGTTTACTGACCTACCGTTCTGTTATTCCTTCATACCCAGGTAAAGTTGCGAATTCTTTTTGCAAATACCTTCAGATCCATGGGAAATAAGGTACATTACCCAGTCATATGTAGAGTAGGACCTACTTCCTTTATTATGACGTAATTCATTGAGTGAGTATATAGAGATGCACACGTACAGCTCTGTTTAAGTGAGTTTAGTACATTACCGGACCCATGATATTATAAAGGAGGGGCTACCTGGAGTCGTGGAAGTCGACGCCCATGCCGGGCGGTTCTGGGCGTGTTAGAAGTATGAGACGTCAGATTGTGCACTAAGATGCTTCTTTATAGACAATTAGGTTGTGCTAATAACTACTTCCGTATTTTTCGCTTGTTATAGTAAGTGTGGGCGGGTGTGTGCGCACGCCCACGACCACCCCTCCCCCCAATTGGATGCATATCGGTAGTAAGAACCCGGATTCGAGGATTTATACTATTTTTGGATTAGACGGAGTCAAATCCGGTGACGTGTAAATCTGAATATAACGTATCATAACTTTTAATTATATTGCGGAAGTACTATACCTGAGTGTAAGCATTTTATCTGAATTTACGTCACATTAAATACTCGCATATGATTGGATAAAAAATCTCCCATGGACGGTCAGTGTATACTGCAGAAGAAGCAAAAAAAAACATCGCATTCGTGTAAATCCAAACAGGCTAGGTTTCTTGCCTACCGTTCACCCGCAATTTATGATGAGACCGTTTCATATTCGATTTTGTTACAAATACGGCGGGTTTGAAATTGCATTACGGAAGAAAGATTCACTGCAGAAAGAAGACCGAACGTAGACATATAGACATTTGTAAAATATTTTCTCTTTCCGATTTTCACGCTGTTCATTTAACGCTGTAATGAAAGATTGGAGTTTTGTCAGTTTCCTTCAGTGTACATATTTCTGTTGTGAGAACTTGGATTTATTGTGAAGTAGAGTGAAATTTCCCGAGTTGTTATATGAAGCTTTGGTTTAACCCTTTGTAAATATAATTTATCAAGATTATGTATCGTAAAATAATGGTATAATGCACAAGTTATGCACGTTATTATCATGCCTGTTTTGAGGGGATGGATGGTTCATTTGGTAAAGAATGGAATATTGTAAGTATAATATTGCAAGTGTTTCCTGTTCTCTTTCGTGTTCCTGTCTTTAATTTTGTAAGTATATACGTAAAAGTGAGCAGGGCGTGTGCATGGGAAAGGGTGGTACTTAAACAAAAAACCCTGTAATCTCGTTAAGATATCCTCAAACAATGTTTATTGATCAAATGAATCATATAGGCCTAGATATACCTATAACTGTATTTTTCATGCTAAGCTTGTGTTCGAATATTAGATCATCCTGATTAATCAATTTAAATATAATAAAAGGCTTATCAACCGATAAACTCTTTGGACACGTGAACGTTTGCCCCTCCCCCACCTCTCATCCCCCTCCCCCAACGGTGATATTTATTTGCGGAACACCATGAACATGGTATACAATATAGGTATGGAAACCTTCAATGCCGGCGAAATGTTAAAAATATTCAATTAAACTCTTACAGTTTTATTATTTTTACTGAGTACTCACTTGTTTCTCACCAAAGTACAGAACTAACTTTTGAATATGATTATTTGTAGAATGATATAACATTTTCGTAGTTTGTAAATAAATAAGAAAGTGCTCACCATTTTACATTACTTCCATATCAGATGTTTCATATTACAAACTTAATATGAAGTCAACGAGTCATCACTCTCCCGCCCAAAAAATTGAATTCATCAAATTTGACAAATAGGCCTGAATCATTTTGTAATTTTGTAAATTTAAATTGATAGCTACAGAGGTTCTGACACTGAGACGGTTATTTTGAATCGATATTAGTTTTAATGGTTGTTTTTTATTATTTTAAATTTACCTTGACTACAGTTATCGCAGTAAAATGCCAAACTAATTTAATATCATGATTTACATCATCATCCAAAATCTCGAGGTTCTAATGTTCTTAATTCCGATAAAACCTTTCAAAAGACATGTTGATCATTTCAACATTTCATGGCATTATACCGCCAACTTTGTAAAAATCTCAACAACTCAACAAAATAACTACATAATCAAATTTCGAGATTCTTAGTACTGGCTTTGTATTTGAAGATGTAAATATGTAACATACAAGGACTGCAAATTCCAACCACCTTACTAAAATCGGTCGGATACTAAAATGATTTCGACATAACATCTGATAACTGGCAACGTGAAGACGTGACTAAGTTGACGCATGGACGATTAGCTGATGTTTGAAATCCAAACTAGATTGTTTTTTAAGGCATACAACATATCAACATTATTTTTTTTGTGCCTAAAACGTCCTTTTAATGTTATCGATATTGTCCATATACCAGTATGTACAGAAAAATATTGAAAAGAGGGCATTCTTCTCTTACAGTAACCTAGAGTTCCTTTATAGAAAAGGAACTTTACAGTAACCCCTTCCACTAAATTTCAAAGTTTACAAATTTACAACAGTAAGAACCTAAATATTTAGACTAAACATGATTTTCTTTGAAAAAGAAATGATGTAGCGCCACCAACATGTTTCGGGCTGAGATTGGCTGTGCATGTACCGGTAAACAGTTATACGTTAAAAAGGTCACCCAAGTATCCGTCTTTACCTCGTTGGATAAAAATTTGCAAAGCGACTAACAAAAAGAAAGCGACTGAACAAGTCTGTTAATATGGTTATCATCATGCCACAAAATATGGCAGGAAAACAGATCATAACCTTACAGTCATTTCATTTACCCAAAAATACGCAACGATCCAGTGTCAACAATAAACAGGATTAGTAGACCTTCCAAAACATACGGTATCCTTAGCAAAACATAATCCAAGATATATTACGTTTTCTAATTCACATATATTTATTAGGTATCGCCACCAAATAAAAGCAATGGTACTTGGAATCTTGAGTTCACTTGTTCGAATGCCATTCCAGCCAAAACAAATTCTTGTTTTCAAATAAAGGAACCTTCATTTACATGCATCATCCCCACTTACTCGGTAGAAACCCATGTTCCTCTGTATTATATACTCGAGAATTTAACGACCTATTACGAAAACCTTGTCTCAATACTTCGAGGCTACCGTAGTTTAATCGGTACAGGTATGTATTTTGGTATGTTAAGCCTACTTCGAGCCACACCGGCTTCTCGATGTCTTTTTAACTCATGGACAATCTATTGTAAGATTTTACGTATCTTTGGTTACATAGCAAGCCTAACGTTAGGCTACTAAATTACTGTTCAAGGAAAACTTTTCGCGAAAATATTCAATATTTGTGGAATACTTGCTGCAGGTTTGCATATGCCGCTCATAACGAGGTTGTAAATTTCTCCAGAGACACTTCTTTAGTGGTACGTATCTTTCATTATGTTACGCTTCAAAAACTTTCGGGGTTGAACTTGAATGTATTGATTCGTAGGCATAAGTAACTTAGGCTACTGTCGCCTAGGCTAGGCCTAACTTAGTGCATGTATATCGACTATTTTTCAAGACCAATGTTAGCTTACTTTTAGGCCAAAATGGAAATGCACACAAATTGAAATGTGGCATAGCCATCACCAAGTGCAAATAGCAGTATTTGCGCAAGAATTATTGTTGTAACGTTAAGTAGGACAGTTGCAGTCATATGTAACACATTGATGTACAGTTTACTTGACACTGACAGTCTTGAGATCAATTTTATGAGAACTTTTTACGGTAGAATACGGTTGTGTACACTAACTTCACATGACCTTTACCTTCGGGTAGGCTTCTGTGTTAGTGAAGAAGTTGCTATTGAAGTCACAATCATAAGTTTAAGGTAATATTGTGCGTAAATGGGAATTTTTAAAAACTTTGTTTATTTTCTGTCAAAACAAGATGGTCCCTATTGTTCATAACATTAGTACCAATTTCAAGAATACATGATTTAGCTGTAGGTATGTTATCCACTTTAACATTAGCTAGCTGCTGTCTTTGTTACTCAAGATATTTTCCAACACAATTGTGGGAGAAACTTTTTCTCAGTCCAAAGTTTTCTCCTGGGGTGACTACACTGGTGGCTCCATCAAGACTTGAATTCTTTTATTGCGTGTATACTGTGTGTATCGAATGGGTAGTGTGTGTGTATGAGATGATGTAGCGGGCTCCGTGGACTTACACGGTAGGGGGGGGGGTATTCTATAGTTAGCGAGGTATTCTCTAGTTGTACCCAATTTTGATCCACACAGCCTCAACAGAAAACCAAAATTTTCACACTGAAAGCATCTAGCACCAAGTCAGTATATTCTGTGACATTTTCACACATTATTTTAGCATTAGTTACCTGAATTGAACTAGAAAATTTAAGAACCCTTGCGAGAGGTAATGGAAATTTTCCTTGCTTTGAGTGTGTTGACACAAGACTTTTTACAAGTATAAAAATCTATCATGTTCTGGCTGAATCTGATCAGAAGTGAAAGTGAAATCTCATTACTTGGAAAGATGTAGTCACAGATCCTCATTGCCCTTGATCCTTCAAACTAAAGATCATTTGTTCCCTTAAGTAGCATTGTAAAATTCTATACCATCCTAATACTATCATTGCATCAATTGGAAACAATGTTGTAAGTGTATGGCAAATCAAGTAACAATTTATGCCTGCTGTCCTGTGTGCTCATATTGTACAAGTATACATTCGAGTTAGTCTTAACAGCCTCCTTCATAACTCATTAGCTTTACATACCCTAAATAGTCCTATTTGATTTTTTTTCCAAACAAATGAATAAACTGGCCTTTTTGAATTTAAACTACAAAAATGCTTAAAAAATGGAGGGGCTCTTAGCAGTTGATCCCCGTCTAGTCGAACAGTATAAAGCAAATGAAGCTTTAATGGGGTACTTCTATTGTCAAACATCCTTTTTTGCTTAGATTGTAGTCCAAGGTTCTGAAACTCCTGAACTAACTGTTCTAACATTCAAACTTTTGAAGGCTAGTTTACTTTCTAGATTTAGTTTTTCCAAGTAGAATTGAATTTATGGAACAATAATTAACACTTAAATTCCATTATCTAAAATGAGCAGTGCTTCATGCATAAAACATGGTCAAACTTTACACAAGATTAAACATGCATACTTCCAGTTGTTTGAGATTGAATTAAAAATTGGGAAAAGTTACCCAGCCTCAAAATTGCTAAATGTATCTGCAAACTTCAAAACAGATTATACCTTGACTAAAGAGTTGTAAATCATAATAGGTTCTTTGACTTGCCCATTTGGCATAGGCGTAGGAGGCGGGGGGGGGGGGGGCTGCAGCCCCCCCAAACAAATTTTTGTGAAAATTTGGGCAATGTGCTGAGAATTTTTCGGGCACTTACTGAAAGAAAAATAATTTGAAATGTGTTTTTCAATGGTTAAACTGATATTATTTTTATCATGGTTATAGTAACGACTTCCCTATTAATTATAACCAATATGGAAGGGTTATAACATGGCAAATGATTGCATGTTATCTGCATGCGATGTAATAACAGATGCATGCCTATGTTATATGCACATTAAGATGTTGAACGTGCAGAGCGCGCAAAAAATTTTGGTTATATTTTCAAGCTGGTCGTTACAGCCCCCCAAATCAAATTGGGCTCCTACGCCTATGCCATTTGGGGATGTCCCATTCACAATTAAGAGCTAGACAAGCAACAACTTGAGTTAATAAAGCAACTACTTTCGTTTTGCAAGTAAGTGAACCCTTGCATGTCAAGGGGCTAAAACATTCTACTGTGAGATCATACACTGTACAGTAGAGTGCAGTTAATGTTAACAATCTAAAACATTCTTCATAGAACTTTATTAATTTAAGATGTTAATTTTGCTTGTTACAGCATACATGTAAGGTGTTAAGGTTCAGTGTAGAATGAAGAATGTATGACACAGTCAGTTTGCGATAGTAAGAGTATTAATGTTCTTTTCAAGGTTCAACCAGATTTTGTCAGAAATAGAAAGAAGTATACTTGTAAAGTTCAGTAGTCAAACTCCTCGAAGCAAGGAAAAATCTCCCTCACTTAGCACATGCATTATAGTATAATTATGCTAAATGAGTCGAATAATCCATAAAAGTGCCTCAAAATATAAAAACATTTCACTGCACATGGCAATTTTGGCCGTTTCTGTGAAGGATTTGTACAGTAGATAAGATAAGATAAGATAAACTTTATTAAACCCCACAAAGGGTAATTGAATGCTCGTATAAAACAAGTATATATAACATCTAAAAAAAAGATTAAATTTACTGTCATATATTTATGCATTAAAGCTATCCACAACAGTGCCTAATAATATAACAACGTTTTCTTGTTTCACTGTGTCAGTTTTGGCCATTTCTGTGAAGGTTTGTAGATTAAAATTACTGTCTAATAATTGTGCATTAAAGTTTACTGTCATATAAATATGCTAAACAGGTGGAGTAATTCACAACAGTGCCTCAATGTATAGAAACGTTTTCTTGTTTCACTGTGTCAATTTTGGCCGTTTCTGTGAAGGTCTTGTGGATTAAAATTACTGTCTAATAATTGTGCATTAAAGTTTACTGTCATATAAATATGCTAAACAGGTGGAATAATCCACAACAGTGCCTAGAAATATTAAAACGTTTTCTTGTTTCACTGTGTCAATTTTGGCTGTTTCTGTGAAGGTCTCAAGTGTGGATTAAAATTGTGATTGAAAAAGTGGACCTTACAAGTGGACTCATGAACATGGCAAGGAAAGTGACTATCAGTGCAACTGCAACACAAGGGAACTTAGGGGATAAATGACGTCACAGTACACCACCATACTACATTGAAATGTAACCTTACAGGTACATAGATTTGTATCTAGTGATTTGTGCCACATGCGCACCTATATAGCAATATACTCTGCGATCACAGTAGATCTGAATAAATTATTTACCATATCTGAATAAATTATTTACCGTTCTGTCAAAGTATGTAAATCTTGATTTGAACGAACCTTATAAGATACAGGGTATTGATTTGTCTGTTCTCATATCATTCTTTATTGACTGATAATCTATTGAAGATAAACAGTTCGTTGTGTTGCGGTAATCTATTGAAGATAAACAGTCGTTGTGTGGTGGTTTCAAGGATCTTTTGTTATGTTTTGGATGAGGGTTTACACTACAATAAAAGACTGTTTAACTCTGTTACACTACAGTACTTAACAAAGTACAGTGTCTCAGCTTGGAATGTTTTTAGCTCTGAACTAAAACATCAACAGAACACAGCTCAGTGGAAATGAAATGGTATGTATAACACAGTGTTTGTGTTGGTTTGCAGAAAGCATTCTTTCCTGGAACTACTGTAGGCGTCAATAGAGCTGGTTGTTCAAGATTAGCCGAGACCGTAAACTTAATTGCGTATCTCTCTGAAATGGATAGTTTGGACATTTTAATGTCAGATCAAACTATTAAGAAGGAGCGTTTCTAAGTTACAATTGGTCTGTAGAATATGTACGTGCATTAAAAGTCAATTTTGAAAGAATACATTTATCAGTTTGATTGATAATGATCGCTTTTTTCAAATCATCTTAGTAGAGCCTCGAAGTATGATTGCTAGAGTTGAGTCGTTCAGTAATGATGCGCTTTCACTTTTACGTGATTTGTGGTTGTCATGTCTCACTTGAAGGCATTAAGCAAGCTCTTTCTTCGTCAGCGAAACCTAGCACTGAATTATGTTTCCACTTAATTGTGTCCTCAAAAGAGATGTCAAAGTGAGAAAAAGCCGATTTACACTCGATAGCCTTTTAGAAGAACTACATCGCTTCTCTGAAAGGGTTCAGGCCGAGATTTTAGAATGAATTAAATTTGATTGAGATGAAACGGTGAGACAATGAACTCATCAAAGGTACAACCTAATTACAAGCTTTCTGTTGGAATTAAATATCTTCGATGCTTTTTGAAAGCATGTATAAGTACTTCACAGCCAGTTTCCCAGGAAATCAACCTGTTCACCTAATTGATGAAAGAGCTGATAATGTCTACACGGGGAATAATTGAATGTTCTAATTTTGCGTAGCTGTTTTGAAGGCCCTCAACTTTGTTCCATATGTTATACTATGGTTCCTCTGTACAAACACTAATCTACAATCTTTGCACAAGTTTGTACAGCAATTTGCGAGGCGATGCAGGATAGATTATTCCCTGCTGTGGTCTTTCGTGTTTGTTGCTAATTTGCAGCAATTCTTGATAAATAATACTTGAGTCTTGAGATACTCTCGTCAAGCTATCTTGGTGCAAAGTTACTAATTCATTAGCACTTACATGGTTTGAAGAAATTTGCAGGAATTCCAGGCAAATCTACTGTATTTGTCCAGATATTTTTGTAAAAGTAATTGTGACCAATTTTTACAGAATTCCAATGTTTGCGACATTTGCGATGATGGAGTGTAAGGAATGTTCAAATTCAGCACAAAAGCCCAAATATAGTATACAGACTACCATTTACAGAACCAAATAAAGTTTGCAGTAATAAATAG
Source organism: Apostichopus japonicus (assembly GCF_037975245.1). Lineage (NCBI taxonomy): Eukaryota > Metazoa > Echinodermata > Holothuroidea > Aspidochirotida > Stichopodidae > Apostichopus > Apostichopus japonicus. Next base: position 437,314 of record NC_092562.1, read on the forward strand.
ACAACTTTGGACACGTTGACTCCAAATGTTCAATTGAGGAAGACTGCCCCTCATTGTTTTATTTTTGTTGTTGCTAGGCAGCTTTCCCCCGTCGTATCAAGTGACATCGAGTTGGTTTTCCTAGTATAGCGGATAACTACCAGCAACTTCACCCAAACTTGTTTCATAATTAACAAGCAAGTACCAAGAGTCAATGATAATATTCCATTTCATGACATCATCAACCGAAAAAAAAAAACATTGGCCCGTCAAAAGGAGTGAACAAATATGAAATAAATAAATAAATGAGGTACATGAACTCACAAAGGTAGGTTGCTTATAGTTTGGCTTGAGAAATTAAAATTAATGTGACCTGTGTCTACCAGTGAAGTGGAAAAAGTGGAAAATGGACGTTCATTACTGTACTTGTTGAAACACTAAAACCAATTGGAGGTGCCTGATGCCAAACCTGGTTATTGTGAAGGGATTTACTTTTCACAAGTGGTATGGAATACTGGCGAGATAAAAATACCTCCATTATTTAATTTGTCTACATGTATGTAATATTTTAGAGCTCTGTATAATTATGTGATTGAATATTGGTAAAATCTGGCAACACAACGTACAGTAAAGTACAGTATGACCTTTTAAAGACAGACCTGTCACATGGAAAACATATACCGTATATGACTTAAGTAGTAATTAACAGTAATTAATTAAAAGTTGGATGTAAGATTTGAATATGAAACAGCAATGTGTGGGACACAGATTTTGTATGGTACTCTTAAAGGTCATTTAATTTCAGCCTTTAAAACAATGGCAACTCAAATATTAAAGCTGCAGTCGGATGCAATTCACATTCGTTATGTACAGTAAGTCTTCAAGTGTGCAAGTACGATTGCTGTGTAACAATTAACAGTCAAACCTTTGGAATCTTGTGCATTGTACTGTTAAATTTTCATATAGTAAGTATAGGAAGGAATCATTAAACCATTTGGCTTTCTGGCTTTAAATATTTCCTGTTATATAAGATTTAACATATATACTGTAAGACAGTAACTTGCTGGTTAAATGTTAAACATTTTACTTTGCTCCTCGCTTACCTGTCTCCCCACAACCTTAGAAGTCTTGTTCTACTGTGCCTAGAATGAACTGGTCACCTTTTAACCTCTGTGCGCCCTCTATGAACGACCCCTCCAGTCGATGCCCTTCCTTCTCATTCTACCACTCAAGAGTGCCTTCGTTTTTCTTTTTTTTTGGGTTGATTTAATAGTATTCGACTTAATTTAATCGGAATGGTTCCTTGGGATCTTTGTTTGCCGTTTACTGGGAACAGGAATACTATTACTATTCATGTACAGTATAACCTGATAATCGCACACTACTCATTCTACTGTATCTAATGTACAGCAGGTCTCATAGTTAGATTGATTGGATATCCAAGGAATAATTTAGTATTTACATTTTCTGTAGCATTTCCAAAGGCTCCAAACTTTTTCTCTCATTGAATGCTATTCTGCTATAGTTTGTGTGTGAAACTGCTCAATATCTTTACACTTGGGTATATATGCAACTTGACCATGATTATGTATAGCATTTTGAGATGTATTGTGATAAGTGCTGAATAAATTATTCCCTGTAGGTACAGTATACCATTAAGTTACTACTTATAAGCTTGCTCTGAGTCCGAGTGTTTAATACTATAGCAATTCACCATACAGATCCCTAGCATGGAGAGTGTAAGTGGTAATCGTAAATATTGAATTATAATTTCACACAAAAGAGAGAGAGAGAAAGGAAGACCAGAATGGACAAATTTTAATTCACACAAATTATCAAAGTGTACAGTATAAAGCATGTACACACTTGTCAAATGTTATCATTTAATTGTGGCATTAAAGAGTTTTGTGAAGATAACTTGAACAAACAACGTTTTTTTTTTGTATGGCATCTGTGTGTATATGTTTTCATTACGGCATTGTAATTGGTATAGGTGTCACGTTGTTTGTTCAAAATGGCAGTGTAAACTATTTGAGCATTATAAAATTGGCAATGTTTGCACGGTCTGATAGTAGTTAGCTTTGAAAAGTGCAATTTTATTCAACAATCGTAAAGTGATCGCGACTTCATAATATTACCACAGTATATTGCAACATGCTCAATGCTTTTTGTAAAAATCCACTCATATTAATATTTTTACATAAAGTAGTTAATGACATAGGCTACAACAATTCTGCCAAAGTGTTGCTAAGTGTCTTTGGGCATGGAAATCCTAGGTGGTGCATAAATCTACCCATTATACAGTAGTCTTTCATGACGTAACATTCCTTTGGTGTTAAAATGTTTCATCCTGGACCAGGGTTGGAAACCTTGCCAAGCAACTGCAGCAGGGTCGGTGTAAAATTCATGGTCCTTGCGGTGGAATTGAAAATAATGATAAAATAAAAGTATTTGTAAAAAATTAGGATACTTTAAGATAGGAACATAGGAAAAAATATCATATAAACTGTGTTCAAATAATTGGAAAAATTTGAATTGTCAGATTTTTCTTTTACATTGCAAGGTACACCTGTGTATCAGCAGTGCTCTGTTAATTGTTCATTGCAAGGTACAGTACACCTGTGTATCAGCAGTGCTCTGTTAATTGTCTGCTTTGCATAAAACAGTGGGAAATCGTCCATACAGCTACCAAACATGTTCGTAGCAAATTCAGCAAGGTGGTCCAAGGTCCCTGTCTTGGCATATGATCTCAATCTGATCCGAAACAAAGGACAAGGTTTTTGTAACACAGATGAAAATATGCACAATGTACTCACATCAAACACAGACAACTTGTGAGTCGACATACAAATTATGTAAAATGGTTGTGGAATATACTCACTAAAAGTTCACATGAAATGATGAGTAAAATTGTTGTGATTTGTTTGCAGAATTGACCTCTCTGGAACAACGCTGGTGTAACTCACTGCACGAACAGACTTCAGTGCAGGCTGCCTCCAATCCGAAGGAATTATCCAGCAGACCCTGACAAAGTTTTTCACATTACATGAGAATAGAGGAGGAGCAGCATTCATCGTCAATAAGAGGCTGCGAGGAGCATGTAGGACGACACCGCATGAATATATTCTGTCGCCATGATAACACTTCTCTGTAGATAGGAGAACTCCTCGGGAGAAGATGTCGACTGTCGGGAAATTATTTTCAGGTTCCAAGAGACAGAAGAGTCAGAAGAGTGAAGATGCGGGAATAGAGGGACAGGAGATGCCATCAGCGGTGAGTGACTGGGGAAGCAACACTAGTACTTAGAGAATTAAGTGCATGCTAAACATCCACCAGCTGAAAGAGTAGCATAGATACAGGGCAAATGGCTGCAGTTTTTGTTTTATGTTCTTTTGGTTGTGCCTCGGACAACCAGGCCTTAATTTTCGCTTGCAAGAAAAGCCAATTTGGATATCGGAAAAAAATTGTTGCAAAATAACAAGGAATGACCAATATCATGAACACTGTAGTCCGAGAGATGTGTACAGTAGGTTTGGTGAACAGACACCAGCAGCTTTGGGCCAGTAAAAATCCACTTTTGATCTATCATAGGCCTGCCACTGTTTTTGTGTTATTTTCAGTATCTCCAACGTGACGGAGGGGGATACAGATTGTATCATTGTACCTACAGCCGACAGGTCTGTATTTCGGGTCTTATAGTTACTATTTCAATCTACTAAAATCTACTAAAATAACTCTTTTCAATAGACAACAGCTGGAAGACCATTCAAATTTGTCCTGCTATAGACTGAATGAATACAATCAAATTTGTGGTTCAACTGTCAGGTCTTATTCACTTCATTCACAGTTTTTATTGAGACATGTGTCCAAAAAAACTCATCCAAATTATCCTAGATTATGAAAAAAAAAAATTGGCTCAACCTCAGCAGAATTAGTCAGGGGAAGATATCAATCTGATACCATGAATGAAGATGAAGAGTTATTTTTACTTGGCAGAGTCTGCTAAATAGGTTAAAGGTTAAAGTGAGATGGCCTGTGACATTTATATCTGATGTCAACCCTCCCTTTTGTGAGTATGATTGTAAGGGGTTCTAAGACGGTTCCTATCTAGTTCCTACCATAGATGGACCTATTGTAGTACAGTAAGTGTACTTTAAAGTTCTCATACTTAAATTTAATGTTCTCCGCCCTCTCACCTGTCTCCCCATTCTACTTTATATGATCGCACTTTCCCCATCCGCCTGTTGTACCGAGCTGGTCATAATGGTTCAGCGAGTCTGTATACGTCGGTATGTTTCAGTACATCCTGTACAGGGCTGAAACAAACTTGCAACACTGGAAGGCACACTGACAGACAATATCTAACAACAACAACAACAACAACAACAACTAGCTTTAACACAACAACAACAACAACGACAACAAATAGTGTCATTTAATTGATACTGTACTAGACAACTGCAATAATTTCTAAAGAGAAGTCAACTCACTGTCTGAAGTGGAAACTGGTTGACCAGAGCACAGAGAAGAATGGATTTATAATGAAACAAGCTGAGTTAAACTGAGGCTGAAAGAAAAGCAAAGGATTATAATCAGAACAAGGGGGAGGTTAAGGAGTGGAAGAGGGCTAAACAAGGGATTAAAGGAAAAGTTGAAGTTGTTGAAGAAGAAAGAGATCTAAAGAAACATTATAAAGCTTTCACTCCTTTATTTAGACGCTTATTTACAGGACTATTCACAAGTTTTTCTATTTCTGTGCACAGCATAGATAATGTGTTTGCTAAGAATTTTTGCTTTGCTTTGACTCTCATTGAAATTTATTTAAACAAACCAGTGAAACCATACTATAGGCTCAGACAGAAGGTATCTTTTGACGTGATGTCATTGACACCTACTTCTCATTGTCGTTGTGCAAACTGACTTTTCTCGACGAGAAACTGACAACAATTTGTTATGTAGTTAAAAGTTCTTTTAAAGGAGAAATCAGTCATCACCTTAGTTTTAAGTTATGTGTGTTCCACAGTTTAGAGGAAGCTGGTACACAATGTTATGACTCTAGAGGCTTACACGTTCATTGCTGTCAAAGTTTCTGTTAACCTGATGTCCTTACACCTTCGATTGGTTCATTTAATTCATCCCTCTCTTACCGTTCCTCACCGCACTGACATTTCACCTGTTATTTAATAAATTGGTAGCATTTCAGTACCGTATTTATCTTTTTGATCCATTCTGGCCACCACTAACATCCTCTTTGTAGCTGGAATACATATTCTGCCAGTTGTCTTACCCTTCTTCACACATCAGTTTTACATAAACTTGTATTGTTGCTAAGTTGTAAATATTTAAAAGGGCCAGAAGATTATGGAGTTTCTGCAAATCGTATCCCAAGCAGAAATACTAGTACCCTGTGCTTCCCCTCACCCTCCCCTTGCCCCTCCCCTTGCCCCTCCCCTTGCCCCTCCCCTCCCCCCTTCCCCCTCCCAGGGTACCAGTGTTATTAAACCATGTTATGAACTTTTAAAATTTTCAGCTACCTTAAACTAGAATCCAACTCAACTATCATCATACAATTGAGTTATTCATTTATGCATTAATAATATTTACAACACTTTCAAGCAGCATTGAAAACTCCTTTCTGTTTTGAGAGATTGTCAAACAACTTCTTTGATTCCTATAAAGTACAATATATGTACTATGTATATCATGTAAATTTTTGCCACTGTTTTTATGTTAACTAGAGAGAGAGATATGTTGATATTACTGCATTGTACAGTATGTGTATGGCTACTGAGCCAGATACATGTATGTGGATTGTATATACTTACATACTGTACAGTGCCAGATACAACATTTTCTCCCTCGCGTTCAGATGTTTCCTGACTTCTATTTGGTTAAACTTGGAAATTTGCATCAATAAATGACTTCAACATTTTGGGTGTAACGGACAAATTCTGCAATCTACTGACTCATAGATAGCTTCACATTATGTATTGCCTGGCATTAAACTGCTAGTAAAGAGCAATTGTCACTATTAGACAAGTGCTGGTAGCCACTAAAACATTTCAGTACATTCAGTAAACATTACGACTATAAAACAGGGAGAGAATCTTCTCTTAGAGATAAATGTAACGATCATGATGAATCCTTATATATCAGATTGTTTATAGGTTCTACAGGTTGATTCTAGTAGTTGGATAGAGACTGTAAAATACTGTAAAAAGCTCTGGTAACAAACACAAAACTACTGTGAGGGTGAACGGGGGGGGGGGGCAGTTAGATGTGGGTTATTTAAGGAGCTGTATGTATAGCATTCACATTGCTGTAGTATTGAGCCTAGATACACACAGTACTGTATACAGTTTTAAGTAAACACTGAGCATTGAAACATATGTATTGCAAGCATTTTAAAATAGTAACTTAAATGCAGTGAGTTGGGCTTGATACGTAGTACCTCATAAATTTATGTGCAGCAGCGAAAAATTTAGTGTTCATTAGGTATTGTTATTTAACTGACAGAAGATAAATGTAAATTTTTTTTCTGATACTGTAGGAATTACAGACATTGCAAAGAAAGAGGTAGTGCAGACCCCCCTCTCCCCCCCCCCCAAAAAAAGAGCAGTGGTGATTATTGGGAAGGAAACTTGCTACTTGTTCATCTGGCAATCCTGTCTTTTATTTAACATTAATTGTCCGTACAGTACTGACTAGATGAGAAGACCTGTTTTATCATTACCTACAGTGCATTAGTTCAGTGGAAATTTACATACCGTAGTATAGCTGAATGATTTTTAGATCCTTCACAGGTACATACAGTACATGTAATTTTAACAAAAAATAAATTTGTCCTATTGGCAAATAAACATGCTCGTTAAATTGTAAACTTTTTCAGCAAGCCAGACACATTTCTAAACAGTACTTACAGTGCTGTAGAGTTTAATTGGTAAGAATGTAAGATACATACATGTGTGTCTACAAAGGGTTGATTAAGTTGCAGTACATCCCGGTTGCACTGTTGGCATTGCACTTTTCATATTTTCATCATTTTTCGATTTAAAGATGGAAAAAAAAAAGAAGAGGAATATTTTAATCCTTGACTCTGAGGCAACTTATGTTCACTGCATAACATCTTCTCGCTTCAAGCTGCCATTCGGATTGTTACCAAAGTGGTTTACACATACAGTATCTCCCACCTGAGTTTATAATTCATCGAATGCAATAGTACAAATTACTCATATCATATCATGACATGACATTTTATCTTGTGTTTTTTTTTCCTTTCCTGAGATTCGTACCATCCGGAATAGGTTTCTGGAATCTAATATGTTTCCTTAAGAAAATATATGCATGATCTATGACACTTGGAAGTCTTTCCATTTTAGTGGAAACTAATTCCCCACATACTATCCGATTGGGCAACATCCTGAAGGATATGATAGCTTTTCTTGTAAATAAAGCAGCAAGCAGTGGGCGACATGTTCATTCTTCATTCAACCTTGGAGTCAGGACTTGTCACCGCCTCTTTTTTTTGTGTTCTAAATTACAACAAGCGTGCCCTAAACGCTGTTTACATGTTCTCTCCACTGGAGTCGATGTTACCTAACACCGAGAAACGAGTCGGGTTTCCTTCAATTCTACCATCAACTACCTATCAGGTATAGTAGGTGCTTGTTGAATGGTCAGGACCATAGCAAAGTTGTTTAAACATTCCAGAAAATCAATTCAGCCTAAAAAGAGATAGCGGTTATTCTAACTCTGACAATAGTGTTAAGCGTTGGGGGTAGTTCTTTACTATCTGTCATTCCTCTTTTCGATAGCAGCGCGCATTAACGGCGTATAAGATTTGGGGACATCTTACCAAAGATTTTTTTTCTAGAAGATACGCTGAAGAACATGGCAGGATTTGATATGGACTAGTTTTGTCTGCTTTGTGTCGTAGTGCTATACCTCAGAAGCCGACTCTAAATTCTCTGAATTCTAATGGATTTAATATTTAGCTTCAAAGTTTAATGAATTTTACTCAACAATAATGTGCTATAAGTATATACAGAATTGTACCCGATGAAGTAATTTATGCGTGATGTGGACCGCAGAATGAAACAAAGGATATATCTGCATGTTCATCATATTACTTGTCAATCGGAAGTAAATGTCGTTCACTCTTCAACTTGGAGGTTACTCATGAAACATTGAATGTTTTCAACAGCAAGGTTTTTTTTTTTTGAGTTTGAGGAAAGTACTTTCGTATTAATATCTGTTTCTTGTTTCATAACCTAGATTTTTTAAGAGATTCTTTTGCAGTAGACTTTCAATAGCTAGAGCGGTGTATACATAAATTGTTGGCGATTGTATTATTATGCTGCTACTAGATGAATTCTGGTACATTTGGCTACTACGTTGGCCATCTTTAATATGGTAAATGTACATTATAATTACTACTACAGTATTTGAACAGAGGATCCATCCATACATGAAATATCGGAGGAAATACTTGGAATAACTTGGATTTTTCTAAACGGATAACAGCTAAGCCATGCAGAAGCATTGTAGAGGTGCAATTAAAGTGAAGGAGGCATACGAGTCGGTAAGTTATTGATGAATAAATATATAAAAAGCAATATTCAAGAATGTGATTTGCTCCTGTGTTTTGATCTTTGTGTCACTGCGACGGTCAGTGAAGTACTGTAGTATATATATATACATATAGTATATGTATATATATGCAAGTTTTTGCTGTACAAAATTTGGCAAACTGCTGTCAAGCAAAGGTGTGTAGCATGCAGACTTTGTACACAGGAACCATTCATAGTATTTTCTAGACAAGACTTCAAACTGCTGTGTGCTCTGTGGTCTTCAGTACTGCTATGTCACAAAATTTGAACACTAAATTATTCCCTTGAGTTAACCTTCACCCCCCCCCCCCCCACCCTCATCCTTCACATATAATATGGGCTACAGTACTGTGATCTGTGGGCTGTGATGCCCTCAATATCCTGTCCTACCTACAGTAGGCGCATGGCTTACTCTGGACAATGTTTGAAAGGGAGTTTCACATACAAGTGAGATTTAAATATATAAAGAAACAGATTTGTTTCCTCTGAAACACTTTACAAATGGATTGTAAGTGATCAACAAATTATACATTGATTTTACTTGTTAAGTTGATATCGATGAGCCTCTATGCCTGGATTATCTATAACAGTCTAACAGAGCTAACCGGAGCCCAATTCCCAGAACCATATGTGTGTTTCGTCTATTGTCGATTCTTGATGATGTGTATGGGTAGAAGGTGGTCTGTATCGCTCTCAGAATAGTTAATAGTAGGCATGTGCTAAAATATTACAAGTCATTAGGCTAGGTAGATGGGAAGGTGCAATAGTTAAGATGAGACAGGTATCGTCACTTGTAAATATCCAAACCAGGGAGTTTGGGGATGTACTCGTTTAATACCTTTTTTAAGTTAGTAGGTAAGGGAGAGGTAAGTACATAAGGAGACTAAAGACAGGTTAGTATCGTCACTTGTAAATATCCAAACCAGGGAGTTTGGGGATGTACTCGTTTAATGCCTTATTTAAGTTAGTAGGTAAGGGAGAGGTAAGTACATAAGGAGACTAAAGACAGGTTAGTATCGTCACTTGTAAATATCCAAACCAGGGAGTTTGGGGATGTACTCGTTTAATGCCTTATTTAAGTTAGTAGGTAAGGGAGAGGTAAGTAGATAAGGAGACTAAAGACAGGTTAGTATCGTCACTTGTAAATATCCAAACCAGGGAGTTTGGGATGTACTCGTTTAATGCCTTATTTAAGTTAGTAGGTAAGGGAGAGGTAAGTACATAAGGAGACTAAAGACAGGTTAGTATCGTCACTTGTAAATATCCAAACCAGGGAGTTTGGGGATGTACTCGTTTAATGCCTTATTTAAGTTAGTAGGTAAGGGAGAGGTAAGTACATAAGGAGACTAAAGACAGGTTAGTATCGTCACTTGTAAATATCCAAACCAGGGAGTTTGGGGATGTACTCGTTTAATGCCTTATTTAAGTTAGTAGGTAAGGGAGAGGTAAGTACATAAGGAGACTAAAGACAGGTTAGTATCGTCACTTGTAAATATCCAAACCAGGGAGTTTGGGATGTACTCGTTTAATGCCTTATTTAAGTTAGTAGGTAAGGGAGAGGTAAGTACATAAGGAGACTAAAGACAGGTTAGTATCGTCACTTGTAAATATCCAAACCAGGGAGTTTGGGCATGTACTCGTTTAATGCCTTTTTTAAGTTAGTAGGTAAGGGAGAGGTAAGTACATAAGGAGACTAAAGACAGGTTAGTATCGTCACTTGTAAATATCCAAACCAGGGAGTTTGGGGATGTACTCGTTAAATGCCTTTTTTAAGTTAGTAGGTAAGGGAGAGGTAAGTACATAAGGAGACTAAAGACAGGTTAGTATCGTCACTTGTAAATATCCAAACCAGGGAGTTTGGGGATGTACTCGTTTAATGCCTTATTTAAGTTAGTAGGTAAGGGAGAGGTAAGTACATAAGGAGACTAAAGACAGGTTAGTATCGTCACTTGTAAATATCCAAACCAGGGAGTTTGGGGATGTACTCGTTTAATGCCTTTTTTAAGTTAGTAGGTAAGGGAGAGGTAAGTACTGTGCAAGTTTTACAAAAAAAATTGATGAGGCAGCTGCTATAGTAAATGGTATTGTATAGTTCTACCATTGTACTGCACATTTTTACACAACCACACCACCCCCCCCCCCCCCCTCCGGCTTATAGTGTACAAGTTAGCTTTATGGAACATGCCATATGTACATACAGTACACAGAGTTCAATATTAACAGTGTGAATAAACTTGTAGAACTACTTACATAAGTATGTTGTAGTTCATACATTGTAATAAAACCACTAGGGGTAATTAATGAACATTAACCAGTTAATGCAGAGATCTATATGATCATGAGGTTAAAAATAATGTCTCCTGGACAAGGGGCCACTTTGTTTGAAATTTAAGTAGTCCTACTGTTAAGTTCACAAGATCTATGAGCCAGTAAACTAGAGTGTTATCAGGGGCCATTTTTATGCAACATTTTATATACTCCTTTTAATTGGCAGAACTGTATACAATGATGCAGCATTCAAACTGATCACATCCATGAGTTTGATGAGGAGGAATGGCTAGGAGAGGCAATTCCAATTTTATTTTTTACCAAATGTATTCTTAAATTATTTTTTGGTAAGGATGCACAGAAAGGGTGGAGCCTGCAGGTATCATCTTTCCTCCTTGCACATGATGAAACTTTAAACCAAACTTAAATCGCAATCGTTTACCCACAATTCATAGAGCTATGTACAGTAGAATGAGTTCCAGTTTAATTGTAAATCCTTGCCTGCTAATGTTAATATGCAGACTATTTGTTATAATATAGAGTTTACACTGAGCGAGCTACCAGCAGATAATTTACAGTTGAATGACAAGAAACACTGACATGTTGAAGAGCTTAGGGAGTATCTTGACTTGATGTGAAGTTAAGGTTCTTTGATTGCACATAGATCCAACAGTTTATATACAAGCTTTTGTCTTCTTAGGCTGTATTTATTATATGGTACTTGTTGCCAAAAGTTGAAAGACAATAATCACTCAATGGAGCGTGTGAGGTGACATTTTCAATGACAGTTGTTTTCGTTTTTTCATTAATTTGTTGGATCGTGGATGTACCGTACAGTACAGCTTTTAAGACAATATTGTTGTACATTATTTGTCATACTGTAGGTAGCGATATTATACTGTATATGTATGGAATAGTTACTGTTGTACAGTACCGGAGGGATGTAATGTGTGTAAATGCTTGCTCTACTTGGACCGTTCTGTGGAATTGTGTTCAATGTAAATGTAATGTTTGTACACTATTGATCTATGCAGTCTATGCAGTGTACTCCTTGTGTCACTTGGATCTACTCTGTTCAACAGCACATTGTAATGTACGGCTCCTCTCTGCACTGTACTCCTTGCAGTAATCGTATAATTTTGGATCTTATGTTGTGAGCGATATTTACTCTGCTTTATTGGAATGTTCAGGTTCCATTAATTCTTGTCTTGGGCAAAATTTTGTAGTATTTTTGCTGCTATAGCATCCATGGATTCATCTTGGACGCATTTGTGGGTTTATTTCCATTCGTGAGTAAATTGTGGATCATGCTGATTAAAGTAGAGTCACAGAGTCTGTAGTACATTCATAAACTCCAATTTCTCACACTCATTCATGGGTTGCAAGGTTTTAATTTTTTTTTAAAGGTCGTTCCCTAGGAGGATTATACTGCTCTGAGTCTGAGCAACACTTTCTTTTTGACAAGCAATGCAGTCTTTCTGATTATAATTTACTTAAAAGATACAGTCCTTGAATTTCTTGTAAGGCTCCTACTGTACTGTAATGCTATTTCATGTAACTCACCAAGTACAAACAAAAGTGTGAAGAAAGAAATTGTGCACTGTACTATACCGTACAGTATTGTGATCTGCTGTAGCTGTAAGGGTGCTCAGTACTACACTATTAAGATACTGTACCTAGCTGTATGCAACCATGCATTTAGTGTTTTTATGTTGTAAAGGCCTTTGATGTTGATGAATAATTTCATTTCTTATCAAATATATTGAAAACACTGAGGTGTTCTGTGTACAAACACAGCTGGCTCAAAACCTTTGGGGTTTTGTCAACAAAGTTACACTACATCAGTGTACAATATCTAGTGGGCACTTAAATAAATCTGAATCCCTGCAGTTACATCAATATATATTCTGATATACTGGATCGTCCATGATAAAATTCTCTTCCGTTTTGAGCTGTACATTAACTGTAGCATCCTGATTTCTTATTTTATACTGAACAGCTTCAATTTACTTTTGGTAAAGTTGGACTTCAGTTTACCTGCCGTTAAAAAGCCTTACTTAGTCTATTATTGGAGGACCTGTAGTATATATGCTATCCCCTATATATGAACCTACCACCGCCATATTGAAAGTAAAGTTTAAATTATGCAATCAAGTAAATAAACATCCTTGAGTCAACAATCAATTTCCAATTAGCCTCTGAAGAAGATGCTGCTAGGATCAAAACATCAGGCCTTCTAAGTGTGACATATTTACCCTCTGAATAAGATCCTGCTTGGATCGAAGCATCAAGCCCTGTAAGTTTTACATATTTACCCTATGAAGAAAATACTGATGGGATCAAATCATCAGGCCCTCAAAGTTTTACATATTTATATTCTGAAGAAGATCCTGCTAGGATCGAAACATTAGGCCCTCGCAGTTTTACGAATTTACCCTCTGAAGAAGATTTGCTAAACATTTCTGTTCTCTCTTAAACAGTAATATAAGTTAGATGCTATACTTGACTGGCCTAGTTATATAGATTTCTAGACACCTATATAAGTAAACAGCCTCTCACTTTATTGTTTTTTTTTGCTGAGAAGATTAAACTTGAATTCCCAAGGGGCTATTAGTGAAATGGATTACGGTCTCTGGTTTGGAGTGCCTCTAGTAAGTGTGTCAGTTACTTCTTAAATTGATTTTATCACCCATCTGCTTTGAGGTTCCATCAGACTTGTAAATAATCACATGTGTTTTGTCTATAAGCCAATTGACAGAGTAACACCAGAGACTTAACACTGACTGAAATGAGGTACATTATCATTATACTGTGTTTGTCTATTTTGTGTCAAAAATCAATGGTGTCTCCTTCCGAGAATTTAGTTGGGTAAAAAGTAATTATCTTCTGCATTCATTTTGTGAATTCCATTAACTTGCAATCATCAAACTCTTCTCTGCCATTCTTTCATTCGCTTGATTGCTCGCTCGCTCGTTTGCGTCATGTGCAACCGATCGGGCCCTTAATTGGCCCGCTCCCTTTGTGTCGGGTCCATCTCTCATTGTGATCCTAATCCGAGGGTTCCATGGCCCGTCAATATTTGGCATCGATGTAATGCATATATATGGGATGTATACTACGGCATGCATGGTGTAACTAATTGTGCTGGCATTGTAGTGTTCAGGGGTGTAGTCATCTGAATTTGATCTGGAGGATTTGAAAATATTAACAAGTAATAGTACAGTGTAGTACGAAGAAACAGGCAAACTTAATCCAGTTGGAATGTTCTGGTTTGATGGTTTTTTACTCTTTGGAATACCGTTTAATTTTGTGATCAGGATATCCATAAAATTTCAAATTCGGAGATACCAAATACCCTGAGGCCTGAGTGGCACAGGACTTCTTTTAAGTTGTTGAACTTTTGCATTCAGTGTTTTATAATTGCAAAATGTGGTTCTCTCAAAGTCTGTTTTGAAAACAGTCACAGGTGCATATATAATTGTCAATATTTTTCTGCACACAGTGATTAATTCTTCCTCTCATCGAGGGAGAGATACAAGACAGGGTTGAGGGGGGGGGCTGGGGATTGGGGGCTGGTGGTGATCATACCATCTGCGTGGTCTTTTGTCACTGCAGTAGCTACAGATCCAGCTGATGTGTACTAATTTACTGTAGACTTCATCTACAAAGTTCTGTACTAGTATTCATAGATATTAGCTTCTTGAGTTAATTTTGAATTATTGTTGATTTAAATAGTTACATTCTCCCATAACAATGGGGTCATTTCAAACACTGTAGCATGTAAACGTTGAAAAGTTTGTAATTTTACAATCTACTTTCAAATATGTTCAATGCTATCATAAAAAGTAGCGGGTGGGTCCAGCTGGGTCCACCTAGTGGCCAGGAACAGATCTAGTACAATTTCAGACACAAAACATTAAAGCAGCTTTTGGAGTTGATATTGATGATATTATATCAGTTAAACTGAGTTCATTTGCTGGACTGACCAACTTTTGTTTCAAATAATGGAGTGAAAATATCCCAAACTATGAAATTTGCATTTCATGTTAATTTAATTGTGTTTACTGTGCCAGGTGAGCTCTGTGAATAGTATCCAGACGACAGTATGCCGAGGATTGATTTCTCGTTAAAACCTTGAATCAGTGAAGAAATCGGGGCAAGTATCCTCAGCGTGATCAATTACAAAACTTATTTCGAATAAAACTTGCAAGGTTTTGGAAAAATGGCGAGGTTAAAAAGCTGCTATATGAAAGCAGGTTTGGTCAAATTAACACTGCTTCCAAACATACTGTATGACTATTTCCTAATAGAAAAGTGTAATTAACCCATTGAACTGACACATATTCTAAGTTGTAGATATTGTCACGATTGGAATGTAATATCATAGAGCGTATGGTATGTCACTAATGAATTTGATTAAATCATCAACATTTGCCAGCCAGACACTTTCCATAGAAGTAAGTACGTATATTAATACACGTAAATACATGTGAAAGCAAATTTCCAAATTTCATAATTATTAGGGTTCTCTTGCTTCAGTGTTTGAAAACTAAATAGATTAATGAATGTCTTTGTTAGGGGTGCTTGCTATTGGACTAGCATCAAAATATCAATTTCAACTCAAAAAGCTGTTTTAAAGGAACTGCTGGGGGTTCAAATTATGGCTTGGAGTTTGAGCCATAAGCATTAGATTCCAAACTTTGGAAACAAGTACTGTAGTGGTTGTGTACATGGAAACTTAATTAATACCTAAGGTCTACTAATTAGGCTAATGAATTGTAATTTTTTTTTTTTCGAAGTAGAATTTTGCAAAGACTCTACTAACTGTACAATTAATTATGAAATGAGAATCCTAGTACAGTATATATACTAAGCAGTTGACATTGCCTGAAGCATGCCATAATTCCAATTGTACAACAACAGAATTAAATTGCACAGTGGATATATAATATGGCTTTAGCTGTAGTCTTGTGTTTAGGGTACAGTGTTTGTTGGAAAAGAATCCAGCTGCTTGGTATATACAGTAGAGAATTACAGAACCATTTATTGTTGCCATGCAGAAGTCTTCTAGAGTCCTGACATACCATTCTTTGTGAATCATTGAAGTGAGAATGGAGGTGTTTTGTTTCGTCAAAGTTAGCATACAAGCTGAAAAGAACTGATTTTTATCTCAAAAACCTGAATTGTACCTCTAATGGTGGACCATGGGTTACAATATAGTGTCCAGAAAGGGTGTGCTATGTACATATACACTCTGAGTGTAATCATAGTCATATGGTACCGTAGCATACGCCCATTAGCGGCCCTATTGACTTACAAACTATATCACAAAAGTAATGGGGTCTCTAAGTCTAGATAGAGGTTCTCACTAGCTAAATGCTACCCATCACCGGATAGCTGACAAGTTGGCCTTTCATGGCACCATCGATTTTCGGTATCATGATCATGTAGATTTTTTGCTATCCGAGCCTGAAGTATTCGTCACTTGTAAACAAACCTCTCCACTCAGTAGTAAACAATTTTCGGTACGCTGCACCTGGGAGGCCTAAAGGGGTCTAAAATTGCCTCAATTGACCCAATTTTTGCACCATGTGTACTTCCATTCATGCTTTTCAACATGCAAACCACAAGAAGCCAGATCCTGTTTGATAATAGGTCAAAACAGATGTTCTCCTATTGCATTTTAGCACTTTTCCTGAGTTAGGAGAACATTCGGGCGGAGACTCTAATAGGAGTATCCCACCATATAGGGTACATTGTAATTTATATTTATCAGTAATCTGGAGTTGAAAGGACACACAAGGCCCCCCTCCCCCCCCCCCTCGCATTGGTAAAACATGGTCTGTGTCAGCGAATAATTTATCTGGTATCGCTAGCAAAATGGGTAAACTGGTACACGAGTGCAAAGATTTACATAGTAGGTTTTAACAATGTAGGAACCTAAGTAGTATCTTATAATCTCAGACAAACATTACAGCCTTCAAAACTGCTATGTACACACTATTTGAACAGTGAATTAAGTGCCCTGTGTGTCTGTGGTCTTAGTCCATCAGGAGATATCACAGACTTAGGGGGTCCTTCAAACATAAGGCTACTGTAGATTGATCAAGTCTAAATGACCTTGAGTTACATGTACTGCACTTTTCTTATGGATCTAATCTAATATCAACTTGTTATTAGTATGATGTAATGATGACAGTGGTTTTCAGGGTCAACACTGTTTAACAGTTTACATGGTCTTGGAAATATGACAAGAAAAACAGAGAAATCTATGTTATACAATTAGCCATATCATGTACACACAGTTTCCCCCAAATGTACATGATGAAATGTCATATACCATATCGATGCTGTATGTGTTTAGCATTGTAAAATCAAACTCCAAGGCCAACTTTAATAATATTTATTAAAAGTTGGGTATCTCCTAGTGTTTAAGTTTTAAATACGTATTCAGTCAGGCTGGAACAACTCATGCAAAAGAATTTTTTTGTCCCTTCAAGTTATACTGTGTTGTTTCAGAACTGTCATTGTTTGCAGCCTTTAAAACACTGGCTTAATTTGAAGTAATTTCATTTAATCTGATATTAAATGTTGTTTTCATCTGGGTACCATTCGTTGCCCGTGTACTGACAGATTCTGATGAACTCGCAGCAAAATGTGGCTTTTTAAACTGGGGCAACAGTTATTTTTACATTCAAGACTTTTCATGCCAGAAGAATAAAAAGAAATCTCTAATCCAAATATTTGCGACCCTGTAGCCTAGCAGTGCCCCTGAGGAGATGCAGATTCCCATAGTGTTGATCATGCTTTACTACACAGGAAAGTACCAATTGTTTGGTATTTACTATTTTCAACGATTTATTTGGAGACTTCGCTGTATCACTCTGTCCAACGTGTTTTGCTTTCCAAGACAGTTTGGTTCTACTGTATGTACAGTACAAGGCTGTTATGACCTGATGGTTGGAATAACCGAAGTGTGGGAGTAGGTAAACACATGATCTATAAGTACCCTTCATAAAAACATGAATGTTTTTCTCAGAGTGTTCGTGTACGGATGGAACATGTACGACAGTACTTACAGGCAGTTCTCATAAAGTGTTACCTGGGAATGTATGGAAATTGACACTGAGAAGTTTTGTATTTGAGCCTATAAATCGTTATGGACAACTTGACAAGTGAAATCCTATCGGACTAAGGGATTTGGAATAACATAGATTTACTCCGCAGATTGCCCAAGGACTTTTTCGTCTCTTTCCTGGTCGGTTATTAATACATTCAGTTTTTATTCATTTCCTCAAAACAAGTAATTTGTGTGCGCGTGTGTGTTTACAAATTTGTCTGCCTTTATCAATGGCTTAGGCTGTAACTTTTTCATACCCAATTCAGCTGTAAAAGTATTTGTTTTTAAAGTTAACTATATTTAACCAAGAAGAAACTAAGAAAAATTAAAAAGAAAGCATAAAACCTTTCCCCACGATCTGTGATAATATCCTGAACCTTGTCAAAATGTCATTAAGTTTGAGGTAACTGACTGCAGATTCAACACCTTGGAGCTCACTAAATATAAACTTGTCTCCTCTCAGGAAGTTACTAGATCTATAGGTTGTCAAATTGCTATCCCTGATTTGTTTCTTCTGACCTACAGTACATTGCTCTAAGTTATTTAATTATTAACCAATTAAAATTTTTGATATGAATTACAGTCTGATAATCTGAGGACTGTATGTATCTAGGCTATGGTAGGGTAGGTGGGTTGAAGTTACAATACGTAATTGCCAGCAAGTTACTTCCAAACTGATAAAAATTTAAGAAGTCAATAACACTTGGGTTGATATGACAGTTCATGTAAATGGGCCAGTTATGTACAACATAGATCATGTGGGAATCGACCTCCAGTATTTATATGCAATATGCACATACAGTACTTTATCCCTTGTGTTAAGTATCAATGTAATTCAAAATAAGGGCTCATAGTTAATTGATTTAAATAATTTCAACAAGTATTGTCAAAACCTTTTTTTTGTTTCCACATTTACCTGTCTCCTTACAACCTCAGCACTCTAGTTCAGATGTACTGTACTGTATATAAACTGTATTCCGTACCTAGAGCAGAACTGGTAGTCTTTGTAATACTGTGTAGTATGGATTGTATTTAAACCATTTATATGGAATATCACATAAGTTCTTTCAGTACAAGTTACGATGAGCTGTTTCAGACGGTTACCGCTTATCAGTACTTGACATGTCATTATGTCCCCCATACAACAAGTGTACCAGATACTCACCCATAATACTGTCACAAATAAACACACATGTATGTCTGTGATTGAATAATGTTTCAATTCATGGTATAAATGTTAAAAATGAAATAGTGGATTATTTTAAGGATGAATATCTGTGCACAGACTTAATACAGACAGTTTGGATAGCGTTTCTCGTTTTGAACAACATTGATATATACACAGTGATGGGTAGTCGTGTACTGATTTTACCTATATGATCGCTATATAAAATATTGATGACATAACTGTGCAAAAAACTATGCAAATATGATTCAGTTCAGCGAGCAATGTAATATGTTGAGTGGTCTACCATGAACTCTGTTGACTAACAGTACACATATGTTTACATTGCATTTTTGTCATATAATTATCAAATGGTGTATCACCAGCTGCATTGGTCTGTCATAACTGAGCCTTTTATGAATTAACAGCAGACAGGTGGTTGCTGGTTTAATCAAGAGAAACTACTTGCATTGTAACTGACTGAACACAAAAATTGCCAAATTTCATAGAAAAACGATACATAATTCAACGTTTCATTTCAATTTGAAAACATTGTTTTTGTGGCTTAATTGTCTCTCATTGTCTTCAAAACTGTAATTAGCATGCAAGCACTATTTTAAACCAGTTGTTGAAGAGATTTTCAGTTTCGTTTTAAATGCGGTTCTGGAAAAAGTTGAACTGGTTCGCACAATCAACTTGAACCTAGGATGCATACAGTTCCTCTTTGTACAGCAAATTTTAATGGGAAATTAAAGAATTTTCAATATTGCCTATACATGTAAATATCACTTTTGAGTATCTGATACTACTGTACATTACATAGATAGTGTTGCGGAGTATTCTGTGACAACCAGCAAGAACATTCAATTGACATTTTCATTCATGTCAATTATAATTTGTGAATTGACGTTGAACAGTTATTTTCTAATGTTATGGCTCCAGTGTTTGCTGATCTTGTGGATCTGTGGAAATAACGTTTTTCAAAAGTGTCAACCAATGAGAGGGGATCACTGCATGTGCTATGGACTTTAATGCTACAATCACTGCTCTACTACAGTACAGTATATATATAATAAGCTGACTGCCTAAACACAGTATTGTGCATATATTTGTGTATTTAGCAAACTGTGTAAACTTATGCTCTTTTGTACCAGGTTTTTGTAATGTGTAGGACAAGAATTTTTGGATCCCACGTTCAAACTTTCTATTGAGTGTTTTGTGGTAGTTTGTGAGTTCAAATTTTGGGGGAAATTCTAGATGTGAATTTGGACTAGATTGTTTCTCTAGTGAAAATGTACTCTCTGTAAAACTGTTGGTCACAAATATTTTATCCATAACCGGTTGAAATGTCTTACGAAAAAATTCTTTTGTTTTCAGAATCTTAAATGGTGCGTAAATGATACCAATATTTGATATTGCTTTTACTACCCTCAAAGCTTTTCATTCTTTAAGGCAACTTACTCTATTTGATCTACTAAGACACATTATCCGTTCAGAATCATTTTGAAGGTGAGAATGTCCAGGTAAAAGGTTGTATTGGGAAGTTGAAAAGTATGCTCCGAATTTGGAGGCAAAAATAATGACCCTTTTATTAAGTGCATGGATCTTTCATGAATTTTAATGAGTGTTTTTACAGTTAATCAACGCCTCTGTCTTACGCAGTCCAAATGTCATTGTACATTCTACAGGTTGAGAATTTTGACACATTTCAGGCCTTTTGTGGGGTAACGTACGTGTTTCACAATAAGTGGTGGAGATGGAAAACAAATACCTTATTCCAGTCGATAGATCTAACAGCAATACTCGATATAACTCTCCGTCATCAACCTTGAAATGTGTGGAACTAAGTGACAAGCTTCTCGCTATGATTAACTCCGGGTACATCAAAAATAGCCTTTCAACGGTTTAATTGAGCTCCAAAGAGTGAGAGTAAACCTAAACATGGAAAGGAAGGTTACAATTCCATTGATGTAAGCAGATTACACTACAGTGTACACACCTACAGACAGCTATAATATAGCGGACCGTCGTCCCTGTAGGTTTTGACTTACCGGTCTGTAGTGATACTTATTTCTGTACCCATTTTCTAATTTGTTGGTGTATTTTTGATCTGGAAACTGAGAGCCAAATTTTTTATCAAAGTTTTAACCAGCGCAGCGGAGGAATCGTTTGAAAGATTCCAACATGAGAACTGCTTGTGTATGATATTTATGGTTCTTGTTGTAACGTGGAGAATTTGCCAAACTTGTTTAAACGCTCTAACTGTGCAGCAATGTCGCTGGAAGTGCCGAGTCTAAACGTAAGGGCACTGTTGTCGTCGCCGTTATCATTTCGTAAAAGATTGGCGCCACCGAGGATAGTCGTGGAGTATTCCTCGGGCGAGGTAAGTCTGTAACACGGGTACAAGTTAAATTCAAAATGTATATTGATACACTGTAGAGCAAAGGGTGATATATGTTCATGCAGCTACTGTAACAAAGAAAATGATCTTGTGGAGACAGTGAAATTTTGCAGCCAGTCAGCGGGCCTCAACACTGATATAAAGGATGTGCATACTCCCAGAAAGAACATGGAAACAATGACATTACTTGGGAAATTATAAACAGAAATTAAGGTCTACATCAATGGGCATTATCCATCAGTTTTAATATGCTGTTGAAATATCCTATCACAAATATAGACCCAAAGTACTGTATTAAACTGTAAAGCCATGCTTTTCCATGCTATTAGTATACCATACGGCTGCATTTTAAGGCTTTCAAAATCAGCTCCCAGCTGTGGGGGCAATTTGCCCATGTTGCGCATTTGTGGATCACTTTGGGCCACACTTTTCCAACTGTGCACTAGAGGGCATAACCTATAGGCCAACATCAAAATAGAGTGTACTCTTTCAAATCATAACTTTGGGATTCATAGAGTTTTTGTGATAATTCAATAAAATTTGTGTATACATTTAAGTTTGCTTCCTGTACATCCATTGCTGGGGTGTCTCAAAATGATAAAAGATCTTTTCTCTGCCAGTTTGCTGAGAAGTATTGAAATGACGTTCTGATACGAGCGAGCGTAACAATGATCATTTGTTGCAAAACGTTGAGTCGTCAAGATCAATAAATTTTAAAGCGATGACATTACGTAAATGAGCATTTATCATTTTGTAACACAATTTTGAGTTCTTCACTGTTATGTATGATTTTATTTATTTAATTTATGTAATTAACTGAACAATTAATCCTTTTGTTGAAAAGGGCTAGTGCTGTATTTGCAAGAAAACAAATCTGAACATATTGATGGCTCCTTACTGTAATTTCCATATTTACTTTGCTCCTTGCTTACCTGTCTCCTCACAACCTTAGCACCACGTTTCTACCCGGTTTGGATTGTCCTGGTAACCTTTTAACACTGCCCTCTATGACCGGCCCCTCCAGTCATTGTCCTCTCTTCCTTCTCATTCTACCATTCAAAGTGTCTATGTACAAGTGATTTCCATATCTCTCACACAACATGACACTTTTGCTAAAACCATTTCTAAACCATGTATTGACATGTATTGACATACACTCCATCAGAAGTAAGCTTGTCTGTTGTTAATGAAAGTAATGTAGTATTTATGTTTTTTTTCTGGCAATGTTCTGTTGTACCATTACATTGGTAATCTCTCACCTGTCTTCACACAACTGCAGCACTCTGACTTTACTGCTCCATCTGTAGCAATCTGGTAATTCCAGATGCATAAACACATCTTCTCTCTTTGATACCCTCATATGGCCATTAATTGCCACTCAGCTCTGTCTTCCTCATGCAGGACACCATCTGGTTTATAGGACAAAAAGAACATGTATCCATTGTTGGATTCATTTTTTTCAGATCTCATGGGCTCTTAATATATGTTTCTTGAGATTTAATTACATAGTTGTATGTGAAATTTTGAAAGAAACATGTATTTAGTATTAAACACAATTGTTGTTTAGAATGATGTGACAAGTGAATGTGTTCTTGAAAATTTAAAATAGGGATAATTCCCCCCCCCCCTTCTGTTTAATCGTGATTAATCTTGTCAATACATAGCTATGGAATGCAAAAAGGGCAAACATATTTCGTTGTCTAAACTAAGTTTGTTGTTGTCTAAACTAAGTTTGTTGTTGTTGTCTAAACTAAAGTAGTTGCTGCTGTTTTATCATGCTGTTAGACAACGAAATAAATTTGCCCTTTTTGCGTTCCATGCATAGCACATGAGTTGATAACAGTCAGAAGATCTGACCACAACTGTGGTATTTTGTCTAGTTATCTTTCCTGTTAGCCCAGTCTAACATTTTCACGTAAAATACACTACAAATAAAAAAGTACGGAACTGAGCTTTCTGTAACTTAAATATAGTATGTATTCTCCCTCCACACTTTTGAGAGAGATTGCTGCATGCATGGTTTAATTGCACCTTTTTTAATTAATTAATCTCATTGTATAATTGGTTTCCTTTCTATTTGACAATCGATGCACACAGTCATGCCTCTACGTGATGACCAACTCGCAATAAACTTGACTAAATTTTCCTCCATTAATTAATCCAATTAATCTAATTTACCAATCTCATTGCACACCTGCGCAAAATCTGCTTTTACCCTATCCTATACCAAGGCTGTACAGACGTATGTGCCACCTGTGTATGATTCAAAATTGTTATATATAAATCAGTATATATAAATATATTTTTGTTGTTGTCTCTTTTGTTTACGATAGGAGCAGGAAGGGGAATTGATGAGGAGAAGTAATGGTGATATCACATCACCTGGCCTGTCCCCTGGATTCTCATCGCAAGGCATAGAGGTCACAATGAGGCACAAGGGATCAAAGGTACAGTAAAGCACTGTAATTTTACCCTGGATATGACATAATCCAAGTGAATGCTTTGTCATATCCAGAAACGCATGTACAGGCATACTGTACATTATGTGTGCTTTTAATTCAGCAGAGCAGAACAGCCATCTATTACTTTTTGATGTTCAGTTTGTTTATTCCTTCTTTTTTTTTGCTTCAAATATAATACAAAACAAACGTTTTGTACAGGACCAGCATTTAGAATATGTTGATATTGACATAGTGATTCATATAATCGCAGTTATTGTTCTTTGCTTTATAATATATAATGATACGTTCATTATGAGACCCAGACCTTGTTAGGTTACTTCAGATATTGCAGAATTGTGGAGATTTGAGAGAGAATTTTTCTTCACAGCTGCAGTATACCTGCATGTATGTGTAACTATTGTATCAGTATAATTCACATGCTACAGTACAGTATGTAGCAATTATGAAGTTGACAAAGGTTTAATTGTTTCTCATACTACTGGAAATAAAAAGGTATGTTTCTTTGTACATGAAAATTGAAAATATCAACAAAGCATTTGCGGAACAGTTTTTGGTTTCGATGATAATTGTAACCTATGCATTCAATGATGGCATATGTGTGTGTGTGTGAGTGTGTGTGTGAGTGCATTGGTGATGCCCATGTGTGTATATATATCTATGTATATACATACATATTTATATATATTTTAATTATTTTCCTTCCCAATTGATAAACCTAATTGCATTAACTTTACTTACCCTCTTCGAAAAGCATAGTCATGAAACAGGAATTTTTTCATAACGTAATATTAATACTTTGTTATCGTAATGGTAATTTCCTGATAGTCTCAACCCATAATTTAAAGATTAAAGGGTTAAATTTACAAAATTAATACTGAATATTAAAAAAGGGTCACGAAAGGTTAGCTAATTGATGATGTCAAGATAGATTATAGTGTGACAAGGCAAACAGAGTCGCTGATGACTATGTCTGACTTCTGTGTTTGTAAACAGCACAGGATGTTTAAGGTGCTTGTTTTGACAGTGATTTCCAAAATCGGGATATATTCTTTGCATGTCATCATTTCATATTCAGTAATTTAATACTTTGTTATAGAATTACTTTCCCTGTATTTTTCTGGCATAAATCCACCCAGGTATTCCATTGAAGTAGACTATTTTGACTCACAATTTAGTGGATTGTGTGCTATAGTAGATCTGCTATACTCTACATTCATTAGCATTTCTATAACGCATGTGTAGTATAGCATGGATAAATTATTCCTGAATCCCTGGCATTTTCATTCTTATAATATTTAACAAAGATCAACCCATTAGGTAATTTTGTTAAAAACTTCATTAATCTGTATCTTTCACAACCACTACAGTATAATTCTCTTTTTAATACTCTGTACGGTGTGCTATTGGGTGGTGCATACATATGTCCCTTCCTTGGTTTGTAGCAGCATACTTTCTACAATTAGTCTCCAAAGATAAACTTGTGATCATTTCATTCAGTCCCCTCCTTCTTACTTCCAGTCTTCATATATACAAACAACTTTCCCCAATATACACCTAACCTAAAGATATGCAAATTGGTAACATTTTTACCCTTCCACCACCTCTGGGGCGCCACCCCTGCACACCTTCTTCCTTCCTAATTTTACCATTCAAAATTACTTAGGTGTACACCTTTGTGTCATTCCCCTCCTTCACATCCAAGTTCGCTCAAGACATATTTGTAGGAAATATCACGCACTCTTTTTATATAATTTGCACCATGGTATACCTATATCGAGTACCTTTACTTTAATATCCTAATTGCTCCACTATTCAGTTACAAAACTTTACATAGATTAAAACTATGTGTTTACTTCGCTCCTCGCTTACCTGTCTCCCCACAACCTTAGCACTCTCATTCTTCCGTGCCTGCATGGAATGAATTGTTAACCTTTTAACACTCTGCACCCTCTATGGCCAACCCCTCCGAACCGTCACTGCTCTTCCTTTTCAATCTACCACCAAAAATGCCTGCATCGTCCGTTTTCTGTGCGGATTCTTATTCGAGCTATTTATTATCTTTCTTTAAAAGGGTAAACGTCATTCCAGTGGCTTTGATAGACCAAACAGCATCGCCTCCATCTCGGGCTGCTATAAGCACTCCAAGTACAACTCCATGACCAGTCTGAATTCAGAGGTCATAGATACCCAGTACATCAACCAGGAGGAGATCATGCAACTCACCAAAGATGTACGCAAGTTCTCGGAATCTCTCACCCAGCTACGAGACATTTTCACCGACGAAGAAGGTGAGCATGCTCTGCCAATCTTTGGTTTCACTGTCGATGTGGCTGTTTTCATTTCATCCTGAAAATATGAATAGGGTTTCACGCCATATTATAAGAGGAATTACGACATCATATGCTGACAAATTGGCAATATGCTTTCAGAAAAGAGTTTTAAATACCCGTACCTCCCAGATGGAGGGAAATTTCCCGAGATATGCATGGGAGTTTGTTCATCAAACAGATATCTTTGATAATTACGCTAAAACTGATGGTTAGGTTTTCTTGGTTACCATTCACCAGTACCATAGCTTGGTGTTTGTATGTCTGAATTTGACTGACCAGTAGTTACATGATAGCCAATATGCTAGGCATATTAAACCTGACTGCATGCTTTAATTTAGCTCAACAACCTGAACGGATGGAGTCATCCTCACTCTGTTGGACGACAAATTGTAAGTTCTTTTCAATACTTGGAAAGGTTATTATCCCCGATCAATTTTTTTTTGGAAGCGATTTGGAACAATCAGTGTTTGATACACCATGCTAAGCAGTCGCTATGCTAAAAGTAAGAAGACTGATTATATGGACAGAATATTTTCTATGGCATCTTTTTTGAGGATCCAGTGTCATTCACCAAGTTTTACTGATTGAAGTAGGTATCAATTCCACTACATCCATGGAAGACATTGTCAGATTGGAGACAGTAGAAAGTTTTGGATCAATAGTTGGAGTTGATTGAAGCAGCTTGGACACTTCATTCCAGTCGCACCATTCATTGTATCCAACTTTGAAAGCTATTTCTTATTTTTTTTGGAGAGGGGGGGGGAGAGAGGAGGAGAAGAAGCCACTCTCTTGCTCATTAGACCGTGATATCTTCCTAACCCTTTGAAAGGAACTCTCTTTCAACTTGATTGGCATAAGTGAGGGGTTTAACCGCCTTCTTGACGTGACCACCATTGATCTATTTGAGGGAAGCAGGTAAAAGGACTTTCCAAAAAATATTGATTAATCTCAATTCAAAAGCCTTCAAGAAAAACGTGCGCATCAGGGGCTTGAAAATCAATTTGCATCCCGTAGTGATGTTCATGGATCTGAGAAACATTTCATCGTGGTGAGGGGTTCATGTTTTTGTTTGGTCTGTTTTTTGCATAGAATGGAACTTTTTGACATTTTAGTGAATTATTGTTACCCTGCGCTCTCTATCCATTTTTTATCATATTTGACTCATAGTTTTCCAAAAATTCCGTGTCTTCTGTTACATCACTGTTCCATGAGTAGGTTAGTTTAAAAGAAAAAGTATCTACCCATCATCTCTAAAAAGGGAGGATTAAATTGAAATGAATAACACAATCTGAAATCAATAAATCATGGGTTTAAATTTCTCAAGTTGGACTGCATCAGGTCACACAGACGGCAGAAAAAGTTTGTGTCGTTTTACTAGCGAACAGTATCAAAGGAAATCGTCAAACGGGATTGACGATCATACTTTTAGTGCATCATGACCTTGCTCTTGTTGACTATAGGGGTGACAATTAAGTCTTCCAGATGCACTCCTACGGGGCATCGTCTTTGCTGCAAGGAGAATCATTCCGCCATTAAAACCTGTTTTGACTCTTCCTCAGGCCAGAATTTGCTGAGTAAATCAGACATGTTTAACAGTCCTATTCACACTCAAGTGTTATCTTGTTATAACTCTTCTAAACCAACAGACATGGCACACACACACAAGTTCCTTCAGTACCCATGGCAACAGATTGGTATCTTCACTCTGGATCAAACGGTCTTTAATTAGTCACGAGGCGTGCCTGTTGATGTGTTGTTGATAATGTTAGTTTGAATGGAAGGGGACTGTCCTACACACATTGTCCACTGCGTGGGTTAAAAATAAAGGGTTACTGGCTCTTTTATATAAGAATTAAGTGAATAAATAGTGGAGTGTACATATATGAACAAAGTGTTTTCCCTTTTGTCGGAGGGAAATGTTTCGCAGGCATTCGATGCGATCGCAAATGCATGAGAGATAATATAGCAAGAATGAGCGAAAGTTTAGCCTGGCGGTAAGAACAATGAAATAGGCGTCTAAGGGGTTCTTTGTGGACGCTGGATAGGGCTGTGTAGATTGGGAGTCTGGGACTTGGTTTAACTAAAGGATGATCTCTGTGTGTTGTAATGATGTGGAGGATTAAGTGGAAGACCATCTGGTAGAGAAGAATGAATAAATTTGTTCCACGAGTATATAAACCCTCACGACCACTTCACTCTTACCCAGCAAATGTGCATCTGCTTAGAGAAGCTAGTGTAAAAAACAAAGTCAGGAAAATTATTTTCTCTAGTTAGCATATAGATCTGTATATATAGCATAGTGACAGGTTTAACCAATCCGATTTTAAATTCATTTATGCATTGGTACAATTTACGTCACTCCTCTCATACAGTTACTGTCTTCATTCAACATTTGTACTTTCCCATCTACCTAAGCTACATGACTGGAAACAGCTTAGCACCTCCTTCCAAAATCTATCATTCAGATGTGAAACCATACTTAAATTTTCAGCCGACTGTGTCTATCACTTTCTTACCCTTTGGTGATGGTCTTCTTGTACTCTTCCATCATCTGGTCTCATTCTCAACTCTGTCACCTTTTTACGAAGCACTGTAGAAGTATCCTGTACGTTTTCATACATTGGTACATATTCAACTGTACCGTAGATATAGCTAAACATGCAGTAGAATCTTACATGCTTTGTCTGAGACCATGCGTAACAAAACAACAATGGTCATAATCAAAACAGATATTTTGTTGGCACGTCACAAAACAGAGAATTTTGAACATAACTGTGTATAATAGTCACCTCACCTTCAGTGTAGCTGTAAAACTTATATAATTTCCCTAACATTACAGTTCAATGGCCTTATCATATGTCACATGTCTGTACATAGTTAACTTCTCAACATATTCAAGGGTTTCTACAACAGGTTGCGAAATGTTCTGTATTACAAGTATCAAATTTATATGATATTCTAATGTAATTTGTGTAATGAAAAGTGTAATACCAGCACACTGTCAGAATGTGATCTGGAGATTGAGCTCATGGGTGGAGTGTTTGGAGATGCATACATACCGCAATACTGTAAACAATCCCCCCAAATATAAATTTAATACTTACTTCACTGAACAGTCAGCCAAATAACATCAAGCAAGAATCCAAAATGAAATATTTTAAATATTGATGGATCTGTCTCATACATACAGTCACATGATATACATTTGATGTTACATTTGATGTTATATCTTACTTAAAATTCATATCTGTAAATGCTAAATCCTACTGAATATTCATTCATAAGTCAACTGAATGTGTTTTATTATGTTCAAAAGACATGGCAAGGAAGATTTAAAGAAAGCTGTTGCTTATGTTGATTCCCTTTATTTACACTGTGGTTTCCTTGAAGCTTTTGCTGAGTACACCCTATACGTTTTTACTGTTGTTCTTTTGATTATAACATAAACTGTGTTTCCTGGCACAGTAGAGCTGCAAATGTTGCACAATAGTGAAGGTTTGTTATGGTTCTTTTATAATGGTAATAAAAAGAAGTTGAGGGTGCTAGGAAAACCAAACATATTCTTTAGACAGATGCTTGGATGCATAAGGAAAACAAACGGTCATAAAAAACAAATTTAGAATTGTTTGTTAACAAAGTAAAATTTAAACATTGTTAAAAGTTGTTGTTAAAAGGTTTGGTACCAATTTGAGGGGGAGGGGGGGGGAGTCTTTGGTAGGTATCTTGAAGATAGGCATACCAAATAATGTGGATTGCTTTCGACTTTGTTTTAATTTCCAATAAAGTATTTGTTCCTATGATAGGTATTTGATTGGCTATTAAACCCTGACTTAATTAATACTCCAGGAAGTGGATCACCCATAGATGATCTACAGGGTTAAGCACTGTACTGTTCTATTAAAGTATTCAAGTTTATCAAGTAATAATCTTCAAATTTATGTGATAAGTTTTCTGTGTTTAAAATTTAACTGTCAATGTTCTGTAAATTTGAGAAATATGTAGAATTACTTTTTCCCCCACTGTGAAATGGCCGAATTATATGTAAATATTACAGGTAAAACCAAAAGATATCTTTACAGCGCAGTTGCCTTGATCACATTATTAACTGTGGTGTTGCCAGATGTATAATCACAATTTAATATAAATGGGGAAAAAATCATTTCTTTGTCATGAGAAGTGCTGTGAGGTTGTTGTTTGCACATAAGCAGTAGACGTGGCAACGTTCCAGCCATTAAATTATTTTAAAAAGCATTGGCTACAGGAATGGTCAGTGTTTCCTAATTTTGAAATGAAGAAACCCTGTTGCAGGACTCTGATCTGCAAACAGTGAGCCAGGACAAAGTTCTTCAGAAAATCAGATAAAGCCAAACTTGATTCAAGGCTGCAGACATATATATTCTATTGGCAATTCTCATGGAGTATTACTTGGGAATGATAGATTCTGTGGAATGAGGAGAAAGTGTGCCACAGTCACCTGGAAGTAACTCTGTGGGGTGCAGTGGTAAAAGAAAGTCAGAGATTTGCAGACCCAGGTAGATATGGCATATAGCACATATATTTGCTTGTAAATTTATACTCAAATTCTCAAAAGCCATAAAATTTGTGATTTTCATGGCTAATATATGTATAGTACATATTACTTGTAATCTTCTACTCCCTAATTATTGTAGTGTGGGTTACTGGCCAAGTGAACGTTACTTTCATGACTGGATGTTGATACTTAGAGTTTCATATAATTTACTTCGTTCCCCACTTACCTGTCTCCCCACAACCTATGCACCGCATTCTACCGTGTCTAGAATGCCCTGGTAATCTTTTAACACTGTACACCCTCACTGGCCCTAATGGCCTTCCTTCATTTTTCACAAAAAATGAAGGAAGGCCATTAGGGCCAGTGAGGGTGTACAGTGTTAAAAGATTACCAGGGCATTCTAGACACGGTAGAATGCGGTGCATAGGTTGTGGGGAGACAGGTAAGTGGGTCACTCGTAAATATATAAACCAGTAAGTTTTATAATGTCTCTGTACATTTGCATTTTCAGAGGCTAGCTACATAGCCAATTTATTCTGAGCCTGTTACAGCGCTCACAAGTACCCCCCTCACTTTTTACATGACTCTACTCCAAGGCCTGGTGTGTTGTCCGCCCCAAAAATAACACCATTAACAAACGAAAAGTTCCACCTAATACTGCAAGCGCACTACAATAAAACGTATTTGCAGGAAAATGCAGTTCTAGTTCTTCTTGGTCATTGCCCCACTCAGGCAACCAAAATTTCTGCTGTTCTGAAAGTTTAAGGACCTACCAAGTTAACTAACTTTTTAGAGTACAATTAAATTTGTGCATGAAAGGAATTTGTTATGATGACCGTTATCCGGTGTTGGTTGAAATTCAAGCCTTGGATTTCTGGACAGTGGAATGTTCTGTTGTAAACCTTTAAAAAATCCATTTAGATTGAATAGTTCTACTGCTCACTTGTTTAGAAATCTGAATAAATGGCTGTAGCCTTCAAGGTCACAACAACAACTCCCTGGTCACAATACCCAAGTTATAAAAACACTGTATTGTAAGGGTGATGTGTAAAATATTGTGCTGTTGTACAGTAGGTCGAAACGGAAGCTAAACTTAGTACATTTTCTGAATGTTTGTGTGAGGTTGAAAGGGAGTTTTACAACAAACCCCCAACATGTAGACCTAATTTATAGTCTAATGATGCCCCAGAAAATCTCATTAAATGTCTTTAATTTTATTTCCCACCCCCCTCCCCCTCCCCCACCTCACAGACCTCCCTGTTTGAGGGTCAGCTAACATAGCCTCTCTGTAATAAAAAGCCTGGATGCACCTCTGGCCTCTCCATAAAGGTTCATCTCTACCCTAAATCAGTTGCTGTGATTTAGATTGTTCCTACCCTCCCCTCCACACCTTTGCTGGCTGTTTAGTGTTGGATGGCAATGAGTTTGTAGTAACACCACAGTTACAGTATTATAAGTACTGTCTTTTGGCAGTGCCATGCAGCATAATTACACATAATTTTGATATATCCCATTTATTACTTAGAGAGCTACGTTGTACCAATTCGTCTTGCAACTCCTTGTAATAACAAGCTTTTCAAACCAAACTGGAATGCATTTTGACATTCTTGAGCTTGTTAATGTGACCCTTGACCTACATAGCTGATTTAAAGCAATATAGGCCTATTTATAATATATATGCAGACAATTCCCTCAGGACTAACATTTATAATTTCAACACAGTACAGTGTTAAGTTTGTTTTCTAGCTACATAGTATCTCTAGAACTGTACAGTTTGTATCATCTTCAAATGGCCTTTGGGTACTGTACATATTTCATTTCATTCATTTGTTTTTTTCACATCACGGTATAATGAATAAGTCAAATAAATACGAATAACAGATGTGAAAGGAAGTGATCTCAAAACCCTTGGCTTAGCAAGTAGAAAACTCCCTGAAAAAAGAAGAAGACAAAAAAAGACCCCCCAAAAAACCCATAAACAAGAAGAGCCCCATAAATGGACCCCCCCTCCCAGATCCCTACCCCACCAAAACACCACCCCATCCTACCACCACTCTCAACCTGCCACAACCTACAAGAACACACTGGCTGTGATAAAGGTATAATTTAACGTGCTGCAAATTGCAAAAGAAGCAGTGGAACGCTTAACTTTAAAAATTATGGGAAGTTTATTCCACCACAATGAGGTAGAGCAGGAAGTGAGACTACTGTTACTACGAGAAGTTGAGTTAAGACTCTCCTAACAACCACAGAAGAACCCTGGCATATCTTTTGGAATCAAATCAAAGCTATCAGCTTTAACTAAACATATGTTTCATTGATACTGCAGGACACAACTGCACAATAATCATTTAATTACTATGGTTTCATTTTCCATTTGCACCACTCATGTTCAAAGTTTTGTTAACATTTAATTTGTCTTGAATGAATTGTGATGGGAATTCATTCTGAAAGTATGACAACTGTTATAAGGGTTTTCGATCTATATATATCTCTGAATCTATATGAACTGTAATCATTTGATCAAATATTTATTCCTTGCAAGGGAGCTCGTAGTTATTAGCCATGCCAATTGATGATGTTAAGGTAAGAACATTTGTACTAATATGCAAATTAGCCATCTATAGACATTGCAAAATTGTTGTAAGCTGTTAAGGAGACTTGATGGTTTATTTTCACCTACTCTGTCCTCTCCCTCCCCCCCCCAAAAAAAAATATGCAGCAGTAAATAACAACAAACAGCAATAGTTATTCACAGTAATGACAATCTGTTGTGACAGTCTTGTAACAACTGTAAGCATACATTTCACTTCAGTAGTCTATTTATAGCTAGGGGTGGCGGTCTTATGTTGCAAACTATGCAACCATCTCATAGTGCCATGCATGAAAAAAACTTGTAACTTAAGCGGTCACCCAGAAGTGAGGAAAAATCCGATGAAACCGTACATTTGTACAGGTCTGTACATATCCGGTCGGTCAAAGTGAATAACGATATCTGCAGAACAGAAGTAGAGAGCGCCCGGAGCAGCGAGTTCTATTTTTAAGCTCCAACAATTAACTATTAAATCGGTATCTTACATTCCTATTGTTGCACGTGTGAAACGTAAACAGCGCTGGCCATTTCAAGCTTCTGGGCTCGTTTTGGCCGAAATCTTTAGGGTTTTACAATGGGGAGTGATGCTATTCAATTAGTCTGTCAATGCAACAGGTATCAGAACTATTGATCTGACCGGCTAACATGAATACAGACGGACAATCTTCAGTGCAAATTGACATTGTTGATGAATAGTGTACAGTTGCTCTAGGGTAATCGGGGACATTCCAAAGGCTAGGTGAGATGTTAGACAATGGGATCTGGGCACCCCTTGTGAACGAGGTATATACTGTATTGATTGTTTTGATAAGAAGTTTAGAATGGGCAAACTTGGGCAAACGACACCTGCAGGTTTTCCAGCTGTTTAATGTATTCAATTGCCATTCATGATATAGTGCTATTACATGTTTATAATTTATCATACTACATGTTTATAATTTATCATTTGTAATTAATGTTGTGAAAAGCACTTTTTGATTTGGAAATTATCAGGAATGGTGAAAATACTTCTAGCCTCCACAGGGATTTGAATCATGGCCCACTCTGAATGTGTGGGGTGGACCACTGTACCATACTGGCTTGTGCATGGCATAATGGATGTTATATGTATAGTAGGTGGGTCAAAGTGCAGGGTCGACCCCTGTACCATACTGGCTTTTGCATAGCGTACCTGATGTTATATAGCACGCTGGTCAAAGTGGGGTTGACCCTTGTGCCGTACTAGCTTTGTGCATAGCCAATATGGATGATATATGTTAGTGCGTGGGTCAAAGTGGGGTTGACCCCTGTATCCTACTGGCTTGTGCATGGCATACTGGATGTTATACATGTGGGTCAAAGTGGGATCGACCCCTGTGCCGTACTGGCTTGTGCATGGCATACTGGATGTTATATACGTGGGTTAAAGTGGGGTTGACTCCTGTACAGTAATGGCTTGTGCATAGCATACTGGATGTAATATGTCTAGTATGTGGGTCAAAGTGCAGGGTCCACCCCTGTGTCAATCTGGCTTGTGTATAGCATAATGGATGTTATGTACGTCAGTACGTGGGTTAAAGTAGGGTCGACTCCTGTTACAGTAATGGCTTGTGCATAGCATACTGGATGTAATATGTCTAGTATGTGGGTCAAAGTGGGTTTGACCCCTGTGCTGTACTGGCTTGTGCATAGCATACTGGATGTAATATGTCTAGTATGTGGGTCAAAGTGGGGTTGACCCCTGTGCCGCACTGGCTTGTGCATGGCATACTAGATGTTGTATGTGGGTCAAAGTGGGATTGACCGTCGACCAAACTGGCTCATGCACAGCATACTGGTTGTTATAGTACGCTTCAAAGTGTGAAGTTGACCCCTGTACCGTACCATACCGTTTTGTTTGTGGATTTCTTCCTATCTTCAATTCTCTCGGAACCCGTCTGCTTTTTGCCTTTTCCCACCTGAGTAGCAAATGTAGAAACAGTCTCCAAAGAGATTCCATTCCATAATACTTATGTCTGGACGTCATAACCCTCTGGGCTATAGACACAGATGCAATATTCAGTCGTTTGAGATCCGTGAAGGTTGTATTTTAACATGGACTTTACCGCCCTCTATTGATAAAATTTTCTTCTCTCTGGTCCAGTTTACATACAAAACATAAACAACTCATAATTAATTTTACTACGCGGTGTAATAGTAAAAGTTACCACTGCCGTGTGCAGTTGTACTGCTTTAAAAAAAAACCTGATTTACTTGTGTGGACAAGGTAGGCTGAGGTTCTGATTGATGTCCATGTGTATATTGTAAAGTAAAAGACATCTATCAGTGACCTAATAAAGAAGGAAGATAGCAATTGATATTAACAATAATAGGGAATATTTCAGCCACTTGTAATAAAATAAAATATTTATACGAGTTTAAAGATGCTGTGAAGTGACTGATATTTTACAGTTTCCATGCAGGGTTACAAATGAAGTTAAGGGAAAAATGGTTTCTAAGAAGAATAGAACAAACTGTTTTATCAACTTTTCTTCATATTATTATAATTGTTAATTCCAATTATGGCGCATCTGTTCACAGCAATTTATTCAAACTAATTCTCACATCACCTTTCACTGTATGTATAAACATTTCCAAAGAATCATTTTGAATGGTTCACATTCAAACATTTTGGAAGGATTAAAAAAGTTTGTGTCATTCATTTTGAAATCTAACAAAGGGTACAGTCGAATGATGGAAGTGATAAACTTGCTTATGATTATAAATGTAGCCTCCCCAACTCACTGCATGCTGTATTTGATATCGTTATGAGACATATCTAACCTGCACAGTCCATTGTATGCAGTTATTATATACAGGTAATACTTTTTGCGTGCACATGGCATTATCTCTGAGTATAATATTAATTTTGTATTATTTTGGTGCCTTTTGCATTAATTACAGTAAGAGGAGATGCCACGATACAGGTAGCAGCTCACGAGAGGCTTCGGAATCTCTTGAGTACGTTGCGGGTCATCCTGCATCAGTACGCGGCCCTGAAATCGTCGGAGATCCACACGGCAGCCCTTCACCTCATAAAACAGGTCAAAGGTAATTTATACAATCAAGCAATTTATAGTAACTATTGAATTCAGATCATACAGTAGCTGTGAGATTTATCCATTTGTTCATCTGAAGAGTGGAATGAAAAAAAAACTATTTCAGGGTAATTAGATTGAACTTGCTGGTTTAAGGTTAGGGGTGGCCACCTGTCAAAGAGTGAAATAGGCCAACAAATGGGTAGGATATATTCACAGGAATAATTCAGGGTAAGCAGGTGTCTAAGAAATGAAACCAAAATCATGCCAGTACCACTTAAATTCTTCTGTTTGCTCAAAATGTGTTTGTGTCCTATAATCGTAATTGTATAATTGTTATTTTTTTGTTTTTACCTGATGAAGTTGACAAAATCAACAATATCGCAAATATCACAAAATCAAATATACCTTTCATTTTCTTCTGTCTGCTTTAGAGTATATTTGCGTACTTTAATAATAGATTGTTAAATATTTTTCTTGACCTTCTGAAGTTGACCCAAATTGACAAATGTTGAAAGAATTCAATGGGTGCATGGTCTCTGCACACATGCACAAACGTTTCGACATTGCAATACAGGACTTATCCTTTTGTGATCTTAGATACTTAGTTGTACAGTCTGTTCAATGTGATTAACATTGTAAGATCATGTAGACAATATCAGTACTACTGTCTGTCTTTCGGGTGGCAGGGGGGTGGGGGAGGGGGGAGGTGGTGAGATGTGGTATAGGATGAGAAAAGTATTGAAGAATCAAATCATAATTTGACAGTTAATTTATGTATCAGGTTACAATATTGTTTATTGTAGATATATGTAAGAGCGAAGTTAACAATGTTCACTCACCCTTTCACATAAAAAAAAATGACCAAAGGAAACTTTAGTTATTTTGTTCATAGTGGCACTGTGATATTACACATATTGGGCAAAATGACACACCTCTGACAAACGTTTGAAATGTGATGTCTCCAAAAAGAGCCCTTTTTATGGTGTGGGGGGGGGAGAGAGGAGGGTTTGTGTGTCTCTGTGACACACTGGGGATCACTATAAATATATTTTTTCATTGTGTATTCTTTCTGTCAAACAGGAATGCCCGCCAATGAGGAGATAAAAGGCAAAGATGCATTCCTAGAGGCGCTGGATCAATTAGCACTTGCGTTCAGCAATAGCGTCACAGAGTATCTGATGGGAGATGTGGAACAAAGGTTAACAGGAGCAAAGGTAAAACAAAAAATACATAACAGTGCAACAACAGATGCTTTGGGATTGTCATAGTGGCCTTAGCATCATTTGACATCATACATGACAGTGCAACAACAGATGCTTTGGGGTTGTCATAGTGGCCTTAGCATCATTCAACATCATACATGACAGTGCAACAACAGATGCTTTGGGATTGTCATAGTGGCCTTAGCATCATTTGACATCATACATGACAGTGCAACAACAGATGCTTTGGGGTTGTCATAGTGGCCTCATAGCCCCATAACAGTGTGCGATTCCTGGGTTAGATTTCTTCAAGTGGCGCAGTTAATGTTTTGTATGGTGTTAAGACTGATTGATGTCTTTTAACTTGGGAAACCATTTGTGAGCAACATTTAGATAATTTCTATAAATCACCCATTGTTGGTGCTGTGAGGCATTTCCTCCCCCTCCCCCTCACCCACTCCCCAAGCATGGGGTGTGAATCGGATATGACTATATGGTCAAAGCAAGTTCATACCCAAATCGAGAGCTGTATTCTGAGATGGTCAATTAAATATTTTTCATCTGACAGTACTGACCATTTATGAAAGCTGTTTGCCTCTAAGGAATCACCAACACAAACTGCAGTCATATGTCAAAAATTGAACAGAATCGCAAAAGTTACATAGTTTTTAGCGACCATATCTCGTCACGTTACCATTCACTTGACTGCAAGTCTCTTTATGTTGTTTAATCATCCTTTTAACTTGTTCTTTGAAAGTGTAGTACTCAGCAGAAAATGTCACCCGAGTTTAATTAATCAAATTCTATGTTAATGGCAGATTTGTTCAAGTTTTATCAACCTACCTCCTTATTTTATATTTCTTTTAAGCTGAGTCCAAAGTTTACGGTAGTGATCAATGTTAAACGTGGAGAGAACAGGCTGTGTGGGATGCCATTCAATGGCTGCACTGTAGTAATAGCCAGAAATACACACAAAATAATAATACATATATGTATATATATATATATATATATATATATATATATATATATATATATATCAGTCATGTGAGAAGCCAGCTGTACAAATAAAATGGTTCTTTGCGTTTTATCAAACGTAATCAGTATTACTGTATGTCTGCATATTAATGGCTAGTGGATGGATAGTACATGTTGGGTGGGTGTAGTTTATTCGTTTATTTGCTTATTTAAAGATGGATGATATGAAGCTATTCTCCTGCAGTTGATGTATAATTGATAAAGACATTACTACATCGATTTGTTGCTTGTGGTATAGTTGAATAATGTGTTAAATTATTCTAGTTTTCAAAGCTATGGAAAGACTGAAGGCTGCAC
This sequence comes from Apostichopus japonicus, assembly GCF_037975245.1. Lineage (NCBI taxonomy): Eukaryota > Metazoa > Echinodermata > Holothuroidea > Aspidochirotida > Stichopodidae > Apostichopus > Apostichopus japonicus. The sequence continues at coordinate 476,368 of NC_092562.1, forward strand.
ATTTGATGCTTCTAGATATTTAACAACTTTGTTTGAAGTATCATGAGTATAGGAATATATAGTTTTAACAGATTGTAATTGCTAAGACATTTACAGTTACAGACAGTGTGTAAAATTGAGTGAGGTATGCCTACAGTTTGAGGAAGAGCAAAATGGGTCATTACAAGCTCTTAATTACTCTGTATTTCCAGTGAAAAGGTAAATTTTTGCTGATCTATGCATGTGAAAGTGCATTATGAGCAACAGGCCAACTTTCCATGTCATAAATTGATGACGTGTTCTAAATAATTGATGGGATATTTTGCGACTGCTATGCAAAGAAAATTACCAGAGCATGATTTTGAAGTCTTTTTCAGTGTGCAGCTTCTTGCAAGATACAAAAGAGTGCTAATTAAAAGGTAGTCAGTATAGGCCACAAATTAAAGCATGCTATAATTGCAAGAATTTTTCAAAAAGTACTTTCCTGGAGGTCTTCACTATCCAAATTGTTCTCAGACATTGTTAAGGAACACACTAGATGACTGAATGTCCCAGTGAGGAAAATTTCCCCGAAGGTTTTAATAAAAACAGTTTCAGAATTTTGACCAAAGGTGACCATATTTGAATATCTTGCATATTTGGGGCCAATACAGTAGACCTTTAAGGCAATTGAGGCACGTACTGCTGTGTTGAACCATTTATTTATTTGTTTGATTCACTACACATCACCAAGAAGAAGATCTGGCAATAAAATTAAGCTTTCTGCTTTTTGTTTGTTTTTTCAACAGTCATTTGAGAGTTTGACCTCTGTGGGAAGTACAGCCGATCATTATCTCTATGGCAACCACCATATTTCATCTTCGGATAAGCATCAAGCTGTCGGTAAGCTCTCTAATACCTGCTAAATGCCATGATTTCTTTTCATTAGACCTCCCATCGATGCGTTCAATCCGAGTCGAAGCAATCGCTCGTGTTTATATCAAAACTAACGTTTTCCACCACAGAGAGAGATGAAGGCAAAGTCTACCGTTGAAGCAGTTTAAGTCACTTTTCATTTTTTTTTTTTGCAATGGCTTGTGGTAATAAATTCCCCCTACTAGTAATGTAGCTTGTTAGTCCAACTTATGTCGTTGCTAATTTCAAAATAAGGAAGCAAAATGGGAAGCAAAAAAGTTTGAAGATTCTCTTTAACCTAAAGATGTACCAACTGTGGAGCAATTTTGTAAAGCTATCAGCTTTGACTTCTGTCACCGAAATATCTCTGTCAGCTGCAGTTAACCTTTCTCCTTAAACTGTTTTTCTCACCTGACAGGGTAAACACTGTACACCCTCTTTTGTTTTAGTTCAACAGTCAACAGAGAAACCTGCTTAATAACCAAGTTGATAAACTCTCTGTAATGTAAAGAATGGCAAACTAAAAGACCTTTTCAATTTCCTTTCAAATTTCAGACATGGAATGAAATAGCCTTTCTCTATTTTCTTACGGTTCCTGTATTTTCTTTGCTATATATTTAAAAAAAAAACTGTTTCAAATAATAAACTTAGACCGCTCCATGCCATCTCCACCTCAAGCTGTTTACGAATGCTCTGTTAGTACTTTTCTTGTTTCAAGCATTCCTTCCCGAGAATTAAAATCGTTCACAGTTGAACACAGAGGCAGAAGGAGGCGAGTAGGAATTAGCGGAGCTGGGATTTTAAACTGCGGATAAAGTTGACTTCGCGTGTGGTTAACCGTCGTTAATTGTGACCTTTATCGAGTCCCCTAGCTTTCCTACTTTTCTTCTTATCGAGGGCAGCGATTGTAATGAAAATGTGTTTGGAAATTCTTAGCATAACTCGAATAGCATGCGGTCTGGGTACAGATTTCAGTGGCCGGTAGTGCTAATGTGGACTCCCTTTTTTCTTTTTCTTGGTCCCAGTTGTTGACGATGTTTGTACACGAGGGAATAGATATATCTACAGTCAAACCTTAGTAAAAAATCAGTAAAATTGACACAGAAATATTGGCTTTGAAACAGAAAGAAATCGTACTATGGAGATGCTTTCCTGTTGAGTGGTAATGTACGCTGTTCTGTTCAGCATGAGAAACAGATTTCTCAAGGATCAAAGTTATTGATACTGCCAATACACTTGAGTTTGCACATTTCACTATCTGAAATCCACACTGCTAATATCTTTCAAGTCACTTAAATCTATCAAAGTATTGCAACATTCAGTCAGGCACGATGTACAGTACAGTTTATGTATTTTGCTGTGGTTGTATACATATTGCGTATCAAGGGATATTCTACACTTAGGTGGAATCTTGCGTAGAAGTATGGAACATCACCCTGTGTTTAGTATTCAGCGGTACACCGTCACAAAAACCCCTCCCACCCAACCCATTTGTTACCACTGCAGCAAATTCCGACAGAGTTTATGAAAACTCGAAAGCTGTTGCATCGTTATGACATCAAATTGCGATGTTTAAAATGGATCCAGCAGTAAGATACCATCATTCTTACACATACAGAATTCCTGGAAACATTCCATGTGGTCAGCTAGCAAAGAATGAAGACATGTTTTTGATATACACAGAATGCCCATAAATTTGTACGGTGGCTCTGGAGAAACATTTTGAGAGTGTAATTTCATCAGCAGCAAAACATTTGTAAATACCAGCATCACATTTTGACTGGTTTTGTAAATTGTTAACATGTTTCAAGTCTAAATCAAATTATTATTCTATTGAGTCATGGTTTGGAGTCAAATGATCTTTTAATAATATTAGTCCATTTTATTAAAGGGGACCCAAACCCAACCATTATCTTTAGTTTATATGACAGAGGTCTTTGTGAAGAACAACTCCCGCCAAACAGTTAAGAAATATCTTGTTCTGTTGGGTGATAATCTTAGTTTAAAAGTTGTGACTGGAAGCTGCCATTTTGTAAATGATGTCATAGCTACCACCAGGATCTGAAACCTTTTACTTTCTTTGACCCGGAAACCAATACCATCATTATGTCACATTAAGAGGTTCAATATGTTAGATTCAGCAATTTTGTAAACCCCATACCTATTACAGAAAACAAGGATTGTAATTATTAACAGATAAAAAAGTAAAGAATTCAAGCGCGTCATGCAGCTCGATGATGTCATAATTAGACTTGATCAAGTCTTCCACCCTGTGTGTCATGCAACCCTAAATCTGTGATATCTCCCAAACGGAACAAGAATTTGTCTCAGCTGTCGGAGAAGTTTTTCATGACAGTTATCGCATATTAATGATGGTGGTAGGGTTTGTGATTTCTAGCTATGGATGGTAGGGTAGGGGTGTGGGATATGTTGCTCATGACAATTATCACATAGATCAGTAATAGTGGTAGGGTTTGTGATTCCCAGCTGTGGAGGGTGGGGTAGGGGTGTGGGATATGTTGCTCATGACAATTATCACATAGATCAGTAATAGTGGTAGGGCTTGTGATTCCTAGCAGTGGAGGGTGGGGTAGGGGTGTGTGATATGTTGCTCATGACAATTATCACATAGATCAGTAATAGTGGTAGGGCTTGTGATTCCTAGCTGTGGAGGGTGGGGTAGGGGTGTGTGATATGTTGCTCATGACAATTATCACATAGATCAGTAATAGTGGTAGGGCTTGTGATTCCTAGCTGTGGAGGGTGGGGTAGGGGTGTGTGATATGTTGCTCATGACAATTATCGCATAGATCAGTAATAGTGGTAGGGCTTGTGATTCCTAGCTGTGGAGGGTAGGGTAGGGGTGTGGGATATGTTGCTCATGACAATTGTCACATAGATCAGTAATAGTGGTAGGGCTTGTGATTCCTAGCTGTGGAGGGTGGGGTAGGGGTGTGTGATATGTTGCTCATGACAATTATCACATAGATCAGTAATAGTGGTAGGGCTTGTGATTCCTAGCTGTGGAGGGTGGGGTAGGGGTGTGTGATATGTTGCTCATGACAATTATCACATAGAAGAATTTGTCTCAGCTGTCGGAGAAGTTTTTCATGACAGTTATCGCATATTAATGATGGTGGTAGGGCTTGTGATTCCTAGCTGTGGATGGTAGGGTAGGGGTGTGGGATATGTTGCTCATGACAATTATCACATAGATCAGTAATAGTAGTAGGGCTTGTGATTCCTAGCTGTGGAGGGTGGGGTAGGGGTGTGTGATATGTTGCTCATGACAATTATCACATAGATCAGTAATAGTGGTAGGGCTTGTGATTCCTAGCTGTGGATGGTAGGGTAGGGGTGTGGGATATGTTGCTCATGACAATTGTCACATCGATCAGTAACAGTGGTAGGGCTTGTGATTCCTAGCTGTGGAGGGTGGGGTAGGGGTGTGTGATATGTTGCTCATGACAATTATCACATAGATCAGTAATAGTGGTAGGGCTTGTGATTCCTAGCTGTGGATGGTGGGGTAGGGGTGTAGATCAGTAATAGTGGTAGGGTTTGTGATTCCTAGCTGTGGAGGGTGGGGTAGGGGTGTAGATCAGTAATAGTGGTAGGGTTTGTGATTCCTAGCTGTGGAGGGTGGGGTAGGGGTGTAGATCAGTAATAGTGGTAGGGCTTGTGATTCCTAGCTGTGGAGGGTGGGGTAGGGGTGTAGATCAGTAATAGTGGTAGGGCTTGTGATTCTTAGCTGTGGAGGGTGGGGTAGGGGTGTAGATCAGTAATAGTGGTAGGGCTTGTGATTCCTAGCTGTGGAGGGTGGGGTAGGGGTGTAGATCAGTAATAGTGGTAGGGCTTGTGATTCCTAGCTGTGGAGGGTGGGGTAGGGGTGTAGATCAGTAATAGTGATAGGGCTTGTGTCTGCTTTGAAAGACCCATCTCCTTTAAACCGTTAAAACCGAAACATGGCACATGCTCTTCGAATCCAATCATTTTTGGTTATATTCAAAACCTGTGACGTCTGAATCCTCTAAATATATTTCAATCTTCCCTTCTTCACTCGAATTTGAGCAAAATGGTTCAGCAACATTTTAGGAAGAGCGGAAAAAAATTTGACAGTTGAAATGCTTCACTGTAACATCCAGACTGCCTTACATTTTTATGGTTTGGCAAAACCGTTACCCCAAGGCATTGTGTCCATTCAGAAACCCAAACACATTTTCCTCCACCTTCTGCAACCTCCAAATGGTGTTACATTTCATCCTCCCTGACAATACTCGATGAACTCAGTGTGAGATGCACGGGAGGAGATTAGTGGCCCCCCTGTATCTGATCATTGCATTAAATCTTGTAATGGGAGGGGGGCGCAGAAGAGGGTACCCACTCAGGAAGGTGTGAAATAATGTTATCTATATGTGCAAGGGTGTTTTCAAAGACAATCCTATTTCATCTTTAAGCTGCTGAAAATGCCAGTGATTTTAGTAGCAAATCTACAGTGCCATGTTTTTCTTAAATTTTATTTACGCTCAAATCAAAGATAGTGTTTGCATAACCGTGTCGTTCCTTTCGTTTAAAGTTTTTCTTTGATCTTTGGAAAGTTAAAGGTCATCGGTATAGCCCTCCCCCACCCCCCACCCCCAAGTTAAGTGCTAAAAACTGCTTTAAAAAGTAGCAAAATGATGCTGCATGTTGTCAAGAATGTGGATGCTGATGGCAGCTGGCTGTAATATGTTACTCAAGTTTGAAAATGAGGTGACCACTTATCTGACTTTCTAGCATATTTGTGGGCCATATAATACTGATGACCTTTCATTACTGTCCACGACTCATCCCATCAGTGAATGTATCTGGTCTTTGCCAGTGAATTAAACTTAAAATTGTTTTTTTTTTTGGTGGTATATTTGCCAAAACCTTTCATCTATTTCCTTCACCCTACCCACACACCCAACCCCACCCACCCAACCCCACCCACCCCTTCCATTTATGTCAATCTTGACAACGTTCTCCTGTACAGTCAAAATTGGTAATATTGAGAAACTGTTACTACAATATAAAGTCATAGCGGTCACAATCAATGGCAGTACGTATGCATCTAGAGCGTGCGGGACGCTCCTACCAGCATGTAAGCTTAGCCCGGTGTCTCGAGTTACAGAGGTTTTCTTCCTGAATTGTTTTCTATCCGTTTGAAGACTGTTTGTAATTCAACAGGCTATCATGATCAGAGAGCGCAGTATATACGACGGTTGATGGTCGCACCGTAGGATGAATAGCATGCAGTTAAACAGCTACAGTGTACTTTCGGAAGAGAGCAAAACAAATTTGTTATTGTTCAAACCTCTTGGCAGAGTTTATTTCCAAGGACGACGAGATAATGTATTGTGAATTGGTAAAGTGTGTACGGATGGTGTATGGATGGTGTACGGATGGTGTACGGATGGTGTACGGATGGTGTACGGATGGTGTACGGATGGTGTATGAGTTAAGTACCAGAGATAGGAAGATGGATGTGAATTTATCGAAATAACTGAAACTGCTCGATATAGAGCGTACACACACACCCCGCCGAAGTTCTCCCTTCCTAACCCTGAAATGAGTTTGATGGTGTTCCTTGATTCATTTCAGTCATAGGTTGTGGTACATGCATGTGCTATTAAAACAATGACAGGAAGAAAAAACAAACAAATGAATTGGGAGTGTATGACTGTCAAGAATTTGTTTGTATTATTTACTGTACAGGAATAGAGGCACAAAGAAATGACTATGGTACTAGCCATCATAATGTCCTATGTACAGTATGACTCAAGAACAAATGTTAAATATTTGAAATCTTAAGTCTTTGAAAATGTTAATGATTCCTTCACGAAGGTACATATCAAGCTAACATGGCTTGATTTGGTTGTAGATATTGTGGAAGGAAGGGAGGGGGGAGGGAGTGGAGTTGTTGATCAGAAGCATCTCTTGGCCAATGATAATGCTTGGGTTTGCTTCCCCTTTCTGTATAGTTTGTGTGTGTGTAAGGAAGGGGTGGTGAAGAATTGTTCATCAGAAGCATCTCTAGGCCAATGATAATGCTTGGGTTTACTTCCCCTGTCTGTAGAGTGTGTGTGTGTGTGTGGGGGGGAGCGGGGGGGTGGTGATGGTTTGCTTTCCCTGGCTGTGCAGGGTTCAGGGGGGGGGAATTTTCATCAGAAGCATCTCCAGGCCAATGAAAATGGTTGCAAATTGCCCTGGCCATAGAGTGTATGTGGGGGAAGGGAGGATGGGGGCTTGTTCAGCACAAGTATCTCAGTCCTATAGGTAAATGATTGTTGAATTAGCTTGCCCTGGCTGTAGAAGGTTCAGTGAGAGAGAGTGTTTCGGCACAATTGTCTTTATTGTATAGGCCAATGATGAGCATTCTGTTTCCCCCCCCCCTTGGATCTGACACATGAGGGAGGGGGAGGCAAGGAGGAAAGAGGTCTTTGTCACAAATGTCTCCACAAATCCAATAATGATGGTTGTGTTTGCCTCTCCTTTAACTCTAAAGTTTATATTATCTCTTAATATTTATCTTTGATCTATGTTACTGAAACGTTACAAAATTCTTCGATCCAACCAAATGAAGCCAGAGGATGATGCATGAAATACATTTTAAGTAGTTATGATTATGATATATTGACAGGTGACATTGGTAGTATGGAAGATGTGGACAACCTTTTGATGAGGCTAGACACTGGAGTCGAGATATCTCTGGAACGGAACAAAGCCTGGTCCAAATACGCCAAGGACATCATCGCATACGTACAAAAGAGGTTACATTTAGGTAAGGGCCGAACATACTTTAGACTCGTAAGAATTATCCTCATAAAAAAAAATAAAAAAAACAGTTATATCCGCAAGAATAACGGTGTCAAATCAGTACTCGCATTCTGCAATTTAGTGAAAGATTTTTTGCAATATCTATATCATTCATTCATTCAATTTATTCAAAGAACTTTATTTCAGTCACTCTTGAAATTAACATATAATGATACACCAAACATGATATTTTTCAAGAGAAAGAGACTGAGGAGTGTCCACATGAAGCTTGGAGTAGCTTGTAAACGTGAACACCTCCTTTACAAAATACAAATATGTCTAAATATGAGACAACAAAACTAGAGAGAGAATGAAAGGGTTACAGCAACTTAAGGTGAAAAAGGCTAAAACAGCACTAAGAAATTGTTAGTCACAGTTGCTTGGTGATAAGATGATGTTTGAGGGCACTTTTAAAAGTAATATTTGCGGGACATTTAATGACATGATCAGGGAGCAAATTCCAGAGATTAGGTCCTTGGAAATGGACGCTGTGTTGTGCGGAAGTGATATTTTACATTACACTAGGCGTACACCCAAACAGGTTGTTGTTGTTAAAATACCTTGCATGGCACATAATTAAAATGCATTCAAGTAATGATGCGAATGGGTTAAGAGATTCATATCGGTTCCTTTCGTTATATACCATCTAAGTTTGTTGTCAAGTTTTTCAAAGCTGATCCAAAAAGATTGCTTTGTTTTACAAAAAGTTTGTCCCAGCAGCGAACAGACTTAGTAGGTTATCGCCGGCAAATCTGGATGATACAAGATCAGTAGTTGGAATCGGTTGAACTTGCTCCTTTGTAAATCTATGCTTGTAGATGGATAACATGGTTCATAACATAACCAAGTTGCCAAAATGTTTGATTTGGGCTTGGTCTGTCTGCACTCTCCCATAAATATAACCAAAAATATAAAGTCTGCTTTTTTCTCCAAGAAATTACTAAAAACACAGGTCTGGCTGGAATATGAATTTGAAAGCTTTGCATTGAGTAGGGTGTACCTTTACAGCATGGAGACCAAACTATAAATGTAATATTTAAACATTTTGTGGATATTACCCATACCCCCTCATTTTAAGTTAAATTGCAATAATTTGCTTAGTATACTCATGTCTAGCAAGTTCTTCATGTCTTCATACTCCAAAACAGAAAAATTTATGTGTACATTGTAATATGTTATTGTTAGTGCTTGCAAAACTTTTATGCAGTGTATGGCCTTAAGTATTATCATTACCTAATTATAAGATGGTTATAAGTATTAACAGATTGTAGGTACCTTATTTTCCCTTGAGTAGACAGCTATTATACCCCACAAGAGTAGTGTGATAAGGTCAACACAAAATCTACCTCTCAACAACTCTTCTAGTCTTACTTATTAACAAGTTACACAAAATCTATCTTCTTCTCCTTTCCATCCAGAATTGGAATTTTCAAGAAATCTTGCCAAGCTTGCTGCACAAACTCAAACCACACTCAAAGAAGAGGTGAGTGTATAAATTATAATTACAATTTACTATTATTATTATTATTAAGTGATAGATGTAAATCCATTCTACTCTAGACTTGCGGTCCGCAAACCTTTTGGCCCACAACCCAGAATCTTCCATGAGATCACCGAGCTATGGCCAACCAGACCATACCCATTAGAATCTGTGCTCAGATATGCATGAATGCTAGCTTATTACAATAGAATTGATTTTTAAATAAAATTATTTGTAATTGATCACCACCAGCGTGCTCTGAAATTGTACATAATTTCTTTTTTTCTTCTTGGAAACCAATTCTTCACCACTCACTTTTGGGTCTTGCCTCACAGTTTGGCGACCATCACTCTAAATAACAGTAGTAAGGTTGTATTTGATTTACACTTGACTGTTACGATTCGAGACATTTAAATATGAAAATGAAAACAAAATGGATAACGGAACATGGTGTGTTGAGACAAGGTTTTCTAATTTGTTGGACTATGACATATCAACAGTTACAGTTTAAGTTTTTTTTTAATATTCCTTGATGAACTCAGCTGTGTAATAAATTTTGATTGTCATTTTACCCGCAGAGCTTCCTACCGTTCCATTCTGCGTACTTGTCGACTTTAGAGAATGTGAGTAGTTTGACAAATTTATATATGTCAAAAAGGAAAAGAATAAAACGGGAAGTGAAAGAGTTTTCATTGTAAACTTCAAATTTGACATTTCAATTTACAATTCTATTGATTAAGTCAAATCTTCAAATGCCAATAAATTTTGAAGAAAGCAATCTCTAAAGTGTTGTTACATTTGGTAGGCAACATGAGCTTGAAGCAAAGAACCATGATTTTGTGTATCTAGATGTATCATTAATATTGGATGCTATTTTGTTAAGTTGGTGACCAACCCCAGTCCAAGCAATTGAGTGGGGGAAAAACCCTCCCCTCCCCCTCCCCCCTCCCCTCCCCCTCCCCTCCCCCCCAAAAATTGTCATGACCTCACATCTGTTTGCTTCGGTCCAATTTACTTTGATGGCATTATTCATCCCACTGTTTTGAGATAAAGAGATAAGAGTTGCCTTCTGTTTGCCTTCTGTTTCTTAGGATATGGAATATTCACGGAATTGTGAGGCGGCATTCACTCAGCTGCAAGGTCAGAAATTTGTAGAGGTGAGTAGCGATTGTGGAGGTCTTAAATGGGTATAGTCTGCTATCTCGATGCAGTGCCTGGAGGTGATTTATGTTATGTTATTTATGTGATTTAATTTATGTTAAGTTCAAAATGTTCATATTCTGATATTCCTATATAAACTTCTAGTAATTCATTTCCTAGTAATGGCACAATGTATAACACAGAAAGTTAGACCAATGATTTGCTTTCCATTGACCGGTTTCTTTGAAACTATTACTATGTCAATAGTGTAGAACATGTCAAGTGGAAAATGAAGGGCCCACCTCCCCTTCCCCCCTCCCCAATCTTTTGAGCATATGTTTGACATTTCTCAGAACATTAGCATCACAGCCCTTAAACAAGATTTCTATTCAGCGGTGATTACCTTTATTTGTCAAGGATGAGTCAAGACAGCGGACCTAAGAAAGATCATCGTGCTTCTGTAGTCTCATTTCTTGCTTCATTCTGTTTTCACATTCCTTTCATCTGATTGTCACAGCTCCTTCTTCCCATCCATTAATGATAAACTCTAAAACATTACTGCAGCAAGCATTTGGCATGCCGTTGCTCCTCTTCGATCCCATCTCAAGAATGCCGAGTCGTGCTTAATGTTATCTCTCAACGACAATGATTCTCAGATTAAGTTCGTCGGTATGTTTTTTATTCCTCGTCGTCGTCGTAGTAATTATCCCATCAATCAAACCTGTACCTTTCTCCTCGACAGCAACTTGAATCGAGGCGGCTGGAGCACGATTCCAAGAGGAAATCCATTCGGCACACGTGGAATAGCATCAAGAAAGAAATGGTGAGAATGATTTGAATTGCATTCCGTTTGTCGACGACTGGCATCCTGGTTTTGATCCAAGATTCCAAGATTCAGTTATCACCGTATGTTTATCATCCTACAGTATGTGTCGTTAACATCAAATGGGACAGTCTCGGCTATAGCCATACCTATACAATGTGCATACAGTATCAGGGGTGATGAAGGGTCATTGTCTCTGTTTTAAGAATCTTTGTTAAGGAAGAGCGAAAAAGTACTTGACTGCCCCGTTGGGGGAGTCGTCACATTTCCTTTTCTCACTATGCCACATGGAGTTTGTTTTCAAATCGAAAATCATAAGATTCCGAAGGTCTCACATAGATTGTTAACAACTTTGTATCATTCACCACAAGTTTCTGTCAACCTATATATCTGAACACACAGAAGCAACTATAGTTTGATATATAACCTAAAAAGTTGGAAATTATGTAAGGGTTAGCTATGCTATAATATAGAATTTGTTTGGGCCACAAATACATGTACATTATCATGTTATTGCTTAACAAAGGGTGATATACATTAAAGCATATATTCCCACGTTAGAACGCTGATTGATCGTAATTCTAGTAATACAGATACATTTATATATATATATATATATATATAGAGTGAGTTCAACCAGCTATAGGTACGTGTGTCTGATTTGTGGACATATGACGTAGTAGGTCCAACATGAATGTTATTGAGTTAAAATAAGTATGTGTGTATAGTAGTTGGAAGTAGAACACATATTTCACTAATTGAATTAAGACCTCCAAAGAGCAGGATATATTATCTTGTTTCACTTCATCTCCCACAAGCGCAAAGAATAGAATATAGGAAAAGCAAATTGGTATATTGGTCGAGTAGGCAAGCAGTGCAGAAGGGACTAAAATAGTATTTCAAGGTGAAACTTAGTTAGCCACAGAACTAGGTTAGGACCTCATGACTTATAATTTCATATAATTTCCTTCTGATTAGGAGAAATCATTTTGAGACCAACAGCTGGCCATGATTTTAGTTACGCAAACATCTATAATTATGATGAACTTTAACTAGGACTGAACTCTCTTTACATTCCCCCCCCCCGCCCCCCTATCAGTATGAGGATCTGGTTACAACACCTTGTAGGAGTGATATCATAATATATATTGGCATATGTAGGGTTGGGTAAATCGATGTACATTCCAGGACCATCAGACAAAAGTTTAAATGTTTATAATTGTGATTTGATGGTTAATGTCTTCCCCCCCCCTTCCCCTGACAAGCAGACATGGTAATAGGTGACTGGAGAGGATTCGTTTGATGAAAGCTTCCTTTCCCTAGTTTATACTGTGTCTGCTGCTGAGCTTGAATTTAGCTTCTGGTACAAAACCCACCAGGAGGCCAAATCTCTTCATGGATTGAACATTGTTGATGTGTAGCCAAAAGTTGAAGGGAGTCATATGTCTCTCATTGATTAGCAGCATTTCTGGTTTCTGCACTGGGACATGGGGGGTTTGCCTCAGAGTTTGTAATTTGTTCAAAAACAACTTAAATAGTTAGCCACAGTTTCACTCCAGAGATGTTAATTTGCGTTCCCTCACTTTCCTCAATATTGGATAATGTGGTCAGATGCTGGTGGTGTAATCATAAACGATGGGTAGGGACTCAAATGCGGTCTTGTAGGAGCAGGTATCGGGTAGATAAAGTGGGCTCCCTCTTGTCCTAATTCTGGGTATACCTGTCAAAGAAGAGAAGGATGGATGTGTCGTTAAGTAATCGTTGATCCATAACCACGATACCAGATATCATTTAATATAAGGTGATGTCTGCCTTTGGTAGCTTATGTTTTACTGCACTGTTTACTAATAAACTAAATACCACATATGTGGTGCTGTTAGACTCATCTAGGCTCTTGAGCTAGATGCAGTTCAGATCGGCTATTAGCTGCTTTCATGATGTAACAAATAGAGACTGAAAGTTTTCTGTTCCAGAGTTGTTTTAAAAATAGATAGATATTGCCTATATCTCAGTAGAAAGCAGATTGCTTGTGTGTTTTGGGCAGGCACAGATGGTGTTAATACACCTGGCATATTGACATATTGTCCAGTGTAGGTCAGGGTTTTGGCATCGACATACAAGGGATTAATAATGTGAAAATCAGTTTCAAAAATTCGGATTAGATATGGGTCAAGAAGAGTTTGACAATTTTTCTAATCAATATTTTTGGTATGATTACTGTTAGTGTTATGTGAATGTATCTGGGCAATGACAGTTTTACAACTGAAGCCATAAAAAAATAATAAATAAATAATATGAAGCAATGGGAGGAATCACTTATTACCATTTTTCAATTTGTGTTAAAACATTGGCGAATGTCATAATTTCTTAAAATGAAATCTCTTAATTTTGAACCAAACTTTAGGTTCGTTAATACCCGGGACCTAATGCCAAAACATTCTTTCAAAGCCATTCTGTATCAAGTAATCTAAACCGGGGAATCCAGTTCAAGGTCCGTTCAACTCGGAATTTATTTCTAAGGCAGTGGAGAGGTGAGGTGTAAGATTAGCAGCGCTCAGTTTTCGACAAACATGTTTTCTTGTTTTCTTGGTAGCACGAGTGTCACACGAACCTAGGGAAGGCTCGTCAGCTGTATTACACCAGGTACCAGGATTACGAGAGGGCCAAGGCCACAGTCGCCAAATCAGAAAACGAGGCAATGAATACCAGCAGCGGGTCTCATTCGGCAAAACTGGATAAGAAGAAGAAATTGGAGGAAGATAACTTGGTCAAGGTGAGATGACAAAAGAGAAAGAAACAGTAGACCCATGGTGGAGTTGTAGACTCAAAATTATGTTAAATCATCCCATCCTTCACAGACATTTCAAACAGAAAAGAAGATTTTATGTCATCAATCCTTCAAAGAGAATTTGAATAAAGGATTTAGAAACATCATTCCTTCCTAGAAAACTCAAAAAAAGGTTTTATTATTAGTCAACTCCGAAGTAATTTGAAGTCATCTATCAAGACGGATTTAAAAACCATTAATCCTTCACAAAGAACACGGAAGGACTCAAGACTATTTGAAATCATTGCTCCTTCATGAAGGATTTCAAAATTATTTTAAGTCAATATTACCTTTACAGAAAACTCTTTACATGCTGAAATTTTATATCCAATTCTGCAAATTCCATGCATGTTATAGCAATATTTATAATGAAATATTGAAGTAATGGTGATAATAATGAACTCTATGTAACATGTTATCATGATGTTCTCTGTGACAGGCTCAGGAGGCAGAGACCACCTACAAAGCTTGCATCCACGAAGCTAATGCCAAACAACAGGAACTGTTGAAAGTCAAGGTGAGCGGAAAGTTTCACTTATCGGTTGCTTCAACCATGTGTAGCAACATTGTTTAATAATGATTCAATACACAACACTTAGTTCAATGTCAATGCAATATACATCCAATCTATGTGTTGGCTGGTTTGAGTTTGTGTATGTGTTGGCATTTAAAATCTGGCCCTAAGCCAGAGTAAACAATCTAATTAACTACTTTTCACACAAGAAGCAGGCCCGAAGCTTATTATTATTATTACCAATGCGGAGAACAAAGGCAAGTTATTTGATGTACATATTTGGACATAAAGTGGGTACTTTTAACAGTCTCTACAGGCCATTTGTTTGAATATATTGAGGGAATATGTCCATTATATATAATAAACATATTCCAACCTCTTAGCTGAGAAACCCATCCCTATGTGTTTCCTACTTCATGCTATGTGTTTAGGTAACTTATTTCTTATCAGGACTGCTTTGAAACTGCTGTAATGTTTTAATTTTTCTCTTAATAGAAAGAGGTTCTTACACAACTCAAGGAACTTGTGTTTCAATGCGACCAAACTATGAAAGCGGTGAGCAAAATACAAATCCATCAGATGTATAGTTTTTGCCTGAAGGCTACAACAGTCTTTGTAGCCTTACTCTGCTTTGATAGCGGAATATATAATTTCATTATTTGTAACATGCTAACTAATAGCTTTTCTGAGTAAGGAGACAGATGGACTCTCATATCAGAGAAGACAAACCTGAAATAACTTTGAGGAAGTGCAAACCTCCCCCCACTCCATCCCCCCACCCCCACCCGCCTTCTCAGGAAGACAAAAGCACAACAGTTGATATTAAATTTATGTCTTAGACAAAAACTTTTCACAAACAGCTTCCATGCAAGAACTGCTAAACTAATGGTGTTTGGTCATGTTAAGGGCCCTGTCAGTTTGTCCAATTTGTGATGGATTGGGGAAGGATTATTTTATCTTTAACTTCTCCACAGGTAAAGCAGTGATGATTGTTAGGTTAATGTCTCATTACTGTTTGTAGGGGTGGGGATTGAATTGATCATTAATCACATCTTTATCACATAGCTCAATGATAATGATTGTGTTTACCAGGACATGTGAGGTTTTTTTTCTTGTTTTTGCTCATCATAACTTCAACGATGATAGTTGTGGCTATGTCTCTCATGGCAGATTGTGGTGTTAGCCTAGTTATAATACTCAATTGGATTCCGTAGGAAACGGATTGAAGCCACTATGTCACTGTATTTTTTTTGTTTTGCTCTGATGGTTTGAGTACTTCTCATTTGCCAACAGGTCACGTACGGGTACTTTCAAATCCACAAGTCTGTATCAGCACCAACTCCTGTTCAGGTAAGTCACTCGATAGAGAGACCCTCAACCCTCTGTGGTTAGGTTGCAGAATGGCTGTATTGTTTATTGATGAACGATATGAACAATTATATCATTGATTAGATGGTGCAAAACGGCAATTTGAAGTCTATGCTTGTCTTTGAGAGCAAAAATACCAAACCCTTTCAGTAATTTGGTTTATATTAGAATATGAAGAAATAAAATTTTTTTTTTTTAATTTGCAAATATGTTTGTCTTGGTCCTGTGTGAAATCTCAGTTTAAGTCATCCTTTTTATTTTATGATTTTCAATTAATTGAATGGTTTTGGTCTCATCTCAAGGTTTTTGCTTTCAATTTTCAGAAGAATGTATAAAGGTATGATATACATAGTTTTTTAATATGTACCCTGTTCAAAACTGATCAAAGTAAGAATTATGACTAAATACCTCAAAGGATTGTGGTGAGCAAAATTTCATTTATACAGAAATAATTCAATTATGTGGGGATATTACATGGCACTTCAGAACGATGATCAACGAAAAGATATCTCTCAGATTTTTTATAATGAAGGAATTTCCCTTTCATGAAATTATTTCAACAGTTCCAGGCGCTCTGCGAGCAGGCCAAGGAGTATATTCCGGGGATACAATTCAAGGAATATCTGAAGCACAGTATGCCAGTCTTGTCCAGCCATCTCAATCATGACGCAGAAGTCTTCTCTTTCGAACCCTACGTATCAGAGTAAGTCACATTGCACCTGGTATCTGTGCCGTCTCATTTATTAGAATTACTATGCTCACTTACCTTACCCCTCTGAACTATTGCACTTTTATCTTCTGAGCACTATTTCACTGATTTTCCTACAATTTCTTTAAAAAAAATATAAAAAACACATTCGATGATAAAAACATGCAACATGCAAATCTGGTCCAGCCATCTCCATCCTCATATTACTCCCCCAATCCATCCGGCAGCTCTCGATGCATGCGGAATCTTTCTGTTTTCCATCCGGGAGTTTTCCTGAAATGCTTTGAATTACCTTCAATCCTCCATATTGTTAGACCATCCGTAGTTTTACTTCATCCTGTTCAACCTCCCCAGGCATAAAAAAGAATGATGATGCCTGTAGAAATGCCAAGAAAAAGTCAGCGTCAGAAAGGTTTATTTAGGGCTATGTCCTGACTGTTTCAGTTATTAGTCTGACGTACATTTACTCATATACATTGTGGTATGGTACCCTGCCCTCCCATCTACTCTTCAACATTTTCTGTTGATTCATTTTTTAACACTGTATCATATGAGATTCAAGTGTCTGTACGGGGATACCAGCAATCTTACGTTACTGTTGTATTTATGAACCTTTACAAGTTTGGTTGAAAATTGTTAACTCCTACACCCACCCCCCCCCCACCCCCATCACACCCCACTTACTGAAATACAGCCTCTTTCTTGTCTTCAAAGATGCACCTTTCTAGCTGGAAGGTAAATTTAAGATGTTTCAATCTTTTAAGGAATCTGTGGAATTTAATGTGTAAGGTTGCTTAGGATACCATCAAGTTCT
Organism: Apostichopus japonicus; assembly: GCF_037975245.1. Taxonomy (NCBI): domain Eukaryota; kingdom Metazoa; phylum Echinodermata; class Holothuroidea; order Aspidochirotida; family Stichopodidae; genus Apostichopus; species Apostichopus japonicus. The sequence goes on from NC_092562.1 coordinate 493,753, forward strand.
GACTAGGATTATAGCGTTCCTTGCCCATTGAGAAGTTTTGCAATACTCAACCCATATCAGTCAAGTTTATCTCTATTAAAAGTTAAAAAATATATTTTTGCTCATCGTATTGGAGATTTAACCCTGTCATAACTGGAGACTGTTTTATGGTACAAGGTAAATTTTCCAGATTCGTTTTTTTAATTTCTGGGAAGTAGAGCCTACACATCGACCCAAAACTAAAAAATAGCAATTACATCTCTCTCGTTTTGCTTCTTTTAAAAGGGCTGCTGATCTCCGAGACAGGAAACAGAGCACCCATTCGTTCGACAGCGTCGACGAAGAACTACGGAACATGAAGCGAGGGAACAGACTCAGCAATTCACATGAAATAGGTAACCACGATCGTAGAATTCCATAGACATGTAATTTAACCGTCATCACCTGGTTACTAACCACATCATTAGCTGCGATACAGACAAGGACGTAGTACAGCAATATTTAGCCTTCTCAAAATTTACTTATGACTTCCAAGTTTAACAGTGTGATAGAAGAGGGACGGACAAGATAAGATGTGACTAAACTATCAGCAGCAGCAGCAGTTATTTTTACGATGCTTAGGCGATCACAAATGTGGGAGAAACCCGCAAGGGCTTATGAATTACAACTTCCATGTCGGGGGCCTTCCAATTCAACATTTTAAACTCAAATTTGGAATCTTATCAATTTAGAAAGTCATGTCAGATGGGAAAACCGTAGATTGCTCTTGGATGAAAAACTCCACCTTACTATGACCCGGCCTGGTATCAAACCCAGAACCACCCGAATGCTATAAGCCAAAATGTCTTCAAATGCCCACCGCCTTTCTCCACTTGGCCACAGCGCCGGTCACATATCAAAAACTATTATTTGCATTCTCAATTCTTCATCTTGTATAATTGACTTCATCGTGTAAGTTTTCCATGAGTTTAATCTCCCGGCCCAGAACATACCTAAGATCTTATTCAATAATCGTCTCCATCCGATGCATATATTTTGCATTTCAAAAGTTGAACGAAATATATATCTAGGGACTCAATCGCTAAATCAGTCTTCTTTCATTATTTAAGTTTTCTTTTGTTCTTCTATGTCACTTTTCAGCGAAAAGGACAAGTGCTTGGGTGTCAGGAGTCAGTGACTCGGAGAGTATCAGTGGTAGCTCCACAAAGTCAGTAGAGGCGTCGCCGGCTGGTAGTCCACGTGGGTCCAGAAGGGGTATCAAGCGAGAACAATCTGGGGGGACGTTGTCCTCTGGGGATGAGATCGCCGACCCGGAGGAACCATCTCCTGTTGTTGTAGATCCAGCAAGTACGTCGAGAATTTACATTCATCTCAAATATGGCGTCGAGTCTGCCGGTTTTATTCACTTACAAAAGATTTCTAATGTTTCATGTTGTTCTGCTTGCGATATGATTCGTACAAGTAATAGTGTTTGAGAAGGATTCATTTTGAGGGATATGTTAAGGGTTCAACCATATTTGCTACATGGTGTATTTAGTCTAATCCAAAATAGTGAAACATTAGCTGGTATGACAGTAGCCAATACCAACCCGATGACTATCATAAAATATTGTCCCAATTCTTATATGCAAATAAAAGTGGGCGTACATCCAACAGTCTTTGAAAAATGTCTTTAGAGCATACTCAGCATGTAGTCCTAAAATATCAGCCTGGCTCAAAGAAAAATGATTCCTGTTGAAGGATCCTTGAACTCTTATGGCAGCAGCTTTCTAGGACTGATCAATGAGAAGGGGTAGGCCAATAGGATGCTCAACCCTAAGACCTCGGGGATCCACATACCGCAGAAGTAGGGCAGGCCAATAGGATGCTCAAAACAAAAAAGACAAATGGGCTGTAAGGGTAGTAGGTATAACCCGATCGGTGCAAGTGAGCCAATTTTCTCTCCTTATTTTCGTGGACCAGATTGAAAAAAGTTTCAGGAAGGATTTGGTACACGGTCTGTGAACCCTTGCCATACGGATTTAAGGACTGATTAAGCGTAAGAAGGCTTCTGTTTGGAAAGTGTGAAACTTCAGTTGTATGAAAGAGCTATCTACCTACGTAGTATACATTTTAATTCACTATTCACGTATCAATTCAATATTTACCATCGTCCTCTTTCCTACGTTTCAGAACTCATCGATAGCATGCCCAATGCCTTCCGAAACCTGACCATCTCCAAAGCGGCCCAGACGCACGTGCTGCGGAAGCTGAGGACGCCATCCAAGTGCCGGGAATGCGACAGCTACGTGTACTTCAACGGTGCGGAGTGCGAGAAGTGCGGCCTTGCCAGTCACAAGAAGTGCCTCGAGTATCTTGCCATCCAGTGCGGGGGAAAGCGTCTGCAGGGCAAGATGAACGTCTTCGGCGTGCCGTTGGAGACCCACCTCCGAGCCACGGGAAGAAGCTGCCCGTTCATCGTCACAAAATGCATATCTGAAATTGAAAGCAAAGCCATGAATACAAAGGTAAGTTAAAAAGGATATGTACTCCTAATAGCTTAATAGGCTGGTGACATTCTGCGAAGTGTGGATCTTGATTTATGTTGTTTGTAAATCTGGAGACAAAAGACAGATTGCTGACAGAAATTCGACAAAATTCAGAAACGTAAGTTTACAGTAAATTTACGAATTGTGTGATCAGGTGGCTACTCTGCCTACCAGCCTTATTGCTATACACTGGGAATCGAAGATCTGTAGCGATCGATAGATAATAGACGACTAAGAGAAGTACAAACTAGAGCCACTGAATAAGTGGTTGTTTTCCACTGTACAAGACCCTAGCAAAAACTGCCATTTTTCAACTAATATCTCTTAAATCGTTGGGAAAAGTCCTGTGTGAGATACGCGACGTAGTACCTTTGATTTACGTCGACAATTAGGGTGATTTACATAAACTGTTACAGCCATTTTGAGCCAATTCATCAAGGTACAATGAAGGAATATTTCATATTTAGAGCTCGTCCGTATTGTCTGAAGAATTCATGACATTGCCTTCTTCTCTTTCCGTCAGGGCATTTATCGAGTCGCTGGCCTGAAGGGCAAGGTGGAGAAACTCTGCCAGACGTTTGAAAATGGTGCTGAGCTGGTGGACCTCTCGGAAACCCAAGCGCACCTCATCACTAGTGTACTTAAGCTTTACTTCCGTCAGGTAAGTATCATTTGAACACAGTCAAGGAGATACTCCTTGACACAGTATTAAGTTTGATTACTCCCTGTTGATCTGTTACCATGGCTGCGACCTCTGATAGGTTTGGGTCCGGTGATCGACCTAGTTGTTGTCAGTCTACCAGCTTGCGGTCTTTGAGCTTTCAGCTTCCAGAACGTGGTCTCCGAGAGCGTATCCCTGGGAAACTCTCCCTGGACTGCTTCCGCAAATTAACCCCGCCCGCCCACTCTGAGCATCCGAAGTGTCTCTGTCACATAGACCAACTCATGACGGTCGGGTTTGCTTCACTTTTGAAAAAGCTTGAAAATTCCTTTCTGGGTTGCAGTGAATGAAAGTGAGGTGTGGTCAACTAAGTGTTGGACAACTCAGCTGATAGATGGTGGGTCTTGTAATCCTGGTTCAAATCCACAGCTAGTGGCTAATTTCTTTGCTCTTCTTTGACGACCTTTGGGTTTAAGGTCTGTTGTATGACTTACTGCACAAGGATAAATAAACAGTGTTAAACAATTTATTGCTAGTTGAAAACAGCAATAGCAAGAGAGAGTGAGAAAACAACGATTTGGCTTTGAATTCTGATACAAATTTTTTGGGAAGGGACAGAGGTGAGGGATGGAGGTGAGGGATGGAGGTGAGGGATGGAGGTGAGGGATGGAGGTGAGGGATGGAGGTGAGGGATGGAGGTGAGGGATGAATGGGGGAGGAGTGGTGGAGAAGAAAGAGGCTTGCAGATGTTGAGAAAAGGAGAGGACAGATGAGGCATGTACTAAATCTTCTACAATAACTAGGAACCCCTGATCTTCCTGTACAGTGATTGTTCTCATTGCAGTGTAAACTCTACCAGCAACCAGACTTGTCATAACAGTTATCTCTCTCATATTTTAACCCCATCCCTCCCCTCCCCTCCCGTCACAAGATACTTTTTACTCTCACCATGGCACTTACTGTTCTCATCATTTTTTTATCTCTCTCTTTCTCTTACAGCTCCCAGAATCGTTACTACAGTTCTCTCTCTTCCAAGAGTTTGTCTCAGCAGCTAAAGAATTTCCCGCCAGTAAAGACAAGGAGTACGACAGAGAAACGGTCATCGCTAGGTTCCAGCAGGTCACCAGCAAATTACCCCTGGCCAATCAGAAGACGGCCAGTATTCTCATGCATCACCTTAAGAGGTACCTGTAATGAAGTCTCTCTCTTCAAGATTTTCTCCCATTTTAAAATTTTCTTTGTAGTTTTTATATCTCGCCTTTTTTCTCTCGTTTTTAACTTAATTTGGCACATTATTATTATCATTTTGTGAGCTGATCAAACCCAATTTAATTTAAGGATGTTCAGAGGATTAATTCCTCTTCACTGTTTTGCTCCATTTCAGAGTTTCTGAGCATGAAAGTACCAACCAGATGACCTCCAGTAATATTAGTATAGTGTTTGCTCCCACCCTCCTCAGACCAAGGTAAGTTAGTGACTTTACAGTGTGGCATTTCTTACCTTGTCTACCTGTATAACAACACACATACAGGGATCTTAACTGCTAAAAAAATGTATGACATAGTAAGACATTATATGATATGATGTATAATATGATATAATACATGATATGATATAATAAGATATGTGATATGACAAGTAATATGATATAACGTATGATAATATGTAGGATGTGATAAACAATTTGATAAGAAATATGATATAATGTATGACATGATATATGGTAGGATAAGTGATATGATTTATGATATGATATATGGAATGATATATGATGTGATAAGTTATGATGTGGTATGACCTTGGGTATAAAGTGATGTACAATATACAGTGATATTACATTATATTACATAATATGATATAATGTAGAATATATCACCTTGTGATTTTAGAGGTCTAGTTATGTTATTCAATTTGTGACAATTTTTCCCGCCGTTTGTTTTAGCGATGATCTTGCCTCGTTGAGTGCCTTGATGGATATTAACCACCAGACAAGAGCCACCGAACTGATGGTGAAATACCCAGAGGTACGACCTACAGAATACCAGAACAGGCCTCTCATGTCTCTCAATTTGTGTTATATTTTCTATACCATCTTTAGCTTTTGGTATTAAATGAGAGTTTAACTTTCTTTTGCCCAAATAAACTAATACTAGGAATAGTGTGAAATCATTCTTTGAATCCATTGGAATCATGCATTTATTCCCTATAAACTAACTATTGTTCCGTAGGTATAAGGGCAAATCTTGGACGAGTGAGTGTCTTTGAGATGGGAGACCCTAGTTTGATCACTTGAAATCTTATCTTTGATAATTAAAATATTTGATTTATCTGGTAAATTTATGCACCTGGTTTATTTGCTTTTATGGTCCCGGTTTTATTTCTCTGCCATTGTTTGTTGTTGGTGAATGTCATTGACACATTTGAAGTTTCTCTTAAAATGATAAATACTAATAAATGTGAAACAGCGTATTGGGGAACCAGTTTATCTGACTCAGATCACTAAAGTGGCTGACACTTGATGAAAAAATGTCAGGGTGCAGAGGGGAGATATTATTTTGATCAACTTCAATCTGATTGGAGTAGTTTAATTGGCAAAATTGCCAAAAAGTTTGGCGAACAAATCTCAAATAGATCTGCTTTAAACATCAGATGGTCATTGATCAAAGTGGCTGGATAAAGTAGTCTATAATTTAATCAGATCATAGGTCATCTCCTTAGCAACATAAAAGTTGCATAGAAACACGTAACACTCTCAATGCCTCCGATCGAAAATTACAGTACAACTTTGTATTAAGGACGAGTGGTGTTGAAAATGATCCACGAATGTCATACTGTTAATGTGAAGTGTAAAAGAAACTTTCTGTGTTCGTACAAAATTGAAGCAAACTTAGTGAAACATTAATTTTTATCTCTTGTTGTGATAGTGGCTACCGGTACATGGTATATCTATTTAACTAGAAAGTGAGAGACTTTAAGGAACTCTGTGTCCAAAATAATTTATCGGTCCGAGGGCCTGATATTCCTGTTTGTTTTTATGATCATATTTATTAAATTCAACATATGTGTTAAGTTTGTTGGTGCTGTGGTTTGTTTTATTTGCTGTTGTATCTGTTAATATATGTTTCTTTCATTTTGATCATGTCCTCATTATATTTGGCCACAGATATTTGGACCGCAGGTTTCACAAACCTCGGTGGAAACGCTCCGACAAGATTCAACGGACGCCAAAGAGAAAGGTATTTCCATGTAGTAATATCAAACTGTAAATAGCTATCTGCTTCATCAATGATATATCCATCAGTATTAACTTTATTCTTCTCCTTTGATTACCATTTAAGTAAATCTTCACTTGTGCATTTTACCAAAACCTTAATTCCATTGGCTGTGGTTCGGTTCTCATCTTTTGCATTCAAGTCTAACCTTATCAGGTCACGTTCCAAATAATTTATTTTGTTCATTTGTCCAGTTGTTGCAGGAACATATCAACCATAACCATTTGGAAACATAAGCAAAATTTGGAACGAACATGTTGAATACTCATGATAAGGGCTGATGTGTAATGTCCATGCACAAATGCCTTTTAGAGGGCCAACCCCCTCACCCCACTCCCCACCCCACCCCCTTTCCAACATGTTCTTAATTCCCTACTGAACGGAGGTATGAAAACCAAACCAGAAAGAAAAGTGGTAATAACGATTAAATATTAAAACAAAGGCAGAACTTCCCCGTTGAGTTTATTCGGAAAAGAAACAGACCCAAAAAAAGAAGGTTTTCATGGAGAATAAGTAGATGAGAAATGTTTCTTATCGATAAAATCAAAAGCTCAGATTTTAATTTCCGCCTTCTTTTCACCTCAACAGTCGTATCACCGAATAAAAGTGCAAACAACTCATCCCATCTAGCAGCATCCACTTCGTTGTCCAGGGGGTTAGCCTCCCACACCCCTCCCGGTAGAGTGTCTGGGTTCATCTTGCCAGGCAGCAGCGAAGAGAGCGACGACGTACCCCATCGGGGGCCCCCTACGAACATCCCCTCAGTGGAGATGGAGTCAGATGGCAGGGAGAGCTCTGTAGGGGGAGATTCAGGTATATATATACATTCTGATTTCATTTTGACAAGAATAGATGTGTACACCACTTTGTGTCGAGTTGCCTCAGCGTTAGTTTATCACCGAGACTGTTGATGAGATAGTTTCATCGTTGTGCAATAATAATTCAATGATAAAAGAAAAGTACACTCAATTTCTTCCTTAAATGTGTAAAATTAAGGAGTTTTAAGGGTGGTTGGGTGGGTGGAGTGTCTTGGGGAAGGTGTTAGGGCCAAGGAAGGTAGGGATAGTAATTTGCAAATATCCAAGAAATATTAGGTAGAATTATGTTTTCTACAGGAAAAATATCATTTTTTGTAAAAGGAGCAAGTCATGGCAAGTGAGTTGAATGAATCAAGTGGTTAGTTGAAGATGGCCGTATAAATTTAGAAACGCAACCATTTGGTTAATTAAACTCCCAGATCATTCTTGCAGCCCTTAGGCTTGTTATAAGCACAGAGACCATCGAAAGCAACTGCTCTAGTTGATCTTGAGGACAAGTTGAAGATGATGTCCGATTATAAATTGAAACTTCCACAACAGGCTACGTTTCATTTTTCAGTTTACTGTTAAAGTTTCATTCCAATGAATGAACGAAAAGTTTTTTTTTTTTTTTTCAGTCTCCCAATTTGCTAAAGTCATCAGATTAATACACTAATATGAAAGTGTCCAGGTCACAAAATGTCGAAAAAAAATCAAATTCATTAATTATTCCCTTTTAAGGTTAACTCTGTGGAGGAAAAAATTATAGATTTTTAAGTCTGCACTCACGGGTAAAATTGTATTTTCTAGGCACGACCAGTGGCATTTAAGACATACAGTAGTCTAAACACAACTGAGCAGGTATTCATTATGGAAGATGAAGAAAAACAGGGACAATTTTCAAATGAGCGACGTTGTCACAAAATTCCATCCTCTTTATACTTGTACATGATGAGTAGTAATGTTCTTGAAAGGGTCTTTCATGTGGTTTGCTGGTTATGAATGAAACAAAATTGACTTCTGAGTAACACTTTGCTTGATTCATAAACAGAAAGGTTGGGTCAGTTGGACTAAAAGCAGTCGTTCTGTGAAGTAGGATTCAAAACTTGACAAATATTTTACTCTGAAAGCATTAAAACTACAAAGAAGCCAAGTCGAAAATGATCCTACTAAATGGAACGAAGTTACAGTCTAAATTTGCAGGGTCTTCCTTTCTAGAATGATACCCATACTTATATCGGTATTTTCCTCATTTGTTTTGTCTTTTTCCATATTAAGCTATCATCTGTAAATTGTTGTAAATGTTTCCTACCCCTTATTTTAGTATCAAAAGCAGTGGCCGTCTAATCGATGTGTAAGTAAAAAGAAAGTGAACTTTTGTTTTATCAAATTGTTTTATTCATTTAGATGTTCTTATTTGGTGTGCGGATGGGTTAACAACACGACTATAAAAAACTAATCGACTCCAGGGGTAAACTTTTATTTTGGTTAATGATTAATTTTTTTTATATATACTTCCATCGCTTATTACTTTTCACTCATAAATCCTCAAGCATATTCCAGTAGCGAGATATTCCATAACATGATCATAAAAAGCTGTAACAGCATAACTTGCACCTTCAATAACTACACTATTTCATTCTTTTATAAGAGAAAACAAAGGATATATCAATAAACCATTGGAAGACAGTTGTATTGAAACCTGATGAAAATTACAGATCAGTTTGCTGACTGAATTTATGGGTTAGCATTTAAAGAGTCCCACGTCCAGCATTCACCTCCTTCCCCACCCCCTTACCCCCACCCCCTTACCCCCACCCCCTTACCCCCACCCCTTTGTTTCCTCCTTCCCCTCCATTGTCAAAAGTTTAGAATCAACTAGGAATGATTGTGTAAGTAAATAAAGGACAGAAGACTGACTGGGATATTATACACAAAGTTGGAAAAAAAAGCAAATAAATTTTTGGGTTAAAACGTACTTGTGTTGAAACCAACTGAGCAGGAATGAGTTTGTGTCTCATTCAAAACAGAATCAGCTGTGTGCCTCCATTGATTTAGTGTACATATTTGGTGGATGTTTTTTATTTGGTTAATATTTTCTTTGTGTACTTCAGTTGTTTATTTCCTTTGTTTTTCTGTTGGTGGTTTTGTCACAACTGGACTGTAGTGGTGAAGAGTATGTTCTCTCTCTGTGCCTCCTTTAGTAGTAACAAATTGGCTAAACCAGGGGGTGGGGTGTGGGAGGGGGGAGAGCTTAAATGTTGTCCAAAAGATGGGGAAGTCTCATCTGTGGGTTTGGTACCAACAAATTGTGTTTGCCTCAGTTGGACTGCAGAGGTAAGGACCGGTTTCTCTCCCACCAGGTTGGTCTCAAGAATAGGTCAGACACAGGACGTAAGCAGGGGGAAGTGGGTTGGAGGTGAAATGAATCAAGGGTGGTGATACACCATCGGTCAATGGATATCAATAACTGAGGTTATCAAGATCAAGTGCCACACATACCTGGGTTTGGTATTTTTTATCAAGATCTGAAGAGGAAAGGAAGAAGGAGTCGTAACAGCATTTTTTTTTTACAAGATCATCAGAGATAGAATTTCAGTTGAACCAGCATTTATTGTTTTTAACCTAATTAGTTTAATCGGGATGGAGCATTAACAACAAGCTTTTTAGTTTCTTTCTATCAATCGGTGCAACATTGTAGCTATATTAGTGGTATAACATTAACCACTTTCATGAATAAATTTAAATATAATTTGACATCAGTACATCTTCCAGCCAGATAGTTGACATGTTCATCAACTTAAAACAAATTCCATAAACATCAAATAATTAGATTTCCTCAGTTCCTCGGCTATAAATTAACCACCATCTACTCGGAAAACATCCAGGGAAGAGTATATCGTTTATTCTTTTTAACTTTTATCCTGAGCTATGTGGCTTACAGCAGACCAGTATTAATAGTTTTACAAACCCACTCTAAATTGGCAGGTATTTTACCAACAGCCAGTATTAGATAAATAGACACTGAGTCCAGAACATTGAAAGATCTTCGATAAAGTCCTGCCTCCGTTGATCCGAAAAGATATTTAACGCCAAGCATGTAGGTCTATATCATAGCATCAAAATTAATGTGAACAACTTCCTTGAATCCAAGCCCTAGTCGTCTCGTTGAGATGAAAAGGAAACTTGAGTCAAGTTTTGGAATAAATGTCTGTTTTAAAGAAGGACAATTCAGGTTTGTTTGTTTTTGTCTCTTTTTTTATAATTTCATTTGTCTGCTTTTTTTGGTCATTATTCTGATATTTTTGGTGGAAAATTTGAGTCTGGGATATATTTAGTTTGGTGTCATTGGATTTACTAACATATGACAATAGCTGGGTCTTGCTGTAAACTGAGATGTTGCAATGTATATTATCTGTGCAGTGTTAAGTATTATTTCTGTATTCTCTGTATTATTTACCTTGTATTCTAGAGTTTAGCTTTGTATGATTTCCCTTGTTGTATGCTAGAGTTTTGCATTGAATGTGTACCTTTTCTAGATATTCTGTGCAAAAACAAATTCTCAATTAAAGTTTGTTTGTGTTTACCTGTGAATGTATGTCAAATTTATTTCTGTGGGGGGTGGGGTGGGGTGGATCAGGCACTGAGAATGGTCTGTCTGTAATAAAGTCAATATTGATCCAGGCATTTTAGAGGCATAGATGAGAATTAATCAAACACATAGCTGGAATTGTTTGTCAGTATATTCTGTAAGTCTCTGCTTTAGGACTGAACCTCTGTTGATTCCTGAAAGGTTAGTGCCATGCAGATGCCTTCATAGGAATGGAAAAGACACAATCTGAGACTAGAATTGATAGAATTCATGCACTGCCCTAATCAGTTTTATTCTTTCTTTCTTTATTACACACAAATATAATCATGCTCAAAACATTTCTCATTATTGAAGTTACATTGAAGTTACATGGAAGTTACATTGTAGTTAAATTTGCAAGGTACCCTTTTAAAAAGTCAGTCCTTGGGGATTCTCTCAGAAGAGCCCACTCACCGAGCTGCACCAATATTGTAAAACATCTTTACACAATCCGTACGTCATACCAGAAAGAGTTTTAGATATATTCAGTTTTTTAATTTTTTTATTCTTTATGAAGAGAGTATATGACCAGTATATGTAACATCATCACTGCATTCTGTAGATGATGGTATGATGGGTTTTTGTTAAGCCATCGTCTATTTCACTGTTTCCATAGCTACTCTTGGAGGATTCCATATCAAAGTCACACATTCAAACTCTAACCCCGGCTGTAGCCGTCAACTCTCATTAAAATTTCAGTAAACCATCCCACTAGCCTCCAGAAAACACATTTGTTAGCTATTAAATACTATAGTAGTAGGATATTACGTACTTTGATATATATGCTATGATCATAGTGTCATTACCTACATTTATATATATATGCTCTGATCATAGCGTCATTATGTACATTGATATACATATCATAGTGTCATTATGTACATTGATATATTTATGCTATGATTATAGTGTCATTACATGCATTGATATATGCTATATCATAGTGTCATTACCTACATTTATATACATATTCTCTGATCATAGCGTCATTATGTACATTGATATATATATATGCTATGATCATAGCATCATTATGTACATTGATATATATATGTATGCTATGATCATAGTGTCATTACCTACATTTATATACATATTCTCTGATCATAGCGTCATTATGTACATTGATATATCTATATTCTCTGATCATAGCGTCATTATGTACATTGATATATATATATGCTATAATCATAGCGTCATTATGTACATTGATATATATATGTATGCTATGATCATAGTGTCATTACATACATTGATATATATACTAAGATCATACTGTGTTTTTTACTCTTATCAAAGTGCATAGTTGCACTTAAGTACCTTTTGCCAACTTTCATCAGGTTTGTATTCTGAGAATTGAAAAGTCATACATTTCTACACACTCTATAAACAAAACACAAATTCAACACAAACGCCGTCCACTGTTGCATGAAATATACTAGCCTCTTTCTGGTATTTTCTCTTCAGTACTATCATATGTTAATAAATTTGCATAGCGTTTGCTGTTGTCATGACGCCAGTTTTCATTTCCATTGTGTTTCCTTCCTCGACCTTAGATGGCGAGGTCACAGACGATGATGACTCGGAAGCCAACGACCACCTGCTTCCTTCGTCTCACGCCAAGAGCAAGCGGATCCCGATCCTGGGGTCACGACCTGGCCAGGTGACCACCTCACACCCCGAAGCAGCCGATCCCAGGGGATCGCCCTTGATAGATCCCAAGACCGGTCTGTCGCCGATGCGGTCCCTGGAGGGCTATATTCCAAGCGCCTTCTCTGAAGTTCAGCCGACACGAGGGCGGCAGGGAATCTTCAAAGATCCGCCCGTCGGTGCGCCAGGACCAAAGAGAAAGACATCAAAAGGACAGAAAAACAAATCACCGAATACCCAGAGGAGGGACAGAGAGCCAAAGTTTGTCTAGACTGGTAAAGTAAAAACTCCATCTGGCATGTGAGATCACCCGGGGGGGGGGGGGGTGTTTAAGAAGAAGAAGAGTGAGAAAACGACAGCGAACTCGGCCAATACATCACTTAGCTGAAATTTGGCATAAAGTAAGGAATAGTACTTACATAAGGAAATGGTTTCTGAAATTGGTTTGGATTTTAGTGGACGTACGTCAACGCCGGTTGTTTTTATCGTCTCAGTCCGTTCACATCGCAGCCTGATTTTTACAGGTGAAGTAGTTAAGCGCAGAAGATAAGGGAGTGTCATACTCAAGGTATTCTAAGCTGAGCAAGTGCAAAGTTTATAATTTAAAAAATTATCATAAAGTTTTCATTTAAGGTTTCATGAGGTGTGTTTATGTGGAAGTTAATAGGTGAGCGTTGATAAACAGAAGGACCTAAAGTATGTTACAGAGATAACAGTGTGGGATTCATGTTGAAACAGTCACTTTCAAAAAAGAGAGGCATTGCACGGTACTGGTTTATATATTTCACAGTAACCCTTTGCCATGTTTTCATTTTTTTTTTCTTCTTCTTGTGTCATACATTTAATATGTGTGGCTTATTAAAGAATGGATTCATAAATGAAAGAGATATGCATTTCCCAATAGATACAAAGCAAAGATATCTTAAACATATTGATTTTAGGGGATGAGTGCAATCGACAAGTTACGTTTTGGGAGGATATAGTAAAAATGTTTTGGAATTTCTAATATATTTGTTGAGAAGGGCATTTTTAAGGAAGGGGGGGGAGTGTATCTTTTAATGCTGGAAAAATGTTTACCAGAAAGACATAAAACATATTGTTTGGAGTGCAGTAAGGTATCATTGTGGTTTAGAAACTCATCGAACAAGGCATTAAAAGCCTGAGCAGTGGAAAGTAGTCAAAAATTGATAATTTTGATGATTTGTTAATACAAAAGGTTTCCTTTAAATCTCCCTCTTTAACAGGCACAAGCTTTTTCCGCAAATTCGCGAAATATCCGTGATTTCTTTTCTACCTCGGGGACAAAAACTTACATCCTAACACACTGTAGCATACGCAAACTGGAGCCTATACCGCAATTTTTGCAAAGTTTCATACCACACTAAGTCTCATTTTTGACAGAAAATTTGAGACTATCCTTGACTGAATTTTTAATCTTGTAATAAATAACATATTGAGGATTTTTGTATTGTCAGTTTGAATGGAGATGATTTGGTCTCAAGTATCAGGAATTGCTGAACTGGAAGTGAATAGTGCAGCAAAGACCTAAACAACTATCAACAGCAGATGTACTGATCGATTTCAAATACAATTCTTCAATTGACTGTATTGATTGATTGATTTAATAAGAGAATAATTCTCCTGACGGCTTTTTCTCTCTTTTAATCTTTTTCGGGCGTTTATCAATAAAAGCTGACCATTATGTTTTGAAACCAAACATTGTACATCTATTTAAGTTATGTACTGTGATTGGTCAGTTTTAAAGATTTCATAAATTTAAACATATTTTACATATGATGTGTATATATGCCTAGTTCCTTCTCTATTTTCTGTATCTTCCCCTCCAAAGCTGGTGTTTCTATTCACCAAGTGTACACGTCTCCTCTTACAATGTACATTTTGTCATCGTTAAATTGCTGCATTGTTTTGGACAACGGAACCTGGTGCACGGACAACCACAACGTATAAACTCCTGGTTGTCCAAGTACAAGCAGAAAAATTCCTTAAACATTTTCCCAGGGTGGTTTATTTCTTTGCCTATGTTGTTACCAATTGAGACAATTTTAACTCACGATATCGTTATGACTTTATGCACCTGTCGGTGTAGCATAAAGTGAATAATAAATGTTGTGTGTAAACAACCCCCAGCCCCCCACCCACCACCCTCCATATTGCCACCCATCCCTTATACCCATCCACCACCCTCTTTGTGAAGATTGATCTGTGTGTCGGTAAGTGCTGTCTTGTACTGTTAGCCTGTACTAAATACAGCAACAGATATTTGATCAGTTGCCATTGTATCATCTGATTCATTAATAAAAGTTTACTTTTCAATTTCATACAGGGTAAAAAAGTTACAATAATACAATAAAAATGATGATAATATAAACAGAAATGTCAAAGCTATAATAATGCATTATCTTTTGTAAATTGCTACAAGGTCTCAGAGTTTGAGAAACATCTTTGGTATGTCATCACTTTAATATTTAATTTGAAGCAACTTTGGCCTTGTAAACCAAAACTGTTTCAAATGGTAATCTGGTCAATTTTCAATCGGACAATAATTTTTGTCAAAATCGATACCCATTCTTACAATCGAAAATGTAGACATTTCCAATTTAATGTGCCTTGATAATATTGATAAAAAAAAAAATTGATGTTGTAATAAATGTTAGCAACCACTGTATCGAGAATAGGACAGTTGAAGTACGTCGTTCTTCATCCAAGAACGCCACTTAAACAGGGTTTCAAAATGAGCCTCGGTTGTGCTATCTAACCCTGCGATTTAATAAATTAAGTGACATCATTTCAGTTCAATCCATTTTTATTTCATTAATACACTACAAAGAGATAAAATTACTATAGAAGAGATATAGAGTACAAGATATAGACAATACAAATATGTGACTGAAAAAGATGATCGAGGAGACATTTGAGGAAGCTCAGAAGAAAAAATCATTTTTATAAACATGTTCTATAAAAGGAAACTGAAGTTTGTATATTCACTTGTGGCTTGGAGTTTACAAGTATGTATTTTCCTCAGGATGCTATCAGAAGCTATCCGCAGACGTTTCAAATAACCCGGCATAGTGGGTACAAGATGTGTGTCATTGCCATTAGTTTATCACACTTCCTAAATTCATTGTTTATCAGACTTGTACCCCAAAATTTTAGCTGGTTAGATTGGTAAAGGGTTTCAAAAGATACTTCTCTATGGGTTCAGACAAATATTGATTACGTAAGTCAAAATACAACGGAGAACTGACTTTATCCAAGTTGACCATTCAAGAGTCACTGAAAACCGTGCTATCTTCTCCAGTTCAATCAAATAATGTCAAATTATCCTTGCACCTGTTTCAACTCTAGAACACCGAAAGTGCTAGAATTTCAGTCAATAAACAATTGTATTAGCGTTGTGTGTTTTACGTAGCTGAACAAATATTTATCACAGGTAAATTCAGAGATGTGTGAAATGTTACACATTTGATTTAAGTACATCATATATGTGTTTGGTATAACGTGCCATCTTTGCTAATGACTCCATATATGCACTGTGGTTGCTAAAAACTCCATATATTATATAATGGTTGATAAAGACTCCAAAGATGGACTGTGGTTGCTAATGACTCCAAAGCTAAGGTGCACTGGTTGCTAAAGACTCCATATATGTACTGTGGTTACTAAAGATGCCATAGATGTACTGTGGTTGCTAAAGACTCAATACATATACTGTGGTTGCTTAAGACTCCATAATTGTACTGTGGTTACTAAAGACTCCATATATGTACTGTGGTTGCTAATGACTCCATACATGTACTGTGGTTGCTAAAGATGCCATAGATGTACTGTGGTTGCTTAAGACTCCATAATTGTACTGTGGTTGCTTAAGACTCCATAATTGTACTGTGGTTGCTAAAGACTCCATACATGTACTGTGGTTGCTAAAGACTCCATATCTCCATATATATACTGTGTTTGCTAAAGACTCCATATATATACTGTGGTTGCTAATGACTCCATACATATACTGTGGTTGCTAAAGATGCCATAGATGTACTGTGGTTGCTTAAGACTCCATACATGTACTGTGGTTGCTAAAGACTCCATATCTCCATATATATACTGTGTTTGCTAAAGACTCCATATATATACTGTGGTTGCTAATGACTCCATACATATACTGTGGTTGCTAAAGATGCCATAGATGTACTGTGGTTGCTTAAGACTCCATACATGTGCTGTGGTTGCTTAAGACTCCATAATTGTACTATGGTTGCTAAAGACTCCATAGATGTACTGTGGTTGCTAAAGATGCCATAGATGTACTGTGGTTGCTTAAGACTCTATATCTCCATAGACTCAATACAGTGTGTTCAGTTGATGAATGCCGTAAGTGTGTTATGGGTGTTTAACACCACATACATTTACGTTTGTAAAGCACTCCATCTATACATATAGTAGGCTTGCTATAGAAAACATACATGTTGTGTGCAGGTGCTAGGAATTCAAGTATGCACTGTGGTTGCTAAACATACAAATAGTTTAAGTATTGTTGCTAGGATTCTACAGTTTAGTTGCTGAGAGACTCTGTAGTGTAGTAACACTATTGAGTGCTTCCATCTTATTTGAATGTTGTGTTTGTGTTTAAATTTGGTTTTTCAAATCAAACATACTAAAAATTATGTTTGGTCGCAACAATGTTAGGTGGACTTACCTGAATTCTTTGTTCTGGAAACCCTTTGAATATTAATTACCTCATGTGAATGTGACACTATCTTTATTTTTCCTTCTTTATTATATACTTTCCAAAAGTAAAAGGTACCACAGATATCATTATATGAAGTGTGCCTTAGATTAAAATATTAACGTAAATATCGATTTTATCTAATTAAATATGTACACTATGTGTATGTAATACAGGAGATCATTTCATGTGAACTCCAACTGATGGTGGGGATTTATCTAGTCTAGTTTACACAATGTTACTAGGGGAAGATGTGAACTCTGGGTAGCTAACTGCGTATGTATCCTATGTGATATGTAGTGTACTTGGAGTTTAAGTGAGTGCTGAGTAATGAAATTCATGTATATGTATATATATATATATATATGTAAAATTTTACTCTGGGTAGTCTACTGGAATTCATATCCTACTCAGTAAATATCACTTGTAGTAGATGTGAGCTCTGGGTAGTCTACTGGAATTTATATCCTACTCAGTAAATATCACTTGTAGTAGATGTGAACTCTGGGTAGTCTACTGGAATTTATATCCTACTCAGTAAATATCACTTGTGGTAGATTTGAACTCTGGGTAGTCTACTGGAATTCATATCCTACTCAATAAATTATCACTTGTAGTAGATGTGAACTCTGGGTAGTCTACTGGAATTCATATCCTACTCAATAAATTATCACTTGTAGTAGATGTGAACTCTGAGTAGTCTACTGGAATTCATATCCTACTCTATAAGTATCACTTGTAGTAGATGTGAACTCTGGGTAGTCTACTGGAATTCATATCCTACTCGATAAGTATCACTTGTAGTAGATGTGAACTCTGAGTAGTCTACTGGAATTCATATCCTACTCTATAAGTATCACTTGTAGTAGATGTGAACTCTGGGTAGTCTACTGGAATTCATATCCTACTCGTTAAGTATCACTTGTAGTGGATGTAAACTCTGGGTAGTCTGTAGTTCACATGGATTCAGTTGGGGGTTATGTGAACTTTGAATACTATTTGTCTTGCCTATAGACTGAAGTTTTTTAGCAATTTGATAATTTTTTAAATAATGTGACTTTTATAAATGAAGGAGCCAAGAAGGGTACAGGAATAGAATGCATGGGTACCTCCAAAATGTCATATGTTATTGCCTATGTTTTATAGTTATTTTGTTTATAAAATATTCATCAACTAAATACTTCCTCAGTGGATTATAAAAAAAAATATCGGTATTAACATATTGTAACCTTTGCAATCTTGAAAATCTGGTACTTTGTAAGATAACAGCTGCTTGTTTCTTACACTCATGGCAGTGAAATGTTTAGTTGAGTAAAAACGACGTAGACATCCTTATCGGTCTGTAAAATAAATCCGAAGTCGTAAGCTATCTGACGTTATTTTCACGTCCCATTCGAAGAGTAACCAGCAAACATTTCAAAAATGGAATGATGTTTTTGTCTGGCTCAATGTCGATAGTTGATCTAGTTGTATAACTTTAAAGTAGATGTTTTTGTCACTTGTATATTTGTAATGGTGCTTGGCTAAGAGATGTGTAAAGCTTTAGACAAATTAATATTTAAACTTTTAACACAGTTTTAGCAATAAAATTCTATGATGGCAACTCACATCCACATAATATATCCATTGTTTTATCATCTTTCGTGTTAATTCATCTATGTTGCATTTTAGAAAAGGAATTCATAAATTGGAGTAGACAAGGATTATAATAGCATAAATGGAATATTCAATGATGGTTTAGTTTAGTAGGACAAATGGATTGGGAAGGTGAGAGGTTGGAAGGTGGGGGAGGGGCACAGGATGGTGGACACCCGTTTTCCCCATAAGAAGCCTCAATTCTTAAAAATAACATAATAATAAAAAAAATTACGCCATTCAAATGTACAACCGACTTGGGCAAGTCGGTTCCATTCACTCCCAACCCTCCATAAGAAAGAAGTTGTTACTAACATTTATTGAACAATAAAACTTCCTGCAACTTCTGATAATTAATTTCCTCTATCATTATTCCTGCCAATTGGAAAAGCTGAGGAGTTGTTCAAAGTTATTAAAACCACATATGGAAAATCTTGTAAGTCTGAATGTTGATGATGCCCCCAGGGTAGGGGGAGCAGATGAGACTAGTGACTGGAGGAGGGGGAGGGATCGATGTTTCCCAATACAAATGGGGAGTTGAAGAATTATTACGCCCTCTGACTATGCCACTCATTTAATCTGTACACCTCGCCGTCACCCTGATATAGGTGTGAGGAGACCAAACAGTCAAGTGTTTGTCCCACCCCCCCTCCCCCGCATTTGAAGAGCAAGCAATAGGACATTTCATAAGCCAGTATAAGGTCCTAACCCAGCTCTGTTAAACTGCAGAAATTGTAATGAAATTAAGAATCAGCCCCAGCTCGGTTTTGTTGTTTGAACCAAAAGATTTGAATTTCGGATAACGATAAGTCCTGTGTCAGCCGTAATGGGCGATGGCACTGCACTTAACAAGATCCATCAAACAGCTAGGTGGTCTATATTTGTACTACCATAATCCGTCGGAATTCTCAACTCTTTATGTCGACATATACAAATTTTGAGACAAAGTGTCGAAATTTTCGAGTTTAAAAATCCGCAAAATGTCCGACGAAGATTCAAGATATCATGTTGAAATTGCAGAATAAAATGTCCAAATTCGAAGTTAAACTTTAAATTTCGACATAATACTTCCGCGTTATTAATAATAATAATAATGATAATAAAATGTGACGTTTTCAGGATTAACGTACAAATTCCCATATAGAACGTCCGAGAGTCTAAACGTTTTAACTTTCAACATAAGATTTTGCATTTGTCATAATGAAACGTCAAATTTCGAGAGGAAACTCCAAAATTACAAAAATTTTGAAATATATTGAATTAAACTGTCGAAATTTCAATGAGACAAAACCCGAAGATAACTTATTTCAGTGGGGGCAGGTGGGGGGGGGGTTGCTACACCCATAGTGAAGTTCCTTACATAACCCCGTTAAACCCCTTCCCTACTGCAGGGTCACTTATGCGAATATCCGTACTGCACTTCATTACTCAGGAGCTCTGTACGTGCGTACTTCCCAATTAAGTTAGTATCCAGTCCTCAAAGGTGATCAATGATTGTATTTGCGCAATGCTTATATGCTTAATTTATATTGTCAATATTTTCTTAATTGCCTATTCCCAAATTTGGGAAACGGTGTGGGCGTTGTTGGGACAGCCTGCCATCAGGGGCAGCGATTTGTTTCAAATATTGGGGGAACATTTACTTGGGTGCAGACGCGTAACAATTTTCATCCCCCAAATTGTTCGCGCACTCCGTTATTTTGTATATGTATGTACACATATATATAAATACAGGCGCGTATCCAGGATTTTCTAACCTGGGGGGGGGGCGCGAATTACTATAGATAGATATAATTACTACAAGACAATTTCTGGTTTTGATAGCCCCCCAGATCACCGGAAATGGCACTTCTCGGGCTTAAAAATGACCAACCAGATGTACACTTTTGCCTGAGAATCAAGTTTTCCCAATAGCCTATTGGTAGGATAACAATTGTTAAAACCTTAGGTCTTTCTCAGCTTGTTTTTCTTTTTCAAGTTCTTCCGGACCCCCCATTGAACTTTCTGAAGAATCTTGAGACTGTCCTCTTTCGTTTTATTTGGGCTGGAAGACCAGATAAGATTAAGCGTAATACTTTAATTGGTTCAATCGAACATGGCGGCTTAAAAGCAATTCACATTGGTTCCTTTATCCAGGGTCTCAAATGTACTTGGGTTAAAAGGTACATTAATGATATAACGGCTTATTGGAAGTTATTTTTTGATTTGCATTTAAAGAAGTATGGGAAAGAATTGTTATTTAAATGTAATTATCAAACTAGTGATGTTTTAATTGATAACAATTTTATAAGAGATGTCTGTCGAGCTTGGTCATGCTATTTCTTTAAAAAAAACGTGGCCAATTTTCGAAATGAAATTATTTGGAATAATTCAGCTTTGAAAATTGATAGAAAGATTTTCTTCTATAAATTCATGTATGAAAAGGGCGTCATTAAGGTGGGAGATTTGTTGGACGGCAACGGTTATTTATTATCTTTAGCTAGTTTTAAACAGAAATTTTCCTTAGATTTTTTTCCATTTACTCTTTTTTATGGTATTGTTTCTGCAATACCTAGTCATTGGAAAGAGAATATGGGCGCATTTAACAATGACGAAATTGAGAATAATGGGTTAGACATTCTTAATCAAATACCGCCTATCTCTCGTCAAATTTATAGGTCATTGATCAAGTCTATAATTGTTCCCCCAATAGCTATTAACAAATGGGGAAATAATTTTGAGTTTATTGATTTGCAGTGGCAGACTATTTTCCGTATTCCTTTCATTTCTTGTAGAGAAAGCAAGATTTGTTATTTTCAATACCGTTTTCTCCACCGTATACTGGGAACTAATCATTTACTCTATCGCATGAATATCAAGGAAAATGCAAGCTGTACGTTCTGTGGGAGACATGATGAAACGATAGAGCACCTTTTTTGGGATTGTCAAATTACTTCAAACTTTATATTAGATATTGAGCGACATGTGCTAGGTATGCAATTTATTTTCACCAAGAGTGACATTTTCTTTGGCTACAAGCTAATTCTGAGTCATCCGTATAATTTTCTCATCTTTCATTTGAAGTACTATATCTTTAGTCAAAAGATGAATAATGAAGTGCCAATATTAAATGAATTTATCAATAAATTTAAGTTCATCCTTCAAGTAGAAAAAAGTTTGGATAGATCTCATATACGGAGCAAAATAACTTTATGATAGCCTTTGTACTGCGTTCAGAAATTGTCATTTTATTCATGAACTCAGCTAAACGTTTAAATTACTATGTATAAGCGATAGTTATGATACTATTAGATACGTGAAAAAAAATGCATTCAATATTCATATGTACACATGCATGTATTTACAGAATAAAGGAGTTGGAAAAAAAAAAAAAAAAAAAAGTTTTCCCAATAGTGTTGTTTCATGCAGCATGTGTTGGATGAAGTTTTAGCCACCGCCAAATATGATTTGGATAAATAATCTCACGCATTATTTTCTATTTATAGCCACACAAAAAGACTATGCCACCAAATATCTGGGGGGTATTAGATACTATATCCCCCTACCCCCACCTAAAATATTGGGGGGACATGTCCCCCCGTCCCCCCATGATCGCCGCCCATGCCTGCCATAACTAATTCCCAGTGTTACCCCAGACAACGTCAGCGCCACCACACATCGGTAAAACCTCTGCTCCTGTTTTCAACGTACAGTTTACCAGTAAGACGTCAAAAATATACTAATAGAGGTCAGTATTTATCTTTGTAAGTTTTCGAATCTTCCGATCAAGGGAGTCACACGGTTCTGCATGCTATGTAGTATGGATCAGTGAAGGACATAGTAAAGTCGTCAGGCGGTTCAAATGAGTTTATACAGCCATGTAACAACATGCAGAACCGATACACTGGGCAGTAGCGGCACACACGGGCATATGTAAACATATGTTATTACTTTATGTATCTTTCGCCGTGGTTTTACAAAAAAACAGTTGTAATGAATTGATGAGCCGACAGGTAATTTAGTGTAACTTTGATCGTTGCTTCATTAATAACTTAGTTAATTAGACTTAGCTAACTCGTCGTAAGCAACATTGGCAAGTTAGGCCTAGGCCTAGCCTACACTGCAGTAACTGTAGCCAAGCTTGTCCTAACGTTCTTAGGCGGGGGCTAAAGTTAAGGTACGGTACACCTGGGCTAAGGCAATGTAAGATAACAGCCAGATGCCTAGGTGTTAGTGTTGATTTGACGACGAGGTAAAATGTGTCGTGGAAGATATGACAGCGTGCTTTATCTTTAAACTTTTGTAGTCTAATGTTAGGATAAGAAACTGCTACAGAGTAGGCCTATACCATTACCTGTCACCTAGCCTATTTGGTTCCGACGTCTCTATGTTCCGGCGTCGCTATGTTCCGGCGTCGCTATGTTCCGGCGTCGCTATGTTCCGGCGTCGCTATGTTGCCGCGTGGCTATTTTGCGACGTGGCTATGTTGCGACGTGGCTATGTTCCGACGTGGCTATGTTCGGACGTCTCTCTGTTCCGAAAAATAGAAAAAATCTGGAGCAATTGTTTTTTATGAAAAAATTTGTTTGTAGCAAGAAAAGTAGTTTGTGACCCCAATATTTTTGTGACAAAATTTATTTGGGGACTTCATTTTTTTGGACCAACATTTTTTCGGACCAAATATTTTGAGACCAAAGTTTCTGTCCACAAAATTTGGAGTAGAAACAAATTTCGGGTCACAAGCAATTTTTGGTCACAAGCACTTTTTGGGTCAGAACAAATTTTGGGTCACGTTTTTTTTGGGGGGTGGGTGGGTGGGTGGAATTTTGGTCCAAAAAAATGTTGATCACCAAAATATTGGGGTCTGAAAATTTGTTTTCTTGGTACAAACGATTTTGACCTTATTTATTTTGTCGGTACATAGAGACGTCGGAACATAGAGACGTCGGAACATGTAACCCCTATTTGAGCTCTGCAGTGCTCTGCAGAACTTGTTTCATATCACCATAGTAACAAACTAGCCTAACCACTTTCATATCAGATTCAGAACAGAATGTGCAACTTGTTTCCTTCAAGTTTTGTGAATATGAACAATTACTTCTAAGGCCTACCTTTAAGTTTAAGGCTACAGGCCCTACTATTGTACTAAAGGACCCTTTACTCCCTGTTTCATCTTTTGTCAACTAGCCCAGTAGAAATTCATATACAAATATTAAAATTTTGTTGGTAAAGTACCAAGCAGATGTTAAACATGCCTTTCACTTTCTTCAGGAGCTGTGCAAAATGTTGTAGGTTCACAACTATAATATATTGTTTTTAGAGAAGTGCATGATTTTTCTGCTCAAAAATTGTTATGTAGTTTGTTACATGTACATTAGTACCAGGGCAGAGAGTGCATTGAATATGATCTGTTAATACTTTAATAACTATAACAAATTTGTGGAATTTTAGTGAACTTAGTCCAATTTAAATTTAGCAACAACTTTTCCTTATTTTTGAGTAGTTGGACTTAAGCCTATTTCAGACCTGTTGACTTCATTCTCTTAGTGTTAAGAAAAACAAATTTCAAATGTCTTTACATCAAGAGTTAGGCAATAGCTCCACATACTTTACATTGTAGAGATAGCTAATTAGCGGCTGCACTGGGCCTGTTATGTATGAGCAGTATGTGTGTCAGTTTATACCACGTGGATATAATACTGTATTCAGTTCATTACTTCTATCAGTGGTATTGTTCTCATGCATACTGTAGGTTATGTTAATAGCTAGACCAGTGGTCTATAGTTGGTGTGGTACATGCTACATTCCTCCTATCAATGGTATAAATTGTTCTAATGCATTTGTGTTATGTAAATAGCTAGACAAGCAGTCTAATTATGGTCAGTCTGAATAAAGAAGTAAGGCAGAGCCTCGCAGACCCTCAGAGTGTGCACATGTATTTTCTTATTTCTGTGTTTTGTGTTCCAAGTCTGTCCGTTGTCAAGCCCTCTGACTCTACAACATCAGTGAAAAGTCAGTTAATGTTGCAGAAATTGTACCAAGAGAAAAAGGCCTACACATAGTTGTCATATGTAGAAACTCAAAACTTGTAATATATACAGAAGCTTTTAAAGCACCAGTTCTAACAAGAGATGGATTTGAAAGCATTTCAAAATTTTGAACTGTTTCATGGATTGTATTCACCTTCATGTGAAAATAATGATACATACATTTATCCAAGAGTGCGTTGCAAAGGTAGAAACTTTTGTTTTTTTCTCTCTCGTAGCATTGAAATTACCCACTCTATGCAGACCAGAGACCTTGACAAAGATGAAGAAAACCTGGTCTTCCCTTCTTTTTGTTTCCTTTATCCTCTCTCTGATGATACTTCCTCTGAATGTGTCAGGTCACGCAGGTCATGTAAGTATCAAAATAATATCATTGAGTTACCTCCGAAATCTGTTTTCAACTGCACTATTCCCTCACCTGCCCCTTGTCTCCCCTGCCCTTTTCCTTCACTTCCCTGCCCTCCCCCTCCCTGTCCTTTCCCATCCCAGCCCTTTCCCCCTGCCCCTTTCCTCCCATACCTTTTCCCTCCTCTCTCTGTCCCAATGCATTATTTTAACCTTGTCCTCCCATATGTATATCGTATACAATTACTGGGTGTTTTTGACTCAATTATTCATGTACATAATGAAAGTGGTTGTTCTGGTTGGACACCTTCAAAGATTGTTGTGGGTGTTAGGATGCCATCAGGAATACAAAGTTAGAAATGTGTTCCAGCTCTACCAAGAGATCTACAGTATCTGTGGTCACCTTTAACAACCATTTACTTGAGCACTGTGGGTGTTGGTCAGAACCAGTCTCAGTACTTGCCTTTAGTGTGTGCTGTGTCTCCAAGTTCTAACTACAATGTAAAGTACTAATATTCATCTTTGTTCTTTCAAAGTCATAATTTGTAATTTGCATTTTTATTTTTATGGAGGAGGATTCAATAATTTTTTTGTCGTGGTTCAGTATCCTTGTATGTTGGTGTTCTTTCTTTCCAAGCATTTAAGGTATGGTGTTACAGTAACTTCCAGTCACGAAGTCTGTAAGGGTCCACAGTACCCGTAATGTAAATTAGTACCAAGTGAGAGTCAAATTACAGTGCTTCACATACAAAATGTACACCACATACATGTACAGTATTATAATTGTGCTTAACATTGAACCTATGGAGTAGGTATCGCACAAAATAAAAAAACAGTTGTACCATAATAAACTCTTATAAATATCACAAAATGGATGTCAACTTGGCTAACTAAAAGTTTTGTTGCTAGGATACTTTCTGAAGAAATTCGTAATTTACATGTTAGTAGGGAAATAGGAATTTTTAAAATATATTTGACATTTTGTGCATTATTTTAGCATTAAAAAAAGAGTTCATAACTTCATATTAACAGGAT
Source organism: Apostichopus japonicus (assembly GCF_037975245.1). Classification (NCBI taxonomy): domain Eukaryota; kingdom Metazoa; phylum Echinodermata; class Holothuroidea; order Aspidochirotida; family Stichopodidae; genus Apostichopus; species Apostichopus japonicus. The sequence goes on from NC_092562.1 coordinate 520,056, forward strand.
TTTACTGTCACATTTTGTGGAAATTGACCTCAATTAATCTTCATCTTTATCTAGACTAGATTGAAAAACACACTTCTAGTATGTGAAGTTGTGAACATGTGAAAATCTGTAGTGCATTCCTTGCAAATTGTGGGTTCAAACTACACACACAACATGACTTAAATGGTTACCACAGTCAGCATATATCCAGTATGTACACTATGCTTAGCCTTAGAAGTCTGTCAATTCTTTGTAAATATATAGATACTACACTGCATTACCATGCCATTAATTAGTTTACAGTACAGCACAGGTCACAGCCTGTCAATACAAAAAAACTTCCACAAACAAACTATACACTACACATAACATGAAATATGTAACAGATCAACATTGGTTATGCAATTGATCTTCTAGAAATAAATCACATGTGCATTTTGGTGTTTATACACTAGTGAAAATCAATGAACTGTCAAGCGAACCTTCAAAATGAGTACATAGTGTATGCGCGTTCAAAGATCTGGTAAATATAGTATGTTTAGTTTTGATGTGAGTTCTTACTGTGACATTATTCGACATCTGTGCAGGTTGTTCAAGTACTTTACAGTACCTATTCGACTAACAGTTTTGGTAGTACTTTACTGTGTACATACAGTGTATGTTAAATGAAGTGTTTAATGTAATTTGTAATGTGTCAGTTCCAAGGAAGGCTGTCAATTGTTATAAAAGCTATGGGACTGTACATAACTTCTGTGTATGTATGTCCTGTTTATATCTATATATATATTTGTTCACTTCCTGTTGCAAAAGGCAATAGGCAGATGTAGAGCAAATAATATAATATAGTATACATCTATACTGTAATTTACAGCATGCTGTAAATTACAGTATATTAGGTATTCTTTATTATATATATATTTATAGACCATATCAACATGTCGATTTATTTATGCCTCTAGATCTTACAGCTGTGAGATACAGCACTTGTACATTTGGATCCTTTCTTGAGTGGAACACAACGAAGATAAACGACAGAAAATTGATTGACTTTGAACAGAGATTGGCACAAAGTATTCACTGTACACTATACATGAAGAGAAACAATCAGTTTATAGAGAAACAATGATAGCTACAGTAGGAAAAAATGATGGACATATTCTCTGCGGGTTGATCTCAGATCTTGTTAAATCTCATGTGACCTTGTCGGTATCTCTGTGGAGACCTTTTACGTAAACATCTGATCAACCATAAATTAAGCTGTAACATGTTGGGAAATCTTTTATATAAAATTAAAGTAACTTCTCTACTCCAAGACCTGTACATAGTTAGTTACACAAGTGACACACAACAAGAAGGTTTCACTGTATTTACTTCGTTCCCCACTTACCTGTCTCCCCACAACCTATGCACCGCATTCTACCGTGTCTAGAATGCCCTGGTAATCTTTTAACACTGTACACCCTCATTGGCCCTAATGGCCTTCCTTCATTTTTCTACCCACAAAGTGTCTCAATGTGTTTTTCGGAGTTAGAAAAATTTTCGCGAAATTCGCCCGGATTACCTTGGATTTATACTCTAGAAGTTTCCTATCAGGACTTCTGCACTTCCAAGGATCTTTTCCAGCCTGATAAGTATCCTTTTCTTGTAGGGAAGGGTGTTTTTGGGGGCTGTTTTTAGTGTACACTCTCGCCCATGCGTTCGTTTTTTCTTACGTAACGTTTTTAGGGTAACAGGTAGTAGCTCTGCGAGACTACTTCGTTCGTTGCCTATACCGCCTTGTTTACGCGGATAGGCATATATTTTCGTAGGTACATGTTTCAGCTTTTCTTACTTTAAAAGATAATATGTTTTGCTTGTTTCATGTACCTTCGTTACTTCTTACGCTTTTGTGTGGGTTTTCCCCTTGTAGCGTAATTTGTAGCGTTGCCTATACCGCCTTGTTTACGCGGATAGGCATGTTTTCCGTATGTACATGTGTTTCAGCTTTTCTTACTTAGCATAAGATGTTTTGCTTTCATGTACTTCGTTATTTTTTACGCTTTCAGTGTGGGTTTTCACTTTTGTAGCGTAGTTGTAGCCACGTTCCGATATCTCCTAACTAGTCGAGATAGTCGGCTCGTTTCGTTGTTTTTCATGTTAAGACGGGAGTATCCTTGATTTCATATATTGTTGTATATTTTCATGTTTCCTCCAGTTGTTGCTACGTGCGCGCCCTGAGTCTCATGACTTGGGGTGTACCTCGTAGCCTTGTTCCCCCCTCCGCTGGTTCGCGGTTAGGGGGTTCTCTCCCTTATATACATGTTTCGTCCTTTTACAAGTTTTCGATGCATATATGTTTAGTAACGTTGCTTCCATATGTCGGAAGTGTTTCTCCTTGTAACGTATCTTGTAAGCCGCGAACTCCTATCCAATACTAGGCGGTTCGATTACGTTGTTGTTGTTCTTGTTTGAACCTTCATATATTTGTTCATATTTTCATGTTCTCCATGGGTTTCGCTACTCGTGCACCTCCTAAGTGTCGGGAGTTTTCACTTGGGGCGTATCTCGTAGCCTTGTTCCTCCCTTCCCGCTCTGTACGCGGATAGAGGGGTTCTCTCCCTTGTATACATGCTTCGTCCTTTTCCTTCATGTATTCTAGTTACGTGTTCGCTTCTAAGTGTGGGAAGTTTTTCACTATTGTAGCGTACCTTGTAAGCCGCGAGCCTCTAGCGGGGCGCGTTGTTTTTGTCACGTAACTTTACTCTCTGTTAGCATACTCCCACCCTACTTCCTCCTTATAGTCGTTCCGTTTGATACGTTAGACTATTTGCCGTTAGTCTCTCCTTAACGTGGGTTTCTCAGACATGTCTCGAAGCCACCTTAAATGTGTGAGCTGTTCCGAGACCTCTGTCTAGTCTGTTTTGTTTTCACACCAGACAGTGGCAGCACATCGACACCTGGCTAGCAGGCCGGGACAGGTTAGATCTATCACCGAACCCACAGTTCCCCTGGAGGGAATCGGAGGAGAGACAGGAGATGAAGAGGAAGTGAGAGAGTTGGTGGGAGTTGAGATGGAGAGAGGCCAGGAGAGGGCCGGAGAAGAGAGAGAGAGAGAGAGATGGAGATTTGCCACCCAAGGTGCCGGCGTTGTCCGGATGTACCACCAAGGGCTAGGGCAAGGGCAAGGCTCAAGGCCAACCAAAAGCCCATGTGAGAGAGAGAGAGATGCAGATTTTGCCACCCAAGGTGCCGGCGTTGTCCGGATGTACCACCAAGGGCAAGGGCAAGGCTCAAGGCCAACCAAAAGCCCATGACAAAGACGGCCAGAGCGGACAGTCCGTCCGGGTCGCAGAGAGCGGCACCCGTTGTGGTGCGCGCAAAGAGAGGGGCTCCGGAGAGCCAGGGTCCGGCGAGACCTCAGAAGGAGCCCGGAACAGACGTTCCCCTCCGACCCAAGGAAGGCTAGGCTCAAGGCCAATAAAAAGCCCTTTAGAAGTTCCGACCGGAACGGACGGAATGTCCGGGTCGAGGAGAGTGGTACCCGGCGTGGTACGCACACAGAGATAGGCTCCGGGAGCCCGAGTCCGGCGAGAGAGGCCGGAGGAGAGAGAGAGAGGAGAAAGATATTGCCCCCCAAGGTCCCGGCACCGTCCGGATTCTATGACCAAGGGGGAAGGCAAGGGCAAGGCTCAAGGCCAATAAATAGCCCATTTGAAATTCCGACCGGAATGGACAGAATGTCCGGGTCGAGAGGAGTGGTACCCGGCTAGGTACGCACACAGAGATGGGCTCCGGGGGCCCGGGTCCGACGAGACCACGGGTCCAGCGAGACCTCACAGGGAGTGCGGAACCGAGGTTCCACTCCGGATCCCAGGAGTCGGTCCCGGAGCCGGGAACCGATGAGATCAACAACTGCTGGGCCCCCAGAACGGGGTGGTAAGGGCAGACGCCCAATCCGAAAGGAAAGCCGGCTGGAGCGAGGTTCCCACGGCAAACGGAGATATACTTATCCCCAGTCTCAAAGTTAATCCCGCCTCCAAGAGGGGGAAGAGTCTCTTTCATCAGGGGAGTGTTGCCCCCCGGAACTAGCAGCTTGAGCTGCGACGACAGGTTCGAATCAATTGCGGAAAGACACTGCAATCGCTACACCATTTATCATTACACATCCCGAATGTGTGTTTAATGAGTACCAGCAGAAACCAGGACATGACATAGATTTCCTGTGCATTCATGGGTCATATTCTCCTCGCTAATTATATTTCTCTCTCGTTATAATTCATCGCCATATGTCTAGGTTTGAAACCTTGCTTATGTTTTGTTGTTTAAAACGCTGGTGGAACCCCCTCCAGAGCATGTTAAAAGGCGCAAACTGAAGCGATTCTAGTACAGTCTCGTTACTTAGTACCTTGGCAACCTGCCAAGAAGAGAACGTTCTCGAAGCTTGGCAAAGTGCCAGGAAAACGAAGCCTTCCAAGAGTCTTGGCAAACTGCCAAGACAATATTCCCGCGCTGTGTATTTGTTATGAGAGGAGGGGGGCCAAGCAGTCACCTGGATTGACACGTGTAAGCTCAACGTTTGCTGCAACGAGCTGTCGACTACGTGAGCGATCCCATGGAATAAACCTCTCTCTCTATTTTTTGGGTGAATTTCCAAGACAAACGCGTTAGTAGTAAGTTGGAAAAGGGGTAGATAAAACCCCAACAAAGGTACAAGCGCTAACGCGCTCCGAGCATACAGTATGCGCTTCGTGAATAATGTTCGATGTTCCGACATTTTAAGCACAGTTGCATTTCGTAGCAGCTGATAGCCTAGTCGTGGCTATGCGCTAGGTGGTTTCAATAGGAAGTTGGATACTTCTACTGTACTACACTACGAAATTGACACGTCTCGACATGGAGAGATTTGAGGAGTAACGGGTACGTTATCATAACATTTATTACGTGTTTATTACGTTAAATGTGGTGTGGTAAAAACGTCGACATAACGTTTCTATGAGATATTAATGTTATATTAATGTCTTAACGTAAATCGTTTTGAAATATGAGTCTGAAAACGTTTTCGGTGACATACCTCTTACACCACTAATAACGTTACCATAACAAAACACTAGGCCTACATGCTTAGTAACGCTTTAGTGTTTGCTGAGTAACTCCCCGGGCTCCGTTAAGCAGCCAGGGATTTATGAGGTGGATTTTCTACAAACCCACCCTCTCACCATCTTCACAGCCCCTGTTGGGAGTTTGTTTCTGATGAGTAGGTCTATCGCTCAGTTAGCTCAGGGTTAAAGCCTTTCAGTCATAAGGTCCCTGGTTCAGGCCACCCCAAGAGTAATGTATGTTGTCCAGCTACAGAGTTGTTGAATTTCATAATCATGGACGTTAAATTTGTATGTAAGAGACTGACTTCAGTCAGCTTGCAGCTTGGTTAAGCCAGTGAGGCTTCTTCTCAAGTTCCTACTTGCAGGATGATCCTAAATACGTTCTTAAATACATACATTTAATTGTAGGAGTCACATAAACAGTAGCATTGTAGCTTTGTTTAAGATTCTGCTGAAGCAAACTATCCATTCAGTACTCAGTCTCATTTTTTGTAGCAGGGTAGCATTGTTTAAGATTCTGTACTCACTCAGCAGAGTGAGATTCTTTACCTTCAGTACTCATTTTTGGAGAGTACTGTGGTCAAGTGGTGAAGGCAGTGGACTGGTGATCTAAGGCTTGCAGGTTTGAGTCCTGGCCGGATCATTCAGTTGTTTCCTTGGGCAAGGCACTTTTTCGTCAGTGCAGCTTCCCATCCAGGAGATACTTGTCTCTATGCTTGACAGGTTTTCGTTGACCGGGGTAATATTGTTAGGCGCCTCAGGCATCATTATCTTTCAATAGGTCTACGCCTTTTCTTTCCCCAATATTATGATTAATATTTTTTAGCATGGAAAGAACCTCCATTAAACCTCCCTACAGGGTACAGCTTAGCATCATCAGGACATTCCTTTTCTTCAGAGTCTTCTGATTGCAACGGGTTGATAACTGAAAGAGTCATCAACGGTACTGTGGTACTGAATCAGTACTGCGAGTGCGGCTGTCATACAAGCGCTAACAAGGTCACCAAGCAGGCCGCTGTCCTTGACTTCTTTAGCAGCAGATACACAGGATTGGGCTCTCTGGAGCCCTCCGGCGCCCAGGTACGGGGCTTTTGACTACCATCCTCTCAGACAACACGACGGTGGTAACATACTGTAGCTACGTCAACAGACATGGTGGCACCAGGTCAGGGAGATATTGCCGTCTGGCAAGGGAGACCCTCACCACAGCTACAGAATCTGGCATGGCCCTACAAGTCTCTCAGATAGCCAGAAAGGAGAATGTGATGGCCGATGCTCTGCCCAGGGGACAGCTCCACCCTGACGAGTGGACCCTTTCGCAACGAACATGAAGTAGGTTTTTCCACATGTTCAGCAGACCTCTGATAGACCTGATTGCGACACAGGGCAACAATGGGCTGCTCATCTTGGTTCAGGCGGCCCACCCGCAGGCCTTCCACATAACGCCAGGTCCCTGTCGCGAAACGGACCGGAAGCTTACATCTTCCCCCTCTTGGCATGGTCAGCCATCATAGTGGCCCCGCTGACCCCGGTTCGGGCAAAAGTTATCCAGCTCCTAGCGGACGAGCCAGCGATCCTGCCGGACAAACCACAGTCGGTTGCCCCATAGACGGGGCGCTGGCTCACCCAGACAGCAAGGGCCTACAATTAGGTGCCTGGAAATTGTCTGGTGTTTCCTTAGACAGAAAGGACTTTGGCCGCCAGAGTGAGAACAACCTTGGTACTTACGTTTTCTGCCTACGGAGATTCGGAGTATGCCGAACGAGACAGACTCTGCCTACCATGGCCTTTCTAACCTTGATCGCTGACTCCTTACCCACACTGTTCCAAGAAGGGAGGCAGGGTGTAGACGATCAAAGACTTTCGTTCGGCTGTTGCCGCCTTCCATCAGGGGCTTCCCCTACGGCTCCACGCCAGGCAGCAACGGCTCGCCTTGACTAAGGTGCCTTCAGTCCTACGGTTTGTGGGGTGCTGATAGCTCTCGACCCCTCCTTCTTCGCTAGAACCAGGTTTGGGCTCTCCTACCGGGAGACATCATCATCCCAGAGATCAAGACCTTCTCTTTGATCCCCGAGGACAGACTACAGTATGGTTTCCCATTAGGGCACTGAAGTGGTACCTCAACAGAACACAAGATCTCTTGGGTACTTCGACATCTCTGTTCTTCCTCCTTCGAGTGCCCCACTCAGCAGCCTGGGAGGATACCTTGTCCCGCTGTTTGGTGGAAGCCATCCGCCCTCTGGCTACAGGTCCAGGCAGATCCATGGCTCACAACAGCAGGGGTTTCACTGCTTCTACAGCCCTGTTCGCAGGTTTTCCAATAGTGGACATCTGCAAGACGACGGCGTGGAAGACTCCAATCACTTCGTCGCCTGCTACTTATCGGACATATCACAGGCCGATTTGGCTTTGGTCGCTCGATGATACGAGCTCCGGGGGTCCCACCCCTCGGGCCTCCCACCATCGGACAGTGCCACTCGGTGCATAGGTTGTGGGGAGACAGGTAAGTGGGGAACGAAGTAAATATTATAAAACTTACTGGTTTATATATTTACGAGTGACCCACTTACCTGTCTCCATTTCCCGCCACCCTCCCCCGAGGGAGGTGGGACGCAGCCGGACGGGGGAGTGGTCGTTCGACCTGACTCATGACTCCTCGCGTTTCGTCGATAGACATCGCCACCCCCTGGGTCGCCTGCGGCTTCTTGTCTATCGGTGGGTGTTGTTTCCTTAGTTTGGTTTACCAGGTTACTCTTTACCATCTAAGGTAGTATGGGCCTCGTCCCCTTGTTCAATTAGGCCTCTGTAAGTGTAGGGGGAGGCACGCCTACGGGGTGACGGAGGGCGGACCCCCACCCCGACTGTTCAGGGTGGGCTCCGCCTGGAGGCGTCAGCAGTCTTTGTTAGCGTTAGATTTTTCCTTCTCGGCGAGCTCGGCGGGTGGCAGGGTTTACCCGCCACCCTCCCCGAGGTCGCGTCAGGGGCCACTTTGTTGGAAAGTGGTCTCAAAATGAAGGAAGGCCATTAGGGCCAATGAGGGTGTACAGTGTTAAAAGATTACCAGGGCATTCTAGACACGGTAGAATGCGGTGCATAGGTTGTGGGGAGACAGGTAAGTGGGTCACTCGTAAATATATAAACCAGTAAGTTTTATAATACTCAATTCACAAAGTTAACATCACATGTTCAATACATCACTCCACTTTCCTTCTGGTTATTGGCAGGAGGACGGGGGGGGGGGGGGGTGTGAGACTGTGAGAGAGTTGGAGAGTTGGGATGCACACTTGGAAGTACAGTAGTGGTATGTAGTTAGTAGAAATGGGGATAGTGTGATGATGTTGATGGTGCGAGTGGCAGCTTCATGAGTGGGAGGTTAATTTAACCCAGTCCTACCCTCATACTGTTCACACATGGGTCAGTACCCACTAGTAGATAAACCAATATATTTTATCATCTTTTTTGGGGTTTTTCGTTTTGTTTGTTTTTTTGTGCTCTGTTATCTAATTTACAGTAGCTAGTTTTCCTTCTTGGGGACAACGTCTAGAATTTTTGTACAGTTTATCAAAGAAGGCATTAATGCAGTCACTACCTCAGACCAGCTTGGCAAACCCTTACAAATTACGTGTTTTGAATATTTTCCAAGAAGATTATGACGGAAGTTGTGACCTAGCGATTGACTGTCAGAGAATTAAAAAGTTGAGAACGTACATAGCTAAACACATTAAGATCTATTGATGTACTCTTGTCAATTGTATTGATTAATTATAAGTTTACTTAGGCCTTCTGTCACAGTGCTATATTGCTGTAAAAGCTTCCTGTTTGGCAAACCACCTAGAGCTCCAAATTGTTTTCCTCATTCTTTCCAACAAGAAGTGGTACAAAGTTCAAGCAGGGATCTGCTGTACTTAACCGCTCCCTGCGTTTCAAGTGCTTTAATATAATAATAAAACCAGTAAGTTTTGGGGATTTATATTGTTTGCGTGCACATCGACAAGTTTACAACACCAACCTTCATACTGATGTGATGAAGTAGGTGAAGTGTGGTCGTATTAATTAATTTTGACGGTTAATGTTTAATTTGTCAAAGTCTACTCACATGTGTACAGTAAACTATGCTGGTGCCATCCTTTATCAACCCGTCAACCTTTCTTCAGTGCTGTAAATTTTCCACCATGGAATCGATCGAGTTTGGCTAGATCATTTACAGTTTGGGTGCAAACTTGTAAGATTACAGCCTGCAACCTGGGAAAGAAGCACAGTAAATGTCCTCTTTCTTTTAGAATGCAAAGAGGTTGGCAAATAAATTGATTTATATCATTCATGAAGTATTGTACATGTATGCTAAGGATTCCACAAATTTGTACTCCAGTGGGTGGCACTTTCTATAGCTACAGTACCTCCGGGGTAACTTCAAACATACAAACTTGTCTTGTAAACATACAGTACACAGTTTATATAGCATACATGTATACATTCCATGCAGTAATAGATAAGGTATATACAGGCTAATACAGCTCGAGCATGGAAGTATTACCATACTGCACTTTCAATGCTGAGAGCTTGTGTAGAATGCACTAGAAAGGACTGCTCTCTCCATGTTGCAACATACTGCACTGTATGGTACATTTATTGGAAAGTCCCTCTGTGTAGCCTACATGTGCCAATATGTTAGATTTGAAAGGAAGAGGTGGGAGTTGGCTTACGGAAGGAAGTGAGTTTAGAGGTGGGAGTATTTTAATGTCTAAAATTTTACTTCATAGTGATAGTAATAATGTTTATATCTCTTTACGTAAAAGATCTCTCAAATCACTTTACGTGGGACGAGAGTCAAATCTTTCAAATATAGAGTTAACTTTGCATGTTGTAATGTTATACTCGTAAACTTCTTTTGTAATAAATAATTAGTAATGTCTGAGTTTACATAATTGTTTAAGAGTCTGTCAGTGAAGTGTATCCATAGGGTGGGTGTATGCTTGTGAGAGAGGGGGAGGGGGGGGGGTTGGAAAGCAAAGCTATTTTTGTTAACTAGATGATACGTTAGTGTGGTTAACAGAACTTACAATAACTTGGTTAGTGGATTATATATAATTGTTGTTAACCTGTGTATGTGACTCATTTTTTTCCCGTTAAACTCCTATGTACTGTTATGTTAAGTCCCAGTGGGGAAATTCCCTGCCAATGTTTTGGTTATATAGTGGTGCATTGAATCTTTCAACCTTAATCCTGGAAGAAGAAAAAATGTCCTCATATCCCTACTTTTACATAGTTGAGGGAATTTCCCCTCCCAATACTATGGTGCTATATGGTCAAACAAAAATTCTATGTCCTACAAAATGTATTTTCATTTGCAAAGCTTTTGAAATTTATTCCTAATTTCAACAATCACAGGACTTGATATAATTTTGGAAAACTTAAAGGCCCACTGTATAAAGGACAGTAGTTTATGTTTGAAAGGACAGTTAGACAGTAGAACCTTTATCAATCCTGCAATGGTCTTGAAGCATGTCATCTCTAGACTTTGCATAGTAAATACTATACAAAGCAAACATGTATCGGTCTTCTTAGTCCTGAGTCTGTAGTGGTGGGGTCATGTATTCACTACACAATTACTGTACATACAGTATTAGTAAACTACTTCAGGGGATAATTTACCCGGTATCGCATCGCAAAATAGTTACAGTACGTAACATATCTAGATACATAGACGTTATACATAGGACAATACACTGTAGGAGGTTGCACTGTAGGACGTTACACTGTAGTGTGTGCACTGTAGGACACTGTACTGTACACTTCCAGCCCTGGATAAATTATCCGGTCTCCCATCACAAAATACTACAGTACGACCGGTACCTATTGATACAAATAGAGCAAATTGCTATACATATATACAAGTGCACTGATGTATAGCAGTTTTTGTACACACAGGAACCATAGAATTGTATTCAGAGAGACAAAACTCAGAGCCTTCAAATCTGTTAGATACAAATTAAAAATTTGAACAGTAAATTGTTCTCTGTACATACAGCACTGTTTTAATACAACACAATCTTTAATACAACTCAATGTACAGAATATAGAAGAACTGCACAGTTCAACATTACACGTTTCTTTGCTTCTTCAGTTATGTTTATTATGTATTGCTAAAGCATCAACTAAAGCATGCCATGTATTCAATACATGTACTGTATGCATAATCACAGTACTTAAGGTTAAGGGATTTACTGTAGTACCTGAATATAGTTAAAGTGTACAGTATGAGACTACAGTACAGTGTATAAATACAGTAACTGTCAGGCATGTACAGTATCACCTGCTTCCAGTATTCTATTCTTGGAAAGACTACAGGTTCATTTCAGTCCCAGGGCATTTCCTGTGCCATTAATCTTCCAGTATGAACAGTGCAGTACTGATACCAGGATTTTACAAGTTGCGCAACAGAAGCGTATAATGGTAGGCCTATAATGTGCGCGAAAAGAAAATCAGATGATGAAACATTTAACTCATGCACAACAACAAAATTAATGTCAAATTCTGAAGTGAGTAGTTTTTTGCACACTACTGTACAGTAAACAACTCCCTTACTAAACATGTGTGAAAATGTTATAGGCTATGCATATATGATGTGTATGACTAAAATCAACCTAATGTGAAACGAGTGCCTGGACAGAAATTGCAAGCATAAAAATACTGCACTTTTGTAAAGATTTATTCGATCCCCTTCGATGATGTAGAAAATATTAGCCACATATTTTGACGACACCAGAAGCTTCTAATAGGCCTAGCACTTGCTCACAACTGTTACCAACCTCATATTAAAGTTGAAAAAAATTCCCCCTTTTTTCCCAACCACAGTATACAGTATGTACAGAAGTATATAGAAGGCCTATATTATATATTCCTTTTTGGTAGTTGTATAGATATGTAAATCTAAGTTAAACACAATTGAACACTAAATTTCATACTGGTCTCTGTCTGTTGTCTGACTTTAAATATAATGTATTGGAAGGTAGGATTATTGAAGTACTGGTATGTCAGGGCAGTGATACTAATACTATGCGTGTACGTACAAGGCACTGATGACTACAGAATGTGTCAGTATGGACTTCTTTCTTTTCCCAGCAATGTACAGTGTAGCAGCAGAATAAAGCAATGTACCAGTGCCTCCCCCCCCCCCCCCCCCCTTTACAGTATGTCCTTTTGATTCAATTTTGTTACGGATGCTTTTCGGCCTGTTGATGAATAATAAATTACATAATAACGAATGAAATTAATCATTTTAAGTACAAATAAAGCTAATTGATGACGTCGTTTGTCACCTGTGACTCTCGTCACGATTGCTGTACGTAGATGTGAACCACACATAGCACTAGTGCATTAACAGGGATGTAAGTCTTCCGTATTTTTACGGAAATCCGTTTTTTTTTTTAATTCCAATAAGTCTTCCGTATTTTTACGGAAATCGGTTTTTTTTTTTCATTTCAATTAAGTTCCACAAAATTGTTCGAATATCAAAGACACAACGCAGCAAAAATGCCTGGCCCGTTGCAGCAAGCTAACTTCAATTTTCACTCATCGATAACTCAAAATACCATTTCCAGTTTCGCATCATCGCATTGCACTGTACAACATTGTGCCATGTGAATATCGTTGCGTACGTGCGAACTTCAAATCGCTATAGCTCATTTCTGTCGTTGAAAAACCTTGCCTAATTCATGTTGATTGGACTGCTAATTAATATCTTCGTAACTGCTGGTGCTCGTCATAAGTTTTGGAATTAACGCTTGTGATATTTGTGAGCAGCGGAAATCGGTACTAATTTAGAATCCGTACCATCCGATATCCGACAGGCTAAAAGAGGGCGCTCTTTTTGATGGGGTGAGCGTTTTTAAATGGGGCTTGGATATTTTTGGGGGACTAAAAGAGTTTGGCGGTTTTCATGAACATAGTAAACTCGCTTCAGCGCTTATATCCCTTCATTTACCCATTTCACATTCCCCATACCTTCAACCGTATTTCTCTCTATTCTTTCTGTCTTCCTCAATCGTTTTCTCGGATGAGACCTACATATCTATGAAGAGAAGAGAAGAGAGGAGAAAACATGATTAATAACATGAGTAACACAGCAGTAATCGAACCCAGGATGTTAGGATGCGAATTAATAATAGCGCATACTCCTAACCGATCAGGCTGTGAGCCGGATGAAGATTTGGCGTTTGGAAGAAAAATAGAAACCTTAACTTTTCCTTTATTACCATATTTGAATATTCATTACCATATAACAAAAGTAAAATAATGAATATGCAAGATGTTTAAAGACACACCTTAGTGTTAAATGTGTAGCCAAGTTCCTAACTAATAAAATGGGTTAAGTTCCATGCCCTCTTGGAATCCAAGTTATAGTCGTTCAATAGCAAATACAACCAAGCCAATGAGATATGACAGACTCCACGAAGGAGAAGCTGACGACTTTAGCTTGGTAAATGTCCAAGGGAGTGTTTATGAAAGGCTACATGTAATAACAATTTGTCTTCACTACGTTCTTATTATCTTAATTCCAGCGAGATAATGTCACCCTAGATAGTTATTTCTGTTAATCCATAGCCAGCTTACTATTTCTCTCCCACATTCATGTCAACACTCCGTATCTCCACCTCCCGTTCTTCTATCTCCTAACACTATTCCCTACTTCATACCCCTAACCCTATTCCCTACTTCCTAACCCTATTTCCTAACCCTATTTCCTAACCCTATTCCCTACTTCCTAACCCTATTTCCTAACCCTATTTCCTAACCCTATTTCCTAACCCTAACCCTATTTCCTAACCCTATTTCCTAACCCTATTTCCTAACCCTAACCCTATTTCCTAACCCTATTTCCTAACCCTATTTCCTAACCCTAACCCTATTTCCTAACCCTATTTCCTAACCCTAACCCTATTTCCAAACCATATTTCCTAACCATATTTCCTAACCCTCTTCACGTACATCGATGGATTTAACCCTATACCGCTTTAACTCATTCAAGCGAATCATTCACGCGACGCACCTATTCACCGACTGTTATTCTATTGAACCAAGCCGGTGCGATTATACAGTTGTTCTTCGGCCGATTCGAAGTCAGCTTGCACATTCATATGGTACGGATTCTAAAGTCAGGCCCGGAAATCTACGGGATACGCATATGAAAGTCGATATTTGTGATCGCATTCGAATGTGAGACTGTTTTTTATTCCGTAGTTCGCTGCGACGTATTCGTAACTTTGAGCTAGCCTAACATAACGATAGTGTGTAAGTAGTAAGAACTAGGAGTAGGATGTGTTAGCGCTAATACTTCTAAGCTAGCCTAACATACAGTAACGATAGTGTGTAAGTAGTCAGAGCTAGGAGTAGGATGTGTTAGGACGGCATTCACCTGGGGTCTCCGAATATTTTTCCGGTTTTTTTTTTTGGCTGCACTTACATCCCTGCATTAAGAAACCAGCGGTAATATGCGAAACCCAACTGTGTGGATATGCCTGTGCAAAATAAATATGTAAATAAATTTACAAGTTATGTTTAGCTAGGCATTCTGTACTCAGTCTGCACATACAGCATGGTCAAGTTTTTATAGCTTTTTGTGCAGTAGTCTGTGAATTTTCCCTTTCATTAGATAAATTGGCAAGAATTTTACAAAATTAAGGCTGGTTCTAAAATTTGTGTACTGTACCTAATATCAAAATGCCTGCATTAAAAGCCATCACATTATTAAATTGATATTAGTACTTAAAAGTCTTAAAGGCATTGAAGACTCGCTCCAAACCCATGCCACCCTCTGAAAAACGTTAACTTTCCATTGTTTGCGAACGTGAAGTTTTTTTCTTGTCGCTACAAAATGCAGACAGTAATGAATCGTGGTACCTTGTTATCTTTTATCTAGACCTGAGATGTCCATCGCTGCTGTGTACACTGTGTTGTGGGTACTGACCGTAGCTGTATGTATTGACTGTACACTAGTGTCCAATAACCGACGGTAGTACTGTAAGCTGTGTGTGTATTTTCTGTGATCGATGATGGTGTCTTACACTTCTCTTACACCTCATTCGAAACTAGGTCAGATTACCAGCATAAGACGTTTCTTTATGTGCGAATCTTCACTCCCTTTAAGTAAATGTATTCCTCTTCTATTTTTTTCCTCTCTTAACAGCATCCTGACAACGGAGGAGACAGCAATGATACGGGATGCGGTGTCGATTGGGGTTGCTTTAGTCATGATACTTGCGAGTTAGAAGAGGACTTAAAGAATTGCATTTTCTTATTCAAATGGAGGCAAGAAGATGGTGCCATCCACTTCATATTGCGAGCCATGACCAGCGGATATATCGCACTGGGCATCTCAGAGTCAGGAGGAATGGTAGGAAGTTCTATCCAGTATGTTTACTTTGCTCCTCGCTTACCTGTCTCCTCACAACCTTAGCACCTCATTCTACAGCAAAAAACATGTGTAGACACTTTGGATGTTAGAATGAGAAGGAAGAGCAATGACCGGGGAGCCAGTCGTTGAGGGTGCACAGTGTTAAAAGATTACCAGAGCATACTAGACAGGGTAGAATGAGGTGCTAAGGTTGTGAGGAGACAGGTAAGCTCGGCATTCGTAAATAAGTTTGATGATGCTTCATTGTAAAGGATACATGAGTCAAGGGGATGTACTTCTGGTGCATGAAATTTATTGATTTCACAAACTCGCTTGGAATTTTCGACATCTTAAGGTCGCAACCATATCCTAATAAGTATTTTTGTACAATAATGTGGAGACACTGTACACTGTGGATTTTATAGTATGAATGCATCTGGCAACAGAAGAGATTGATAGGGATGTGCTTCTAGCAATTGAACTGGAAAGGTCTTTGTTGCACTACAACTTACATTATGTAGAAATCTTCTTTGTTTTTTGCCACTGATGGGAAAAACTAAAATGTATTGTATTTGACAGACAAAATTGCTTATTGATGGAATTCTAAAGGCAGATTTAGGGCATTGAGAACGAAAAGCAACATTCCAACTATAAGATTCACTCTGAAAGGATACATCAACAGCATACTTTGATGGAGAAGTAAGACTTATTGAGCCACCGTGAAAAATTTAAGTTTCAAGATCTTTTTCTGTATTCAGCATTAAATGAAATTGAACCCTCTCTGCTCTTAGTCACACCCTGCTGCGCACGCACACGATCACCCAAGAGGAAGTATGAGTTGTCTGTATTATAGATTGATGGTTTTATCATTAGTTTAAAACAGAGTTACGTGTCTGAATTCTAACAATTTTACATCCCCATATTTTACACCAACTTATAGGTAGGGTAAACTTTGCAGCAGTTTTGTATGCAGTCTTGAAGTACGGTATGCTATAGAAAGGTCCACAATTTCCAGCCATGTCAACTGTTAATTCTTGGTAGCCAGTGTTAGAAAAACTTGTTGGATTTCCCACGAAAACACTAAAAACAACTGTCGATTTCCCGCGCGAACACGCCGAGCACGTGTAGCATGCGAGCATAATGGCATAGGGTCCAGGGGCCCGCCATAGGCCCCAGTGGGGTCAAGGGTGGAACCCCTTGTGGGATCCAGGGGGCGAAGTCCCCCAGAGAATTTTGGTACTTTTGTCTCCTGTCACACTCCTGTTTTTGTTAACATTGTTTGGCACGTTTCCAAGGAACGTTTCATGGAGTAAACTATTTTGGCTCCACTCTAGAATTAATTAGGTCAGTCAGTAAAGGATTGGTATAGTTATGCGAAATATTATCTTAGACTTTAAAGAAAAGTAGGTAAAATATCCACATAACATTTAGTCTCGAGTAAAACACACCTCAAGCCAACTGACTCCTCCGCATGAACAAAACTATCTATTCCCCATGATACACGAGGCACATTCCATACCATACACTTTACTTCTAAAATTGTCCTTTTTGTATTTACAGATGTACTTTTTTTTTCCTTCATGTTTTTTTAATATTTTCGTCCGGTTTCTTTTTCTCTATCCCGCGCGCATCGTGGATTTCCCGCAAACCTGGTTTGGAAGGTTTTCCAGACCTGCAGTGGTAGCCATAGTCAAACATCTGTTTGTAATCTCTGATAATGTGAAATTATTTGAACATAGAATAAATCTTAAAGCAAGAACTCCTTTAAATGTTTTTTTGCTGGCAAGTAAAGAATTCCACTGTCAATAGTTAGCCAGTAAACCAGTCCATATTTTAAGGCCTACTACACATACATTTTTTTTTTGTTCCTTCCCATTTTGTTTTGTTATAGGCTGATAGTGAAGTCTACTCCTGCAGTGTTGAAGGTGTCCTAAGAGGCTGGAACTCGGCTCGTGGGGCATACAAACAGATTGATGTGGTACACCAACTTTGAATTTATTATTTTACTTTTTTCTCCTTTCTACTTAAAATAGCACTGGCTTAAAATACCTACAGGTACAAACATGTGGTGTAGAAACCAAGAGGAGTTCTCAGATGAAAACTGCTGTGAAGATCAACATGTAGTTGTAACTTGTGAAGGATAGATGCCGGAGGATAAGATTAGCAGACAAATATCCTGGATTTGGGGCGAAGGGGGGGGGGGCAGGGTAGTGCTGAAATGTCACCAATTAAGTAGCATAGCTAGATAGGAAAGTGCGTAAGTTAGAAATGAGACAGGTAAGTATCCTTGCTCGAAAAAGGCCAAATCAGTAAGTTTTTTTTGGGGGGGGAGGGGGTTTCCTGGTAGATGAAATCCATGATTCGTTTTCTTATTTTTCATATTTTCACATTTCACAGTATTTACTAGGCTTACTGTTGCACTTTCTCATCTAATCATTCTAAAATTCCTTTTGTTAATGCAAAGTTCTTCATGTGCAAATGGCACTTTTTGTTATTAAAAAGTGCCCCCTATGTTGTTCACAAGGTGCCTTAACATTGAGAAATTAAGAAAACTAATTAAAATAGAATACCCTTTGTAGGTAAGATGTGTTGTTTTATTAAAGAACATAATGGAATATGTGGTACAGAATGCAAAGAGAATTTGAAAGAAAAGTTATGTGGGGGGGGGGATGGATTAATATTATGAGGTTTTGCCCCCTTGAATCAATTACATGTCCCACTCTTTTAAGTGAGGACCCCGCCCCCCTCCCCACAAACCACAAGATTGAACCCTACTCCACTGCCTCTGTCAAAACACAAATCAAAGATCGTTCCCCGAATCCTTCCTCCTGGATAACAAACCAGAAATCACAAAAATACTGTTCGACACCATCAGACAGCATCAATTTTGCAATGGGGAGAGACTCCTTCGGGTCCTAAATGTTTTGAACTAGAAAACGCCTTATATGTAACTTGTGAGGTAAACATTCCAACCATTTTACCACTGCTCTGCCTTTTATGATACTAGTCACATAAATTTGACAATTTGTATATCATCAGGTTCCAAATTCACTCTCCGACCAGAAGGTCACATCTGACGATGGAGTGATAATCTGTGAATTCAAGAGAGCGGACTACATTAGCGACAGCGACGAAATGTTTCTAGATCTTAGAAGTGGGAACAACTACACCGTTCTGGCAGCTTGGTACCCTGAAACGGATCACGGTCAGTCTGTTTGCTTCTTCGTCTCTTAGTTCTAAGACAAGAAATCTTTGCCAACCTTGTATTTTCCTGATGGAATGTAACACCTAGACTATTCCTTAGCCAGACAGGAGGACTATGTAGTGATATAAAGTGTTTTAATATCCCTTTAACAGTTTTTTTCTCTTTCCCCAGGTGTCCCTGTCTATCATAAAACTAATCGAACGAGCACACCTGGAAAGGTAGACTTCACACAACACACTACAAACTCGGCAGAAGGAGGAGGCGAATTTTTACCCAAGCTTCACGGTAGGATAATTGCTGGTTCTCTTTGAAGGATCGATCCGTATGTCATGTGATAAACTTTCTATGAATTTGTATGGTAGCTCTTTCCTTTGCTTGAACAGAAAGGAGTGGTCCTCTCTGCTTCGATCAGGACTGAGACCCTTTCTCAAGTCTGGTCCCGCTGAGCCTCTTCGTAGATGGTCTCTCCCTGGGCCCCTGCGATCGTTTTCTCGGGAAGGGGAAAATTCACCGCAGAAGTATGTGTGGTTGCACCCCTGTCGATAAGAACAATACCACGAAGAAGGCAAAAAAATCAACATATATCTAATTTTTGCTTGCAAAACTTTCTCAGCAGAGTTTTACAAGGCCTATCCAACTTTTGTACTTTGAGAATAAGGAAGAATAAAGATTTCTAAGTGGTTCATGTATCAGGTGCACTAATGACCTGAGAAAAGCTCAAAAGTTGGACCTATGGTTAAGTTAGTGACCCAAATGTCCAACAATCACCGCTTGTCCATCCCGGTGTTTATATTTTAAAGATTTCCCCTTCGAGTCTTTCTGCCAAGCACATGCTAAAATGTCTTCTTTTCTTCTCCAATGCTAGGAATCTTGATGACCATAGCCTGGTTTGGTTTTGCCGCCGTGGGCGTGACGTCGTCTAGATATTACAAACCGATATGGCCCGAGACGACCCTGTGGGGGAAACCTGTGTGGTTTAGTGTAAGTAACAAATGAGCACGTTAATGGTTACACATATTGGACATGATTTGTAAGTTTCACAAAATACATAACTTATTTATGCCTCATTAAGAGTTTGCTCACTGAATATTCATGGGGAGCCTAGGTAAAAACTAAACCTTGCAGTAACTGAAAGTAGGCTCCATAAACATGCAATTCTACCTGGCACAATACCCATAGCATAGAGAAGTGGATTATTATTATGGTTCTCTCGCAGCCTGTCAGAAATACAGCTGCTAAAAACCTTGTCTGTCGAAAAACGTGGTGTGTGTGGACAGACTTTCTTACTTTAAAAATGTTGTATTGGCTTCAGCCTTCTCCTTACATGTCTCAGAACCATATGACCTTCTATCTTCCTAACCCTACCTACAACTGCAACGCACATAGTAAAAATGTCTGCATCGGCTCAGTAAAACTTGCATCTAGGCTGCTGTCCTCCATGAAAATATGTACCTTAGAATACCTCTACAGGAACACGCAATACTTAGTTAAAATGACCTCAACAATACGCTGGCGTGTGCGTAAAGGAAGCGTGTAGTGGTATGCCTATAATGTGTACAAAAGCATTTAATTAATATACAATAACAAAATGATTGTCAAATTGCGAAGTGAAAAATTTGGCCGGTATTCAACCAAAGTGTCTATGATAATGTTATAGGCTATGTTTATGTTGTGTGTTGTAGGAAATCAAGTAAAACGAGTGTCTAGACATAATGCCAGCATAAAAATACGACACTAGTCAACTGATTTAATTGAAACATTGAATGTTGCGTGCATATGCCCTGAATGTCAAAATCAAGCAACACAAGTATATCTAGACAAAATGCCAGCATAAAAATACTGCACTAGTCAACTTATTTCATTGAAACATCAAATGTTGAGCGCATATGCCGTGAATGTCTGAAATCAAGTAAAACGAGTGTCTTGACATAATGCCAGCATAAAAATACTGCACTAGTCAACTTATTTCATTGAAACATCAAATGTTGAGCGCATATGCCGTGAATGTCTGAAATCAAGTAAAACGAGTGTCTAGACATAATGCCAGCATAAAAATACTGCACTAGTCAACTGTTTTTATTGAACCATGAGATGCTGTGTGCGAGTGACAGTCCCGATCGAACACCAATTGCGTTAATTGTATGACCTACTCAACAACTCCGTAGTAGCTCCATGCTTTGACCTTACAGGAATTTCACAAACGACCTACACTTTAAAAATTGCCTATACCTACAGTGTGCAGATCTCGCATAAGTTCCACGCAGTTCATTAGTGCATGTTTGTAGGCCTGTTTGAACTGCACATGCGCAAATCTTGAAAGCCTGTGAAGAAACGATCATATTGCCGTAGCTACAACATGTAAAACTTAAGTGTATCTTGGAAGATTCATTTCTTGCGTAGCAAGTAAGGCGTCTTCTAGATTTACAAATTTGTAATAATGCTGAGCGAGGTTTTATATTTTCTAATTACCCCACATATCCCTCTCGCAAATCAAAACTCCAAGCTGGATTCGTTTTTCTGAATGAACTTGCTTGACGGGTTTAGTAAACTAGCTCAGTGAGTGTATCGCCTACGTACTTCAATATTGTGCCCTTAGTGTTGCTCACGAAGCACAGACTACATCCAACCATAGAGCAACTGATCCAACATTTACCCTGGATGCTTTGCAGTACTTTCAAACAACTAACTCCATGAAAATTATAGTATGTGAATAACTCTTTTACGCAGTGGCGAATATCTCAAACTTCAATGGCTACTATTGATGATGCATCAAGTACAGTAGTTTACACATGAGAATTACACCTAATTTTTTTGATTAATTACTATTTAAATTGTTTAAATGTTGTTTAATAAAGTGGATGATCCCTTTATCCATTTATTTGCTAAGGGTGCCACTCAGATTCAAGAATAACCCCTCCCCCTTAACCCCCCTTTAACCCCCTCCCCCATACCATTCTCCTTCCAGTGTCATTTGAGGAAGACTGAAAGGCAGCAGGGTAGGGATGTGAATAGATATGTTGCTCCTTGATATACAATTGTGAGTAAATCCTGCATAGAGATTGGATTTTTATGAAGCTTTGGTGATATAATTTAACTTATTGTCTTGTCTCTAGATTCATCGGACTTGTATGGTCTCTGCTCTGAGCTCCTCTCTTATAGCAGCTGTTGTTATCGTGATTCATGTCCAAGGATACATCCTACCATCGGTAAGTAACTACAAGGCAATTTATTCCCTGAAAGGAAGGGGCTCTGGACATGGGTAGGGGCTCTGGACATGGGTAGAGGGTCTGGACATGGGGTTGGGGCTCTGACCAGGAGTAAAGAGCTCTGAACAGGAGTAAGGGCTCTGAACAGGGCTAAGGGCCCTGAACAGGGCTAAGGGCCCTGAACAGGGGTAAGGGGCTCTGATCACTGTAGGGGCTCTGAGCATGGTAGTGGCTCTGAACAAGGGTAGGGGCTCTGGGCAATGGGCTCTGGGTAAGGGGAGGAGATTTGGACGGGGGGAAAGGATCTGTGGACATGGGATATTGGGCATTAGACAAGGAAAGAACACTGACTGGATATTGTATGGGACCATCATTTACTGCAGTACATAGAGTAAAGATATCTCCATAATGAGGTGAAACAAGTGGGAAAGCCACCAGGGATAATCACTGAAATGAAAGAAAAAGGTGTGCG
Organism: Apostichopus japonicus; assembly: GCF_037975245.1. Classification (NCBI taxonomy): domain Eukaryota; kingdom Metazoa; phylum Echinodermata; class Holothuroidea; order Aspidochirotida; family Stichopodidae; genus Apostichopus; species Apostichopus japonicus. Next base: position 542,389 of record NC_092562.1, read on the forward strand.
TGTGTTCACCAGGGATTTATTATCCCAGACACTAAAAAATAAGGGATGGGCAATCCCCAGGGATCACTCTGGAGATTGAAGAATAATGGTGATATTATTCACTGGGGCTTACAGTAGGGTTGAGAGGGCCAATGACACTACAGTGTAATGATTCCAATAGTTAAAATAATCCGTTCAACTGTTCTGCAGTTTTAATGACTGGTACATCCGATATATCAGTGGATTGTCATCACTTACATATCTCTTTTCACTTACACCTCTGCTCACCACTGCAGTTCTCTTATATACTGTGCACCATTTTCTATTGATTGTGAAATTGGATCGTTGGATCTTCACCGCCAATGAGCTTTCGAACGTTCTTCCTGTCACTTAATTAAATCTTACATCAGTGGTTTCAAGGTGTACCATTACAGTTCTCAATTTACCATCGCACCATGCTACCGCACATTGATATCACCACCGACGCAAAATTGGTCGTATCGAGAAAAAAAATCATAATGTAGTTGTGTTTTTGCACGCAAAGCAATTGATGGACAGAAATACACTGCAAGATTGTTTGAGTCAAATGTTTCAGCCCATAATTCTATCTAGAAGTTGTTTGCTTATTTCTAAAAGAAAATCCTTATTAAAATAGATTATTTATGTGACTACCTCGCCTACCTCTCTCCTCACAACCTTAGCACTACTGTTTCTAGATTGAACTGGTAAACCTTATCAGCACTGCACCTCATGCAACCAGTCACTTAATGTGCCCAAAAAATATCTTTACTAATTTGTTTTCTTTTATTTTATATATCTTAATGACAATATTTTAGGAAGGCAATATCCGGTTCCTCCACGCCATCTTTGGTACTACGGTGATAGTCCTCGCCATCTGCAACGCTGTAATGGCGGTGTTCAGGCCTCACCCAGGAACACCAAAGTAAGGAGAACATAGCAGGGAATTAATTTATGTAGGGAATGCCTCGTCGAGTCCCGAAATGGTTATGTTGTACACGTATATATGAGGAGCTTGCCCTAAGGATTGTATGAATTTACAGACCCTCTAATTCTAGTCTGTATCAGAATTACTCTGGTTTTACTTTTATTGTTAACAGTTGTACAATCTTATGAGATCAAACTACCATACTGTTTACTTTCAAATTTGTCAAATTAGAAGTAAAAGTTGTTTACCTCCACTGTGTTATATATTACAACCCCAGCCTTGGCTACCCTGTAATATGACTGGCTCAATATTCATACTGATTAATATTACAATGTTTTCAGCCATCCAGCCTCTGCATTAATTTAATCTCATTCTGCTACAACATCTGCTCGTCTTATGCCCAAAGCTATTGTTTTAAAGCACCATAACGACTCGGATCCTAATAAAAATGATTGATGAAGTGAATGTTGACTCTTTTTCAAAGTTCCAAGTTTTCTGATTTGCTTTTTTATATATATGTGACAAACACATGAAAGACAGATATGACATGAAAACTGTGTCCTCACAGAAGAAATCGTGTTTTCGAAATTGTTAATCGTTTGCTCATCTTATCTTCGTTTGGTGCAAAAAGTTGATAGACGATGTCTTAGTTTGAACATATGCAGCTATTCGTTTCCAAATTGTTTGGTTGCAAGTTGAGAAGCACTACATTATCAACAAATTTACATCAACAAGTACATTTTGGGGTTTTGTTGTTTTGTTGAAGAAACATGTCAGCATATGACAGGCAAAACCTGTTTACTTCTAATTGTTGCTTTCAACCAGAAGTACAATTCTAGAGAAACAGTCTTCACTGATTGTAACACAAACTAGAAAAGTAAATTCAAGATTAAACAGATATTTCAATATAATGGTGAACTTTTACTTTAAAACTAATGTTTGCATATTTGTTTTTTTTCTTCTCCCTCACCATACCAAAAAAACTAAAGCCGTCCTATTTACAACTGGGCTCACTGGAGTGTGGGAACCCTGGGTTTGTACCTTGCAAGTAAGTTAACTAACCTTAAGTGAAGTTAAGTAAAAGCCTGAAGATGACACAGTGGTGTTTGTGACACTAGTATTTTGAAATACTGTGTTTCTGGGAAGTAAGATCAGTGAGGACAAATAGAAAATTGTTTTAAATTAATATTTCAGTTTGGAAAATTGGTAACACCAACATATCTTTAATTTTGGTTATGAGAAATGCTGGAATCTTGTATGTCATTGTACGTTAGGAACCAACCCTGACCCAGGGGAATCAACCCTGGGGGGCAGAGGGGTCAGTGGCCCCCTTTATCGGTTAAATCTAGGGGCAAATATGATGTTGCCCCTCCAACAATTATTAAGTGGATGCATGAGAAATCAATAGATGGACAATAATTGTAATAGTCTGTTTTGAATTATCAAAGGTATTAGATATGTATTAAAACACCCGTAGGCTGTGAAACAAGTATTTTTTTTCTTTTTCTTTATCGTTGTTCAATAGTCATACAGATCCCTTCCATCTACAAATCGTGCATGTCGATCAAGTTACATCATTGATTACTAATAAATACTCAATTGCATTCATGAAATTACTGGTATTTAATACACTCAATTAGCTTCCCGGAAACAGCTTTGAAAGATATGGTTTTAGGGACTGAGGAGAGATTTGTGCATGCCATTAATTCATTTAATATTCGTATCGATGAGTACCCCACTAGTCACGGACCCAGATCGCCCCCACCTCACCCCTCCCGACCCTGACCGGTGCTTCAGTTTCAAAGTATTAATCAGCTGAGACAGCTTGACTCGAGTAACATTTGGTGGCAAGGCATTGGTGTTTTCTTCTTAAACATTACAGTATTGCAGAGACATGCATTTTTTTGCAAATAATTTTGAATTTAAGAATCCATAATAACAGACAATATTTCAAGGGTTTGTATGCTTTGGTAATATTAGCTGTCAAAATTATTCATTGGATTTAAGCATTTTTTGGAAATTGTATGATTAATTATCATATTTAATTATACCTTTATAAAATATCTCGGAAATGCCCATGTGGCAAAATACCTTTTCAAAGCCGTCAGCATAGGACTACATATATTTTCATGTTTTATAGTAATGTATTTTTTTGCTGCCAAAGTAAGAAATTTAACACAAGGAACAAATGACAAAGTTTTGTGAACATTCTGATGATTCTGTTTTCTGTTGTTGTTGTATTGCAGTGGCCACCATTTTGTTAGGTGTAATTGATTTTAACAAGGAAGACTCTCTTCTGGGAGGGATTCCCAAACCTGTCTTCTGGGTGGCGGCGTTCTTCGTCATGTTCCATTTAATTATATGGATGTCTCTTCAGTATATCAGTATCACTATAGAGAGCACAGGTGAGTCATAGGTGTGAGGTTTCAAGAAATTGTTTATTAATTATATTTTTTCAGTGACATTTAAGAATAATGCACACCCCAACCTTACAACATTAATCTTGTCTGATAGAGACAATTCGACCTAATGAAAAGTATTATTCCATTTTGGGAGATAACACAGGTTTAAGGTTCATTCACACACAAGGCAAAAGACTTGAACAAGTCTAACTATGACATCATCTAGGCATGTGTGCTTGAAATACGTAATACTGTATTACCTGGAGTTTTGCTATGTTTTCAAACCGTTTGATCTCGTGTTTTAAATCAATGGATGTTAATTTTTTTCCCTTTCTTTCTTTTAGAGAGGTTTTTGAGACAACTTCCTTTCTCTTTGTACATTTAAAATTCATTTAGAATGTTTATATTTCTGTAATGGAGATGTGTGGTTTCTCTTTTTGGATAATTTTTTTTTATGACAATGTTTATTTTCTGCAATGAAAGTGATTTTTGTTTGTTTTTAATTTATCGGAACGTTTGTTTTCTGGGAATTTTATGCGAAAACTATAAGATATTATTAACATGAAGTAACGACGGCATCCATTTTCGGTGCCAACGACAAATTGACTTTCACCTTGCAAAAGTATGAAAGAGAAACGAAAGTAAATTATTTCACATCCTGGTGGTGCTCTGTAATTGCACTCTTCACAAATTGACAGCCCCAGTTCCAACTTTGGACCAAGGAGCAAGGTTCTTCTTAGCTGGATTGAGGGGGGGGGCGAGGGGTGGGGGAGGAGTATCTCTTTCGCTTAGACAAATCATAATGTTTGGGTGTTCTGTCTCCTTAACTCTTCCTAATGTATGTTAATGGGAGTAAATCATGTAATCATAGATTGACAATGTGTATGTTACATAATAAAATAGATAATAACCATAAAACCGCCTGTTCTGTAGTAACCACTTGTTTATCAATTCTCTGTCATTTTTATGGAACAGGCCGTGACAATGACGTACCTTTGGTCAACGAGCTGGACGAGTCAGAAAAGGCACCCATTAACGGCTCTGTGGGTACTTCCGCAGTGAGTAACAAATTATAATTTATCACTTTTTTTACTTATTAATAATAAAAATTTCTTTCTTTCTGTGTTTTTATTTTTTGTTAATAAAAATTTGTTGGTAATATTAAAAAAAAAAAATAAAAAAAATATAAAAAAAAAATAAAAATAAATAAAATTCGTGGGGGGGGGGGCGGGGGTTGGGGGTAAATTATGTTGTACTGTAGGTGGAGATGATTGAAGTTAAAGGAGCATTCAGAGGTTGATTTGTGATTCAAAGTGACATCACTCTCTGCATTTCTAAAAGCATCTGACAGTGATCTTCTTTGTGTAGTGTGTCAAGTATTCCGCTTGCTCTTGATTTTCTGTGATAAAATTGAGATTTTAAAATAATGATTTGGTCAAGTGCTGTAATGTCTTCTTAATACTTCTTTCTGTCTTGTTAGTATCATTACTGTTTACGAGACTTTTGCCATCGGAATATAGCAGAAGTTGCTGATTGGATGAGTCATATACCGTGTATGCTATTATTCTTAATGCCAAGTGAAGCCCTGAACACCCCTTGAGTTTATTGTATTGTTTGGGGCGGATTTCAAATAGGGCGTCACCCAAAAGTCTTTGCTGGCACCGAGATTTTTGAGAAAAAAAATTATCTACAGTGTTTTTGATCCCAGCTCGACTATAGGAAGATCAGCTAATTTTAGTTTCTTTAAGATATTTAAGATACAAGTCCATATATCTTACTATCTTTGATGATTTCTGAGTATCTATTCTAAGGGTTGTGTGTCTAGTGCAGCATTGGCTCAGTCCTCATGGAAGATCCAGGGGTCCTGGAACTAAAATTTTACAGACCGTGCTGGTTTACATCTTATCTGTGGTAACTCTGTCCACACAATTGGCTAAGATAACGTCAAAGAATTTAAGGTTTGCAACATTTTAGTATGAAGGATAGGCATAACGTTTGATTCGTAGTCATAAATACTGTGGTTGAAGTTCAATATAATATCGCCCAATATGGACATGTTCAAGGCATAGGGAATGCAATTGAAAGTTTCATCATGCAAGGGCATATTGGCACAGACAGTATGTGTACCGTGTGTCTACACATAGGAATATGCAGTGTGTGATAACATATATAAGCCTTGACGACATTTCTAATGTGTTCAAGTGTCTGTGTATGGTGTTAATAAGCTTCAGTGTTTTCGACTATAGTTAATGTGTGAAGTCAAACGAAGTCACAAGAATTGAAAAAAAAAGGTAACAATTGAAGTTGTCACAAATTCTGTTCAATTTGCTGTTGAAGCAGTTAAATCGAAAACTACTGAAACTTATTTTTACTGTTCAAATTTAATGCCAGGAAACACATTTTTATGTAATTTCAAGCTCCCATAATGTGGTGGGTGACCTGTATTATTTGGCTCCTTCACCTCACAGAGAAGACAATACATACATTTTTCCAAACAGTTCATCAATTGCAAAAAACTAGTCTGCTTGTGCTTTGCCGATGAAAACATCAGACTACAAGCCATAATTTCTGTTCAAGCTTGCTTTAACATTGACACCTAATTAATGAAAGACACTCAACTCTTATCTCCTAGAAACAGTCATGACAAAATCATTTCATTTGTTTATTTTACCACAAAAGGATTACGGGTAAACATGTACTTGTTTACTTAAAAGGGAGGAAAATACAGAAAAGGTGTAAAAGATTTGTTGTAGGAGCCTTTGGGCTTTAATAACGCATCCTTTGCCATAGTAGAACAGTCCATTATGAAAAGGGTGAAACAAAGATGAATCGTGTGTACGTCTACATACACAGATTACATATTACAAAACAGATGCCGTAACAAGATTGGCTGATGGACATTACCGTGATATTCTTGTGATATATTATTTACCAATAATAAACTTATAATACTTGGTAAAAAGTTTGTAACGAAATAATGACAGATTAAAATATAAAAAATTGTAACTTCGGATTTATAGATTTGTAAGAACTTAAAGTTTAAATAGTGGTAATGAGGTATTAATGGGAAAGGGTTTTAGGACAAAGAAGAGCTTTTGACTGGCAGGACCCCCTCCCCTCCACCCTTTCAACCATATCCCCAGCAAAGACATGGCTCTATCAGGAGCCACCAACTAAGTGCAACATGGCTCACTTGAGAGTACAGGGCTTGTTGCTGTTAGCATGTCACCAGTTGGTTGGAATCCCATTCTAAGCAAAAAATTGTCTTTGCTCTTTACATATTTGCTTGTAAATTTCCATTGTTCATTAACCTAACAAGGAACAGAGAAATTGAATTAGGATGGTCCCAACTGTGTCCCAGACAAATTCGATGTGAGAGGGTCTTGTAATATACTTTTTGAGTCTTAAAAGTTCTGTGACTCCCATTCAGGGAGTAACTACAGTTCATCGATCAGCAGTCCATTATATCATTGACCTTTGTCTATCAAGCAGCTCCAGTTAAAGTTACAGAAGCCAAGTTGACAGATAGCATACAGTGCTGTCTGTGACCAGTTTGTTAGCCGACTGAATTTCAGGTTTTCTCGATTTAATCTTTGTAACCATAAGTGATGAGAGGTATCCTCCGGACTTGATTAAGTAGATATCGATTTCTGAGTATTTTTGCATGTCTTTTTATTCATTTTTCATTTTTTAATTGTTCATCTCTTTTTTTCTTCTTTATTGTTAACTGCTCAGTGCATGCCAACAGATAATTGATAACCAGTTGCTATCACTTCATTGCTTGAATGTCAAGGGTAGATCCAGTTAGCCTTACTTTATTTTTTCGGGGGTGGGCGGGGGCAACTGTTACAAACTGAAAGTAGTAATTCTTAACAGTGTGTCCTGTTTTAGATAAAGACTAATAAACCAGCACCCCCACCCCCCCACCCTGTCTGCCTAAATCATGTTCCCTTTTGCTACTAATTTGTGCTTCATGATTTCATTTAATGCATTGAGATGCTTTTTATTCCACCCAAAGTTTTACTTTCTTTTCAATATGTACCTTTTTTTTCCTTTTCTCTTTTTCCTTCTTCTTTGGAGGGTGGTAGGGTGGGAGCAAAGAAGGAGCCAATTTATAGCTATAGTCCATTCAACAATGGGTGTCTAGCATCTGTGTTCTGTTAAAACTGTAAATCATCAGTTTTCATTCCGAACATGAAGTGGAAGGTTGTACAGTTTGTTGTGTGTCGTTTACACCTTGCCAACTTTCTGGGTAAAACGAGAAAACAAGTTAGTCTAGTATTTAAGTAGAGACAACCAATCTGTGTCAGAAGCACTTCAAACTGAGAGAATCATCTAACGTGACTCAATCCATGATAATAATGGATACTTTAACGTCCCCTTACCTTTATATCAATGAACCTTCTTTGGGTCGATGTGTTTGTCGTTTGTCCCAATTGAGGTAAATTCTTAGCATAGTGAAGAAGCGGTGATGTAGGTTTGTACAAGTAATCTGCAGGGAAGCCATTCTTCCCCGACAATTCTGTCCTTCAAGTACAGTTGATAGTAGGGTACTTTGTAAAGACCATCAGGAAAGTATTTTCACAGAGTAACCACACCTGTGATGGATGCAACTTACGGTGTGTGAATCACAAGGTGTATCTTTTACCATGTTATAATGTACGTACGTTGCGGTCCAAAACTATCCGAAGCAATATCAATTTTGCTCTCGGTGTTTACATGTGAAGGAAACAGGTTATAAGGGGATCACACACACCGGTGGTGAGGCACATGATTCAATGCGGTGTTCGTTTTGATAAATGCGGGTTTCTATTTGACCACAAATAAATAAAAATATTTGCGATATTGTTTTAATATTCATATTACTGTGAAATGTACTTCATGGTCTCTTGGTCAAAGGGTTTTCCCAATTATAATTATTCTATTATAATATATATTTATATATATAATTTTTTTTACAAAAGCATACTGTAGACAAGGAGTCTCTTTAAAACGGATTGGACCCACTTGAGAATAGTTGACAAACAATATGTGATACAAGTGTTTGAGTAATTCACACGTGAACACGGCCCCTTTCCACGAGAAACTTAATGCTGAACCACACACATAAATTTGATCTTTTTATTATTGTCACGTCAATTTATGTTTGAAACCCTCGACGAAACCCTGATAAATCGGTGTGAATCCTCCAAGTTAAAAAAAAACGGGTCGAAACTGGCGATTTTTTGGTTTCGATGATAATCGTAACCTTTGCAATCATGCGTGTGTGTATGCGTGTGTGTATGTGTGTGTGTGTGCGTTTGTGACGCCCAGCTTGTAAACACGATATCTCAAGAAGGGAAGCTTGGACAGTTCTCATATTTGGTACATAGGAGTATCTTATTGAGTACAAGAAGCCTATTGTTTTTGGTGTAGGTCAAAGGTCACTTGGGGTCACCAGGGGTCAAATAGTGAAAAGCTTGTAAACATGATATCTCAAGAAGCAAAGCTTGGATTGATTTCATTTCTGGTATATAGGTTGACCACATTAAGTACAAACAGCCTATCGTTTTTGGTGGATATCGAAGGTCATTTAGGGTCACCAGGGGACAACTTGTTAAAACCTTTTCATAATATACGGTATCTCCCATCGTCCAGCCTATAAGTATATGACATGGGCGATTCGCCTCATAAGAAAAGGAGAGCCTACTGACAATTGAAAATGATCGTATGGGCATCCGTAGATTTGAATCTGAACTCGCGACAATATCCCCATTGACTTAAGTGTGTCGCTAGAAGTCCTGAATTGCTATGTACATATCTACATACATGTACAGTGTCTTCCAAGGCTTGCTTGCAGACCATAGATATATAAAAGTACTAGAGCTACTTCAACACTTGTGACTCATCCGTATGGATATTTTGCTAAAGAGTTGATGTGATTTCGATGGAATAGTGCACTTGAATGGCGAAGCATGCCTTCTCTAGAAAATATTTGTAGATCATTGGTAGTTCTGGTTGGATGTAAGTTGCACAGGTACCACGAATTTCAAAACATTTCTTGGCCAGCTGCCAAGGAGAAACTAGGTCAAGCACCTGTGAACTTGAGATTTGCTTTCACTCCATGGAGTTGGCTGTAATGTTGGCCTAGTTTTTCTCAATAATTTGTGAAACTACCATTGACAGGGTGTGACAAGGTTGATATTTTGGGACTAGTTGTGAATGGGGTAAGGGATTGTTTCAAAACATAACAGTCATGTGATCCAATGTCAACCAAGGTCAATCAGGGGTCAAAAACTAGTATTTTTGCAATAACTTGAGAACCAAATGTCCATTAAGGTTGGGAGTTAAGCTATTGTAATACAATAGTAGACCTGCATTTGGGTGACCTTTGACCTCAGGTTGACCTCCAGTGACCTGTATTAGCTTCTTTCAAGTTGATTCTTTGAAGTTTTGTGGGCATATTCCAATCTGAATTGTCCATAAGTAGACTCCTCTGCAACCTTAATGTGCGAAGTTATTAGAGATTTGGTTGGGTTTGTAATACTTGGTGTGCGGATTCATAAAATTGAGTACAAGAACCCTACTGTTTTTGATGGAGGTGTGTATAACCACGTACAGACTGACCTGTGTTAGCATGCCATAGTGTTATTGTAACAGCTAGTTCTGGTTATACTAACAAGCAGAAGTCTAGTGCATTGAAGTCATCGAAACCTCAATGCATTTTGCATTCTGGTTTGTAATTCTGTAAAAGAGCTGTGCATGTTTTTTTTTGGCTATGACCATTGACCAACACCTTTGCATACTCCGTGTACTCAATCCCTGCAGGACGATTACGACGACGCATTTCACATACAACTGGCGGATTTAACTAATTTTCAACAGTCGACAGAAAAGGTTTAGTATTCCCTTTCCTTTGTCATTTGTTTCACCACAGTTAGCTTGCTGTTTTCAACGAGTTTTTTGCCCATTTTATGACACTCTTTTTTTTTTTTTTGCATTTTTCATTCTAATATTTGCTATACCCTGGTGCATCTGCTGATAATCAGGGTTCAAAGTATTTCTCTGGCAGGGTTTCGTCAATTCTTCTCCTTCCTCATCGCACGTTGTTGGCTGGCTATCAAAGTTAATGGCAGGTCTCTTCATTATTTTGGGATGGCCGAGAAATTTCAAAATGCACCAAATAAATTTAAGCTCAAAAAGGGAAAGCTTTTGAAATGGCACAATTTCTAGTAAAAGCTGTAGGGACAAAAAAATAATAATAATAATATTGTATCAAAAAGATGTTGTGGTGGTGAAGTTATTGTAATTGTTGAATATTGGAATGTGCATGAACACATGTTTCTTTGATTTGTTCTTTGTTTGTTTGTATTTGGATTGGTGAAGGGTTTTGGTCGATGAATTGTGATGGAGAATTTTTAAGGTTGGGTTGCGTTTCATTATCGTATCAGTCCGTGCTCGTAATTCAAACTGTTTATAGCAGAACTCATTTGTATGCGATTCAGAGTGGTATAAATGAAATCTATAAGTTTGCTAAAACTTTAATGTGTACCTGTTCTGCCTGCAGATCAGAAGTCTGTCCCATCAACCATAAAAAACTAATGCAAACTTCTTTCTCCTGCGGACCAAAAGGTCTTTCTGCAGACCATTGGTGAGCACAATCAAAGGTGTAGGGGCGATGTCAAAATTCCATCAAACTCTAAATTCAGACCGCTTCCCTGCAGACAATTTATATGCTAAACAATGTGATAGGAAAATGTTCAGTTGTCATATGAAGGATTATAATATTCCCATTTAATGTGAAAGTTTCATGGAAACTGTGTATTTGCAGACCAAAGATATCTCTTGCAGACCATTACTGTGGTACAGTAAACTAAACTTTAGAGATGACAGAACGATTATTGGCGTTCCAGCAGACTGAAAACTTTGTAAATGCCAGATTTTTTTCCATTAAGACCATAGGGTGTTTGTCCAGCTAACAATATATTTTAAGATACCTGTACAAATTAGCTAAGGAAAGATAGGTAGACTGAACCATTGAACCTGACAAATTTGTGGTACACACAGTGCTTTCCAATCAAAACAAATAAAGTGAAGAAAGAAGCATGATGTATTTTGTATGCTATCATAACTACAGTATATATTTAACTTTGAACAAATTGAAGATAGAAACGTTTAATTCCTCTTATAAAAAACAAAAAACAAAAACTTGTCCAAAATAGGAAGTACAAAAAACCTTATGAATAAATGTTTTTTTTTTTTTTCTTGTTTTGTTGTGTCACACTAGAGATATTTTGATACGTAACATTGCCAACCTGACTCATTTGTTTCAAAAGTGTGTATCTTATCCCATGCAATGGTTCCCGGAGTGAAAACATTTAACAGCAGACATGCATAAAAATGGTTATCATGCCTAGGCAAATAAGAATAACAAAAATTAATATACAATATAAAATTCTGAAAATAATTTTGAAAAATGTAAATTCCCTTTCGGTTTGAAGATCATGTGAGTTCTTGGCGAATTTTTCAAGATTTTAATTGAATATGATTATTCCAGTACAGAGCTCTGTGTTTTGTGTAGTTTTTAGGGGAAAGGTGTTTCATTTTCAATCTTCTTTCGGTATGTGGAGTTGTCTGTGCATGACAACACTGCTTGAAAACTTCTTTTTGAATTAATTCTAGTGGTGTGTGTTCACAATGTTAATAGCAGGACTTAGTGATAAGTTCGGTAAGAAAATGTTATTTCATGAAACTCAGTTGATGTGATTGTAACGATATAAAGACGAAATTCAGGTCTCTTGAAATTGATTATCCATGCAGCGATTGCAGTGTTGATTTCGTGATTGATGTATAATTCAACTTTGAAAAGACTCGATTTCACCAACCTCAATCAAGAAGTTCAATATTTTCTGCTTGATCTTTGAACCCTGACAAAGAATACATCATCCATTTTGCTCCAATATTTAGCACATTTTCTATTTGATTTGATGTTACTGAATCAACTGAACTAACCCACTAACACAACCCATTGCAGTCATTTACCTAACCATTCCTCTTATTTCATCAAAACTTTGAGCAAAATTTCTACATTTATTCTGGAAACTGTGTAGGGCTTCATTGTGTAATAAACAGGGTTTTCAAATTAGCCCTATGACTTCATAGTAAACAGTAACAATGATGAAAACATTGACTGTATGCTTATGGAGGAGACTTGATCTCCCAGATAAAGTTGACTTCCCTGTCAAAGAAAAGGTAATTATCATGTTGAAGAATAATTCAGTATACTCATGTTAAGAAAACGTAGCCATCTCGGGAGAGCAAAGTAAGGTGTCTCAGTTTTAAAAGGAAAGTTTGTTCTCCCAGGAAAGCAAAGTTAGGTCCTCTGTGAAAGAAAAGTAAATTTTGCCCCGTGATGAAAGAAGCTAGTTCTCTCGGTGAAGACAAATTGCCCCCTACCGGTTAAGGAAACACTGTTACTCCCAGTAAAACAATCTCTCGGTACAGGAAAGTTCATTCTCCTGTGAAAGGAAAGCGTCATTCTCGCAGTAAAGTAAATGGAGTTCTCCCGGGAGAAAGAAAAGTTAGGTCTTCCTTGAAAGAACAGTTATCTTTGTAACCCTCTAGCACTAGTGCATTAACATGAATATTATTCATTATGGCATTGGGTTATCTGTTTTGGTTTAGAGATGTCCCATCCATAGTCAAACAAATACAAAACAATGGACAGAAACGTACAAACTAATGGTCCAGATTTTCGAGCACACTCAGTCGCTAGCATCAGAGGTATATTTTGAAGTGTTCTTACTTTTCACTCCTATTCATATTCTGTTCTTGAACAAACATTCTAACTTTGCCTACTTTCGATGCATCCCGATGGAGAGATTTCTTAATTTGCAGTGTTTGGCCGCTAACGATTATAATCACCTCACAGGCTCACATACCAGGTGCAGGCCACATCCAATGCCAAAGCAATCTGCATAAGTATATATATATATATATATATATATATATATATCGAACAGCTTGTCAATCATGTCATATAGCAGTGTGGGGGTATCTCATCTATATAAATATACACATATATGCTGTTCAATCACTTTATTTTAGAAACTACAATTCACAGTCTTTGAAATACACCATAAGCTTTTTGTCTTCATATAGTAAGTTTAACATCCTTTTGTATTGGGTGCTATAAACAGCCAATATCTGCTCTCCTTAAGAAGAGCTATAAGCTACTCATAATACAATTTCTCATAGTTTATACTCTGTGGTCCTGACAGTCAGTTCGGGCTGGTTTAGTGTTTTATCCTGCAGGCAGAAGGTCACATGTACACATGTATAAGACAGTTGTCATTTAATTTTACGAGAGTAATACGTAACTTCCCTTTAATCTTTAGACTTTAGAAGTATATTGCATATTACATATACATATATATAATTGAAATCGTAATATATATATATATATTCATTTAAACAAGTTTTACCATTCTTTTTTACTTCATGAAAAGAATTGCCTTGTCTTGCATCCAAGCTATAAGTTTTGTTCCAAGCACTTTCAGTTTGGGGCTAAAAGATGACATGTTATTTTGACGTAAGAAGTTGCACGTTGCATTATTTGGGTTTTCATGGAATTCATAACAGTTCATTTTTGATATGTAACAGATTTTCAATACAAGTTTTTATTGTATTTTTTATATATATTTGAACAAATTGCCATGCAATCGTCCAAAGCTGTTCTCTGAAGGGTGGCTGGATTAGCTAAGTTTGCACAAAACAGACCAGAATTTCAGCTCCTCGGTGACATTTATGCAAAACCACAATCAGGGAAAGAAACCCTGGAATGTATTAAATCTAAATACTTCTATACCTTAAGTTAAGAAACATGTTGAATACAAATGTTGTTGGAATAAATCCTCAGATTCCATAAAGTGATGTGATATGATCCCAAAACAAAGAAAAAGTTATATAAAAGCATGTTTCTGAAAACAAGCTAGTAATTAGTATCACAACAGACCAGCTTACCATAGTCACGATTACTGACTGGCAATGGGGCTCTCGAGCATTATACAGAGGGCGCTGTCGCATTGTTCCTAATACAAGTGATCAGTACTGTCTTGTGCTGTGTTATATCTCTATCAATGTACTAGTTGTGAAAATATGTTGCAAAGTAACTCTACTTCAGAAATACGAACAAACTCTTATATACCACCAGTGATCAACTTATGGTAGGAATCTCAGCTATAAGTTCTACTATATTTCATTTCTTGAGCCCAGCAACCAGTTTATCGGCCGTGAACATAAATCTGTCAAAAGAAGCTTTCTGATTGGTCAAAGACGAGACATGCTTTGAAAGTGCCAAAATGCGGGAATCTTTTCGTTGCTAAAAGCGTACTAGTTTTGAGTGGTAAAAGCCGTATTTTAGCTCAACTGTGTCATGCTATGTGTGAAGGGATGTGCAGGTAGTTTGCCCAGAAGTGTCGGCCCGAGATTCCGCAAAAGAATTCTCGGTGAAATCAAAAACTGCAGCTGGTCAAGTTTCGCGGAATCAGATAGGACTGATACGATAGGTACCCTCTGTAAATTTAGGGTGTGGCTAGAGAACCCCTTTAAAGTCGGCATCAATTTTGTCTCAAGGATGGAGACGTACAGACATTGGTCATAATTTTAAGGTGACTATAGTGAATGCCATGATGTACTTGCACATGCGTTGAGAATGTATCACCATTTAATTCTGCATGAAGTCAAAGATGAATTTCTTTTTGCCGTGCACTAGTGCTTTCACTCAACTCAGCAAAAACATGTATTCAAGCAAGTTTAGGAATGACTTTTGGAAATTTTGCAGTTTGTCAGAAGTCGCAAATTCTGTCTTCTACCAAAGGTGAATGTACAGAATGGGACAGCTGTCTAGAAAATTTGATGGTTAATTAATGCTTTTTCTTTAATTAATATTTTACAACAGCACAAGTAGCTATTCTCTGTGGAGTCATGGTTGCTAATTGGCAATCAGTTCATAACTGCTAACATTAATATACAGTTGATATATAGTCTTTTCTTGTAATCATGATGATTGATATGTAGCAATCATGTCATTACTATATACACATCAACTGCTCTTTAAATCATGGTTGCTGACAAGCAATCAAGTCAGTAACCTTTAACTTGACTATACACCAGTAGCTATTTTATATGCAATCATTCGCTGACTGTTAATCAAGTCATTAGTCATTAACAAGTCTAGGAGCAGAGCCTCTAACCTCTAATGCAATTATGGGTGCTGACTGGAAATCATTAGTCTTTAACATGACTTTACACTAGCAATCATTCACTTTGCAATAATGGTTTGCAGTCAACTCATAACTACTTCACATCTAAGAATGGTCACTATTCTTCCATGCCATCATGATTGCTGACTGGCAATCAGAATATTTACATTAATCACAATATCTTTTATACACAAACATTGACACCACCAAAATTCCTTTCTATGCTTTTTCTATGATTGCTTCCACGCAATCATTTTTGCTTTAATGTCATATTTGCACACACACACAAGTCATGTCATCAACATACAATCATAACACTGCTTGTCAGCAGTCAACTCTGACCTGCAATCACGAATACTCGGCGGTCAGTATATACAGATATAGATGTCAGAGTGTAAGCAAATTCCCAATGAAATAATGATTATCTTGCTAGAGCATTTTCTAATGATTAATAAAAATTAATTCATTTGTGGAAACAAGTAGTTCTTGGTGGTGATTTAAAGGAGATGCAAACCCCATACATTACCTTTGCCTGTCAAATGATTATTAAAGAAAACTTGAGATAAGTTCCAGAGAGTCAGCTTGGTTTTAAAGTATTTTCTGAGTTACGTCCGTTTTGGGATGTCATAGTGTCCCGAGAAAGTGAATGGTTTAGGTTTTTTAATATTTTTTTTATCAGTACCCCTTTGTATGATATTATGTTTGCATGATGAAAGTAAACTGTGGAAAAAACAAACAGTGTCATTGTAAGTTGTAACTAGGTCATGTTAAAAACTTGAATACAAATTTTAGAGACAAACATTTGCACATGTATAGAATAATATGAAATCAATCTAGTTTAAATCACTGAAAAAATATCCAATCATATAAAAATATATATTAATAATTCCAGTACTAGGAGCTCAGTGATATGAGTTTTATAGACTTACTCAAGTTTTTAGTTTTTCCTTAGTAAACAGAAAGGAATATCAAAATACAGCTTAAAAATAGTGTTATTTCATCCTAAAATTGTAGCAGTTATAGTTTAATATTATATTTAAATATTTTATTTAAAAATTATATTTTAACAGCATCCTATTATAATTGTAGTTGGTCTACAGTTTTTACCAAATTTAACAAATTTTAGTAAAAAGACAAAGACATAATGTAATCTATCAAACTAAGATAACTGTGTTGATTTCTCCATCAAGCCCTGAGTTAAGGGAATGGGGGGGGGTGGTATATAAAGTAAATTCCTATTAGTTTTCTCAAGGTCACTATTAATTGGTAGAAGGTAAAATGCAAGTTGTAAAACTTCAAAAATTTTGGAATTTTTACTTCATTTTTAGAAAGTAAATTTGCATATAGTCAAGCTAATTAATTACATCATTATGAGAGTTTAGTATCACATGACATGGCATCAAAGAAAGGTGTAACAGATACACTCATAGAAAACTTGCTTTAATGTAAAGATGATGATGATGGTTGAATTTGCTTCTCCTTGAATGTCTTGGGGCTGTTTTCTGCTGCTGAAGTACAACAGGATTGCCTCAAATTTGGGTGGCTTGCATGCCGGAGGGATAACAGTCATTTTAAGATTCTCTCTGTAACTTCAGATGATAGTTACTTCAAAACATTTCATGGAGTAGTCTTGTTCCTTCAGTAGTGCATACAGTAGTGCATCCTGACACATATCACCACGACTAAGCACGGCACAAATGCTACTGATGTAGAAGGTCCTTCATACTTAAGAGGTTAATCAGTAGAACTTTGTTCACGACTGTGTTGAAACGACACAAATCTGCAGCAACAGCATAAAATCATGCTGCTAGAGGCCTGAATCCATATCAAACATGACAACAATCTGCAGCAACAGCATAAGATCATGCTGCTAGAGGCCTGAATCCATATCAAACATGACAACAATCTGCAGCAACAGCATAAGATCATGCTGCTAGAGGCCTGAATCCATATCAAACATGACAACAATCTGCAGCAACAGCATAAAATCATGCTGCTAGAGGCCTGAATCCATATCAAACATGACAACAATCTGCAGCAACAGCATAAAATCATGCTGCTAGAGGCCTGAATCCATATCAAACATGACAACAATCTGCAGCAACAGCATAAGATCATGCTGCTAGAGGCCTGAATCCATATCAAACATGACAACAATCTGCAGCAACAGCATAAAATCATGCTGCTAGAAGCCTGAATCTATATCAAACATTACACTTTCACATCTCTGCAGACAAGATAGGTCATTTTGTTTGAAATGCTGAGCACAAAAGATTATGTCCAACCCTGCCCTGCAGGGCCAGCCAGCCACAGTAAAGCTGCAGGCCCCCCTCAGCATCTGAATATTGACGTGATGGTGCACTTTAGCTTGAAGAAGAGACATGAAGATATCACAAATATCAACGTTGGATGATTTCTATGATATTTTTTTTGTGTCTGTTCTTAATTCACAGAGTTCACGTATGAAGCAGCTTTTATTCTGGGTGTACATCACCGGAGTCATCATAACAGTCCTCGTGGTCGTCATAGGAATCATAGTCGCAGCTGAGGAGTAGTACAAGGCTACAGCGAATCACCTGTAGAGGTCGGAGGTCATGTGCAAATCTCGTAATAGTTTACGCCAACCGTGTAGTTCTGCTTCCAGTCGTTTTGATAGGCATATGGAGATCTTTTTTCCCCAGAATGTGTTTATTTGTATATTTTTTTTGTAGGAAGTTTGTAATTGAAAGGAAGACTTCCTGTGTCATTGGTGTGTTATAGCTAGTGATTGGTTCCGTGCTACAATTCCCAAGATGGGAAAATCGTCAGGGGCAGATTCGTGGACCGATGTACCGGCTCAGAACTGGTGACCCACGTGGCCCAAGGCTCCAGAGACAATGCCGTGCAGGTAGATGTGCGGAAGGTGTTGATGTTGGTCACAAGAGTTTCGCGACCTTGTCTCATCTGAGGTGCTAATTTGCACTCACTTGATGTTTCAAGGCACTGGTTGGAACACTGGGTCAGTATCAATTTATGGTCTTGCCTGACCCTGAGACCCATCATAAAGTCTGTTATATATTGAAAGAAGAGTAATTATTAAATATTGTTAAATTGATATACCAGTAAAGAACAAATCTCGGTCAGAGAAGAGCAAATCCATTGCTATCTGGAATGCGACTCCACGCACCAATTTCAACATTTGAAGTTAACTTTGTGAAGCTTTTCCTGATTGAAGAATTCACAATTCCTTAAATTCATATGAAGCTAACTGCCAGTTTTAAGCAGAGGTGCTGTATTGGTCATTTACATAATTATCTGCCGGAAAATATGTAGAAAGTGTGAATAGCTGAATATGATCCAATTATTAGACAGTCTCTGACCTCTTTTTGAAATGCTTTATTGTTATGAAATTAGTATGCAAAGAATGTTATAAACAATGGTTAACGCTTAAATATAGTGTTGGCATTGTGACATGACTATACATTATTACAATGTGGCAAGGAATCACTAAGCCTTTCTAGTTGATGCCTATTTTGAGGTTTTGTTCTTTCTTTGGTCTGTTTGGTAATGCAACAATTAGGATCTATGTGGTGTTACTGTCATACTGTAGATAGCAATGTACCATTAGCTTGGTTTTATGTCTAGGAAGTACTGTAAGCCTAGAGCTATATTTATGTTGTACCATTAGCCTAGTGTTATGGTTTACCATATGCCTAGTGGTTATGATGTACCATTATCCTTGTGTTATGTTAACAATGTATCATGAGCCTAGTGTTATGTTCATGATGTACAATTAGCCTATTGCTATGTTTATGATGTACTATTAGCCTAGTGTTATATTTATTATGTACCATTATTTAGCCTAGTTTTATGTTTTTCATTTGTACCAGTGTGCTTAAATACATAGTTGTTACCCTAACATATAAACCCAACAGACTTCAACTTCTAAAGGGACTTAAGGAAGGAAGATTTATTTCAAGGATAAAATAATATAAATCTAATATTTAACTACTTTTTAGATATACGTGAGGAGTCAGTATGGAAAGCTGCATCAGAGATGCCAATATATTGATACTGTAGAAAAAATTACCTCCAACAACAGAAATGGTTTCAGGGATTGTCACCACCCACAGCACAGGCTAGTTCTAAGTAGCAGAGAAAGAAGACTGACCACTTGAAGTCAGTGGTTTCTGTGGATAAACCGTGTGTGATGAAGCTGTATACAGAACCATTATCCAAGGTTTGAAGTATACTCTATCAGAATTTGGACTTGATATTGATGGAAAAAAAGTTACTATTTCGGATATTTTTCAGAATTTTTGAACCATATAAAAAAATGTAGACCTGTCATTAGCTTGATTTGTAAAGGGTTCATCTCCAAGAATGAAGTGTAAGCTGTAAGATTCCCAGTTTCCTCTTTGTCTTTTAATGAATTGTTAAGGATTGAGTCAAATTAATTAATTTTTCACACACTGCCTAACCACCATATGGTTTGTGAAAGTGAAAACCAAATGCAATGAGGTTGCTTCAAGCTAGCAGGTTCATTATGAGAATTCACACAGTCGCTGTATACATGCGATATGTACGGAGTGTCTGGAAATACTGTGGTTTATTTTGGTGGATGATAATGTCCCACGTTTGGTTACAGTAGGCGTATTTTTTGCATACTCTTTACCTCAAGTTAGTACCCTATGCAGTTTCTTTGGAAGATTTAACTTCCTCAGCACCACGCACCAGTGACAAAAGTGATTTCTGGATAGACACATCGCACAAAAAGGAAAATTCCACATCAAAACCCAAAATGCAAATGACTTTTTTTTTAAACTTTTTTTATTTTGTTTCTGAATACTCTATGAAGCTTAGCACTGAGCTGAGTGTGATTTTTTATTTTCTTAAATATTTTTAAATTATTTTTTTGGTAAATTTCCAAAGAAGACCATTTGTATTGACTTATTTTGTATCCAAATTGATTTAGAGCTGCGGAAGCAAGATTATGGTTCACATGATTTAGAATGTTCACTAAATATCATTCAGTACTTTTCCTCCTTTTTCTCCCCTCTCACTTTCTCTCTTTTTCTTCTTCTTATTGTAATTTTTGTTGGTTTAGTACAATATCCAACTTTTGGAAATTTTTTAGTAAATGGTTTTGTCCAGTTCCACAGTTGTTCACAAAGGAAATCTTATTTAATTTGGTTGTAACCAGATTCATTGTAAGAATTGATTTTGTTAATTTTTATGAAATATGAAATTTTATAGCTGGGTGAAGGTTCTTGTATCTTTTCCACAGAAAAGTGCTGAGATTGACTGGTGTTTTCACCTCCCGAAACCTTCATATTTGATGTTGTCAGTGCTGTACTAATTGGGTCAGGTTGGGAGAGGGGGGGGAGTGAGGCCCAGGGAGCCCCCCAAAATTTAAAAAAGGCCAATTCGAAAGAGAAGCAAAAGAGGCCCTAATAGAAGCATCACTGCAAGTATCTCAACCAATTGATGTTTTCATTGCCTCTTCATATATTACATTCCTATCTACAGGGTGAACAGCAAGTTATACATCAATCAAAATTAAACCATGCATGAAATCCCTAGGATGAACCCCACTGTGCATTTACTTTATACACGCAATGTTAACCGCATCCGATGATGAAAATGTAAACACAAGCACCTGCTGTTGGTTGCATTATGGCCAGTTGGCGGCCCAAAACGTTACATCTGGCCCCAGGCCCAGGGGTAGATCCAGCCTTGACTGTTGTAATAGCCTTGAAGGTACCTTCTTGCATTTAAAGTTTGGTGAATTTTTGATGCTGTTCGCTAGTAAGATCTTGTAACAAATGCAGTTCAGTATTAAAACCAGAGTCAAATGTCACTTCAGATTTATTTGAAGAAACTGTCGCAATTGAAAATTTCAATTCTGTCATGTTGCATGTGATTTGTACTAATGTGAAGGGGGGAAAAAACCTCAGTGACAAAACAAAGCCAAAATTAGAATGACATACATAATGAACCTCCATAGTTAAGGTAAGGTTCATTCCATGAGAAGTATCTAGGAGGTTTGTAGGAGTTTTATCAAATATTCGCAGCTTTGGCTTGACTCATATTCGACAGGTTTGGTAAAACGTCCGGAGACCAACTTAACTACCAGATGAAAGCAGTTGTGTTTAAATATTAATAATTGATTCTGGTAAGTGTCAAGTCTAAAATTCTATGTACTTAATAAGGAGAGCATGCTTTCCCTTTTCTTCAATGGAGTATCTTTAAATTCTAATTCGATACAGAGATAAAAGTCTAGCCTTCTTGTAAAATTGACTAGTTCTCTATAAATTAAACCTTGACAGAATATTGTGGCAGCTATATGGATATTATTTTGGTAACCTAATTTGATTGGAAGCAATTTTAGAAAGATGCTAGGCAAAAAGAGGTGGTCAAATGTCGGAATATTAACTGCGGTGGCTCTTCTTGCCAGGTTCCTACCTCTCTAAATAGTAATGAATAAATGTGAGAGTTGTTGGGGGGGGGGGTGGGGCCACCAACTCATATTTGGGTATTGCAGAGGTGCATACCGTAGCTAGACCATGCAGTTTGTAGAGAGTGCATGGATTGAACCTTAGCCATTGGTGGCTATAGCAACAACCAACTGTGGGAGGTAGATGTGGAGGCATAAGAAAGTTCAATGATCATGACTTTCTGTGTGTATGCCATTGTTTATGAAAGGGAGAGGAAATTCAGGGAAAGTGAATTCCTGTTGCAGAGATCCTCTACTGTGAAGTAAAAGTCAATGATCATAGCAGCTTTCTTGTGATATTCAAGTAGAAGTAGCTATTAGAATGAAAACAATTTGACCTGGTTTGTAGGTAAGATTGAGGGCTGGAGGGCCTCTATATTATCCATTATATGATATAATAAGTGCAATATTTCATGTTTATATATGTCTCAGTGTGTATGTTCTCTAGGCAGTGGGTCTATGAAATGAAAGTCACTAAAGTTAGTTTTACTTGATCTATGAAACCTCTGTTGACTAGTTTACATTATCGTCCGTCGATTGATGTTCTCGAAGATCGTGAGAGGAATAAAAAGTGATTGCAGGGAATTAATAAGGGAATCATTCAAACCTGGGGTGACCTCACGATCTTGCAGTCACGAAGATGGCTGGTTCGAATCCCTTCCAAGGCCACAATTTCTCTCCTTGTTCAATAGTTGTTTGTATTTTCCTGGTTTTACACAGTTTATGCTTTCTTTTTTCTTCAGTTTTAAGTTAACAAAGCCTAACAGTAATTATGTGTCCAAACCAACCACCCTCATTTCTAATCTTCATAGATGACTAGCACTTTTATCAAAATCATAATGAAACGTCTACTCAAGGGCATAGGAACCGGGGGGCGCCAGCCCCCCAGTGAAAAATATGGAGGGGCGGAAGTATCATTCCGCCCCCCCCCCCGCTTCGCAAGTCAGAAAACCCCTTTTTCATTTCCAAATGAGAAAAAAAATCTCATTTGGAGCACCAAATTGCATCTAAGGCCAGGTGAAAATGCAAAATTATATACAAAATGGAGTGGGTGGGTTGAAGTGTGCTATATTGCACCATATTGCATCTGAGGCCACCTGGAAATGCAAAAAAATTCCAAAGGGGAGGGGGAAGCCCCCTCCCCTTAGACCCCTCCCCCAGGCCGGCCATCAGTCTTCAGCCCCCCCACTCAAAAGTACCTTCCTACGCCACTGCGTCTACTCCTTGAAATACCTCTAGGTTTTTAAAGTTATGGTCTAAAGTTGCAATTGTCACATGAGGTGACCCTTCTAAATAGAAACACATGTCTGATAGATTATTCTGCAACTTTTGCTCAAAAGGATATTGTGGTGGATAAAGTTGATTGCTGAAATAAAAAGCTGAAATCTTTTCTGAATCTAACTGTGAAAACCACATCCTCATAGCATTTTGTATTGTGAAGATATGAATTTTTAAAATGTAGTGATATTTTGTAAATACATCTGGCAACAGCAGAATGGATGATGTCATCAGGGCACTGCAGCTGAAAATGTCTTTGTTTTTCTTTAAAATATCTCAAACATTTTATTCACAACATGAGACTTCCATTATTTGTTTGCATGTTGCCCTTCCAATAGATGAGAAAATAATATGAATTAACTGTGTGCACAGTAGCAACTTAATTGTTAATGAATATTGATGGCCACTGAAAGTCTATAGTCATAAATGTCACATAACGATATATTGGTTGATTCCTGCCTTCCTCTGTTGGTGTTATGTACTATTAGAACTCTCTAGACTCTCCTGTCTATTGCAGATTCACACACCTTCACAGTTAGCGCTGCCATTGTTTTTTTTTCTTTTGAGCTTTTTCCGTCAAAGAGTAAATAATATAACCTTGCAAACTCATCTTCACTACTATTAACAATCTTACCTGTGTGAATCAAAAACTTGCAAGAATATTTTTTTCAGAGTTGTTGGCAATCATTGTAAATTTTACAATACAGATATATTGAATATAATGATATAATGAACTAGCGTTTTTTTTTTTTATATGAGTGGTACTAAAAAAATAGGGATTTTGCTATTGTTTTTCTATCTAATTTTGGGCTTATCTTTTTAATGTTTTTGAAATTTGAATTTCTTATTTCACTCTTTTTGTATACATGTGTGCATGACATTAGATTAATGTTTAATTCAATGGGTAAAGTCTTTTGTTCAAGTCTGTATAGCTACAGACTATGGATTGTTGATTGTATTAAATGTTATAGCAAGTGGAAGCTGTTCGTGTAGCTTTATGAAAGCATCGATGATGCTGGAATATACAGAGTAAATTAATCATCAGTAAGCTGTGGTATTCTTCTTTTTTTTTCTTTCTTTTCTATTCTTATGTCATCAAAGATTTAAATGGTCTAAGAATTGCCTTCAAAGTTGTTCATCATACTAAAATGCTTTGAAACTACTTGAAGCAGGAAGCATGGGAAGAAGTATATAACACTTTCCGCCCCTTCCCAAGCTTTTATTCTTCTCCTCTCCACCACTCATCCCCTTCCCCATCTTCCCGCTTGTTTGTCGTTATAAATAAGATGCAGAAAACTATGTAACTCATCTGGCTATACGGTTATTGAAATAACATGTTCCTAATTATGTATGGGAAAACCTAAATGAAAGTGCCCATTAATTCAACATTTGTGTTAACATGTACAATCCTGGACATTTCAATGTTTTACTCGTCATTTGTTCATATTAGCGCAAGGTGGGATGGGGCAGAGATCATAGGGTAAAAATATACTTGAAAATGCTCTGTACTTGAGTACTTTTTGCAAGTACTTGCTACTGGTACTCCATGAAAAGTATTCGTACTTGATCTCAATGTAAAGTATTTTGATTTTGCTTAAAATCTAGTTCAGTAAAACACGCTACAACAGGAAGCCGCATAATATTTAGATCCTTGTGGCATGATATTTATATATATATATATATATATATATATATATATATATATATATATATATATAAATCAATCAATAAAGAATAACGCACCAGAAAAATCCACTTCACGACCGGTTTCGTCCTTTTGGGACTCATCAGGCGAAGGTAGGAATCGAACCCCGGATCTTCGTGTCACAAACCTAAGCCCGTACCACTCGACCACAGTGATTCTACTGATGTGTTAAAGCATATAAACTGGCTTTGAATAACTGTCATTAAGGGCGTATTACCCAAGTTTATATATATATATATATATATGTATATATAAACCTTTGGTTGGTTGGCGTCTATCTTGGCGCATAGTGCTATGTTCGGTGGACAGAGCGAAGTATAGGTGAAATTAGTGGAGACTAGTGGAACACTAGTAGTTGTTACTCAGTTTCACACGTTTGAGGGATCATTAGACAACTGGTAGCTTCATGTTGTACTCCTGGAATATATAACCCAAGCAAATAGACTCATCGAGGATTATCGTCAGGATTATAGAGGATTATTGGCATACCGTCCCTTTATCTGCGTCCGCTCCTTTGTCGGTTCCGTTGGCGTTGTACTGCGGTTTGGCTGGGGAGGGTGAGGTCACGCAGGCCCCTTCTGAAGTTGCTTATGTAGAACTTGTTCCCATGGTGGCACTTTGATATGAGTTCTGAGCATTTGTGGAGGAGGGATCGCTTGTCTCCGTCGATGATGGTGAGTTTTTCTGTGAGGCAAAGGTTGCACCACTTTGATTCGTTGCTGTAGGCCTTTGATCTGCTGGCGATCGACCAATTGATGGTGAATGGCTTGTTGCTTTGCTTCAGCTGTCAGATATGTTTCGAGAGTTCCGTGGCGTTTGGTGGCTGGTTGATGGATTGTTTGTGGTAGCCATATCTAAGCCTTGAAAGGAGGTTCGGTTAGACCTATATAGGTCTTAGAGTTGTCTGTGGCTTTGTCTTCGGCCTTGTAGATGATGTTGGATGTCCGACAGTTTCCTTTTAGGGGGATAGGTCTTTTCTGTCGGCAGTTGCAAGCCTTCTCGTTCTTGGTGTTAGTGGCTGAGCCCGATATATGCATGTTGTGTCCTTTGATGATTCTGGCGATGTTGGGCAGGCAGCTCTAGCTGACCATCATGGTGTTTCTGTTGAATGTCTTGTTCAGTTTTGATTGCTTCGGGAAATGTTGTTGATGAGTTTCAGGAATGTGCAGCCAATTAGGCTTCTTCGCGAGTTCCTGCTTGCAGGAGGATCTAATCATACATACATACATACATACATACATACATACATACATACATACATACATACATACATACATACATACATACATACATACATACATACATACATACATACATACATATTCGTGGCTACGTTGCTGCTGTAAGGGGTTGAATCAGATGATGTTGCTGGTATTTCGGTGGCTTTAACTAGTTCCTGCACGTGCTCTGCCACGCTCAATGTATTGTCACACAATTTTGTCTGTCAGTGTGTTTTAACTCCGGTCCAATATCTCTCATTTCTCTTTTGTTCATGCCCAGATATATCCCAGGTTGTGAGCCACTTTGACAACTTTTTCTCTGAAAGTTGTCCGGATGACAATTTGGTCTCAGATTTAAACCTTCTGTTTCGTAGAATCTAGCCTATGGGGTAGAAATTTAGACAAGATATCTCGATCTCTCGTAATGATCCCAATCATTCCATCTTAATTAGCATTCCTGAAATTTCAGCAGTTAGCAGTCTTCGTTTGTCTTGTCGATGACAACTGATGGTACATCTGCCATAATCTGCTTTATTACCAACTAATCTCATCTTCCCCCGTTTCCTCTAGTGCATATCTAGCTAACAAAAAATATATGAAGAGGCTCCTTTACCTGGCTCATAGATATACGAGTACCGTGAGGGAACGTTGAAAAGAACTTTGAAGAAAGGCTTCAACATTGTGTGAAACTGCCAAGAAGTAAACGGATGAGTGCCCCATGCTACATTGGTCGTCCGGTTGATTCAGGCGCGGCCAACGCGGCAGCGTCTGCGGGTTCGGATCCCTCGGGACCGACCGTCCGGTCCGCGTCGCACTTCTACCGTTCGGCGCCATTCCCGTCGACCGACCGAAGAGGGGTGGGCGAGGCTGCGGTGGATGGTGGCCTCGGCCCTCGCCGTCTTACGCCGCCCGTCACGGTTGATCACTGCCGGTGGCTCTCCGTCGAGGACTCTGCGTGATCTCGTAATTTATGGTTCACATGGCCATTACCCACAAAGTACCTGTTGCCCATATCAAGTGTAAACCATATGGAACACCAAAAGGATTAGCAATATACAATGACGATGTAACCAAATACGATGATATAAACGATGCATACTTTTTATATGACAATAGCATGCTTTGAGGCTAATTGCGTTCCACAACATGGTTCTTTTTACATGTCGTGTGGAACTCCCTCTAATAGATTAAGATGCGTCATGATTTCTTGGGGAACATCGTGAAATCATATTTGACTTTCTTTTTGTTGAGTTTGCTAAATATTTTCGCTATTTGTACGGATTCGCAGTAACGGGACTTAACTCGTCTTACATGTTGAGTACTGGGTCTTCAATTCGGGTACTTTATGACCGTTTCCTTCCGACGTGTGTTTACGAAATGGTCAATGACATGGTCAAAGCTGGCAGTGTGACAAACACATGTATATAGATGGGGGAATATTAATCTGTTCTTATATTCGCAAAATTGAATGTGTTTCCAAGGATCTGAGATGGCAAAATATTGCTACAATTGCTCAAAATTTAATCTGCATTTGCTGGCGAACCGGAAGTTGATATTTGTACTATATGTGTAACTTTACATAGTGCCAACATTTACTATGGGTTTGCCGACCAGGTCAGTCTTTTGTTTTTCTAAGAGGAATCTAATGACTTTGCCATGAAGAGATTTCACTTACTATTCTATCATTTGGTGTCAGAATTTTATCGTTGTTGACAAATATGTTGTCGAACTTGATCAATGTGTTCAACGACAATTGTCATTCCATTTGAGTAATGACTTTGTGACCTTGCATTTGTATTGGGTCTCTTTTGACATACTTTTTGTTGTTGCGAGCTGGCGTATACTTTACCTTTTTGTGTGTTAATTAACCGATTTTAAAATCGGATGGCTGACGTGATTGTTGAGGGTATCACAGCTATCGGTAATGTTGTTGTCCGTCCGTTCCAATTTCTATCGCGATTGCCTGCATAACTGCATGACCTTTGTTTGTTTGTTTGTTTTATTCGCGCTCAGATTGTTCAAAATACAAAAAAAAAAAAAAATTACAAAGACATAATAGACAAATAGGACGGAATTGAAAAGAACAAAAAGAGTAACAGGAGCTAAACCCATTAGGCTGGTAAATACTAAGAAAACCAATATATAAGACTCAAAAAACGTACCTGTTGCACAAAATACTGAAAAGTTCCCCACTCTCCCACCACACCCTAAATTACAGGTTGTATAGTTAAATTTTCTCATACCTTGTTCAGGGTTCACGATGTTTATTGTCATGCACATTGGTTTGTTTACTAGCTTCAGTCATGTTAAATGAAATTATGAAGTCATTGATCTAGTGCAGGGTTCCCTAACTGGGGTGCATAAACCCACAGGGGTGCGTGAGACCATCCCAGGGGGTTTATGAGACGTTTCTGAAAGTCAACACTAGAGAACTTTTTGTTGAACTAAAATCTGATATATCATATAATTTAGTAATGTACAAAAGTCGTATCTATCGACAAACTCTTTTCGCGTTCCATACGCATGTGTTGCCATAGTTGTACCGTATACCGTGCATGTGATAAATAACTGAATTATGAAATATTTGTTCATCTCTTGTTCTTTTTTCATTACAATATTACACTATAAACTTGATCTTTTACGAAGCACTGTTATGCGTATTAGTATAATAATGACTCAGATCGAGTCTCAAAAACTTGGGGGTTCGTGGACAACTATGACATCCATGCACAGGGGGTTCATGGGGGGGGGGGGGAATAAAGTTAGGGAAATCCTGATCTAGTGGGTAAAAGGCCCAAGATGAAGTAAGGGGAATATACACCATACGCTGTAAAGGGAAATTAACCACTCTGGAAAAGAAGTGCTACATCTTTTTTAACTAGTTTATACGGAAGCTTAAATTTGCCATCAACATAAGAAAACTTTGCCCCAATAAGTCAACATTTTCAGTAAATTGTTTAGATAACAAGATAATATCTTATCAAAACTCGGAAAAATGTTGGATTGCTCAGTTGCTTTAACTGAGCAATTTGAACATTTTTTGCAAAATGTTCAATTGTTCACTTTATCCCATCTGAGTAATTGAACAATTTTCTGCAAAATGTTCAATTGACCACTTTATCATATCTCGTCAATTCAACATTTTTCTGCGACATGTTTAACTGTTCACTTCATTCCATCTGGCCAATTGAACAATTTTCTGCAAAATGTTTAATTGACAATTGTACGTGACTATTACTATTTTCAAGATAAAACCGTGCCTCCATGTTAATATATTCACATATGATTATAAATTGCGGCATCAAATAGTTTCACTTTCTCATCGACCAGAAACGTACCTTTTCACAGGTCACGCACGGTTGCTGCTCAAAACGTAACTAATCTCTCTCCCGAATATGGTATTTGTTTCAACCTCACAATCACATGATGTTATTTGGTTTTTCATTCTCCGGTGTTGGGTAATTTACTGTACACTGACGAGGTTTAACAGAACTAGGCTACTCTCAATTCATAAATGGTAATTAGTTTAAAACTTATATTACAAAGTATATTGCATGAATTTTTCAATCAAGAGGAATATTTTGGCCCCTACGTTATTTAAACAAGTACTAGGTAGCTTGTTTTCAAATAGCAATGACCAAGGCTGCTCGTATTACGTTGGTACTACTTCCACGATAAAAGGGAGGGCGTCAAAACTAAGGGAAAAACAAACATTAGTGGCCTAGGCTACAGGCTAGGCATAATCTGCAGGCTACAGTTCAGTAATAGGTACATTTTAACGTTAGAGAATTTATCAATGTCATATTTAAACCAAAAAAACCTTTCTAATTCCAATTCTTGACTCAGTTGATGTACTTCCTACATTGTAACCCCAGGTTTATCAATATTTTCTGAAGAGTATTACACATAGGCCTAGGCCTAAATAAAATATTGAAATTCTGTCAGAAATTGGACTGATTTTGTCATTGAGTGGCAGATAGAACATTTATCAGCTGAAGTGACCATTATTAAGCAGCTTTTATAGTTTTCTGCCTTTCAAAACTTGTTGTAACTTGTAACCACAAAGCACATGGTTTCATTAAGGGACCATACCCAATTGTATGGGGAGTTAATGGTGTGGTAAGAATCACAAGAATTCACCTCTTCCTACCCCACTGTCATGATGATAGAAGGCAGAGATAAGTGTTGTTATATTACAGTCTCACCAGACTTAACCTGACAGTCACAGCTTGCCGTGTAAAGTACAGATACCCAAAAAGGAGGGGGGTTTTAAAAATTGTGGTATCTACCTAGAAGAATGTCACAAAATTTGCAAATTTGCCAATACAATTATGTATGGTGACTGTTGTAATTTTGTTAGTGTTATCAACTACTGTGTGTGTTATCAACTACTGTGTGTATCAAACTAATGAGATGCTATTTTGATAAAATTTGGGGATTTGTGGGGGGGGGGGGGGGGGAAGCCTGTTCTATTTGCAGAAAGCTGTTTGAATATTGCTGAAAATAAGTTATAGCTGTAAACCATGACAAACCTAGCATCATTTAATATTTATATAAAAATGGAAAAACTGTACGTATATGCAGTTTTATTGTTGCTTTGTGTCAGGACATAGCCCCCCAAAAAATTAGGGGAACGTTCTTTAAATGTACAGTAACTTTTTCTTTACATTTGGTAGATAATAAGGCATATATTAGTGTGCTGATATTGAGCTATGGAGTCCAAGAAGTCCCTTCCCATGAGGCTGTTGTTCCTTCTCTGTCTGGTTGGACTCAGTGTGAGCGAATCTCACTGCAGTGGTAATCTTACCGTGCACCCAGGTACCATCAAGGTCCTCAAGGGATCAAAAGGTCTATTCAACGTGACGCTCTGTCATAACAATACTGGAAGTGTGGTTATTCATTTCCAGAGCAGTGCAGAAGATGTGTTAACAGTTGAAGACAACGTAAGTATATACATGACCCCTATCTTCACATTTGAATTAAACTTAAAGGCATTGAAGACTTGACCCAAACCGCGTGCCGCCCTCTGAAAAAAGGTAACTTTCCCTTGCTTGCAAGTGACGTTTTTTCTTGTCGCTACAAAATGCAGACAGTAATGAACATGATACCTTGTTATCTTTCATCTGGACCTGAGATCAGGGAAATGTTATGGAACAACTCCCTGCTGAGATGTCCCTCGCTGCTACATACACTGTGGTGTGGATATTGACCGTAGCTGCCTGTATTGACTGTACACTAGTGTTTAATGGGATCAATGGTGGTGTCTAACACTTCTGTTACACCTCATTCGAAACTAGGTCAGATTACCGGCATCAGATGTTTCTTTGATTCCCTTTAATCACATTGATTCACTTTGATAGGTTGATTCACTTCCATCGAATTTTACAGTGCTACCGTGATACTTTTATAGCTATTCTAACTTTCTGGTGCACAGCAGGTTGAGAACCTATCATGATATTGTCTTCTTGTTTCATACATTTCAACTCCAGACTAGATTGTGGGCAGTTCTGCCTAGAATGCCTTCCTGATCTTTTCCCTGACATTTAGCAACACTACCCCCACCCCCTGGCCCATCTCTCCCTCCCTCCCTCCTCTCTCTTCTATTTTACCTTCCTCAGGTTTGGCAACATGCCATCAACTTTACTTACTACTCAAGATTATTCAGTCATGAATGTGTTAAATTTTCAAGCGAGAATGAACACAAATTGAACAGAAATTTGGTAGTCCGGAACGACTGCTAAAAATTTGCCCCGAATACTAACTGTTTCTGACCATTAGAAGTAGAGCTCATTTTGAACATCGCATTTCGATGTCAAAACAATTGTTTGAAAAAACATGCATTGACAAAATAATTCATTAGAAATTTTTTTTGCATGAATTTCAAGAAACCAAGGTGGAACATGTGTACAGGTCAAAGTATCAATATCTGTCAAAGTTGTACCAGAAGTAGAATGCACACGTATATTGTATGTGTGTATGAAACAGTCTGTCTGCCACTGTAGGATGGCTGTCTAGTCCGGACAACACCATCCATTATCAATTTATCAAATGTTATCTTTATATAACAGGCTCTTCTTAAAGAGAATCGAGCACTTTCAGAGACCTGTGTATAACCAGACTCTTATTGTCAATATATATAAACATGTATATATATATATGTATATATATTTATATATATATGGAGGCTGGAAGTTTTTTCACTGTTCTGGATTTTCCTTCTCATTACGTTTTCATTGATATTTATTCATTTGCCTTAAATTTCCTTTACCTCCATTCCATTAACATAAAGTCTGTTCAAAGTATCTCTTTCGAGATCGGGCTTTAGGAATCACAAATGATTTTCGAGTTGGTTAGCATTATGTTTGATCTCTAGAGTAAGGCAAAGTTTGTCACCAAAAACAGAACTAGTATTGTTCAATACAGGTGTCAAACGCCTACAGTGAAATTACGACCTTCCTTACCAGTTTCGAACCTCTGGACATACAATCAGCGTCCATGGCCTAGTTGGTAAGGGTGTCCGCGTACAAAGCGGGAGGCCCGGGTTCAAACCCCGGTGGAGGCTGGAAGTTTTTTCACTGTTCTGAATTATCTTTCGAATCCTTTTCATTACGTTTTCATTTATATATATATATATATATATATATGTATGTATATGTACTGTATATATATGTATGTATGTATGTATGTATGTATGTATGTATATATATATATATATATGTATGCATATCAATATATATATATATACATAGAATAATAATAGAATAATAAAATAAAATAGTACTTATCAATCAATCAATCAATAGTCATAAGCCAAATTGGCCCGTTGACCTCCCCGAAGATTATAAACAATCTTAGGTGTGTAACCTTTTATAATGTTAACCGGTGCCTGCCATATAGTACTTATATGCGCGTTCATATAGTTTACCTATCTTTGCTTCTAGGGCTTCTGCTGGTATGATAGCAAATTATATCTACAGGTAGATCAGTTTTTGTGTCACTGATCAATACGTTCCCATGTATTAAAGGCTGCAAGGCTAAGTATGATATCTATGATAGCACATCACACTTTATGCTGATCTTTCCTCTGCTACTGAGTGTCAGATATGTTCTCACAGTACTGTACACTGTGAAAATATAGTTATTACCCAAAGGTCTTTGGGCATCTACCTCCAATTAAATTGGTAGGCAACAACTGCTATATATATATATATCTAGTATTATTACTCAAGTGCATTTGTGGCACCGGTTGATCTTTTCATTAAAGCTAGAGGGTAAGGATTTGATAAAATTTTGATACAATAATTTCATCAACAAAACGTTTATTATCGTGTAGAAATTTTCACTGTCAACCCCCAAGTGTTAACAATAATTTGTAAGTATTTATATGCTTTTTTTTTTTGCACACAAAACTTTTTCTCTCAAACAATTTTTCTCTCAAAACTTCTGAGAGACTTTTATTACCAGACTTTGCAAGTATAGCCCTCACTGATAAGGTGTCCTAAGTACTGCTTTCTATATTGCACTGTACATAGTAGATGTGTCAAAATGACAAAGTTGAACCGGTTTTGTCTGTCCAGGGAGCTGTTACCAGATTTTATTGCAACATGATGAGCTGTATTTGAGTGTCAAAATGTTGATTTGAAAGAAGAAAATTTTGAAAATTTCATATATGTATGTATGTAATTTTTTTTAATATTAACTAAAAGTCTGCAGTCATCTTGTTGTCCATGCATTTCTTGTTATTTAATATAATTGTTCCACAATTTAAGTCACAGAGCGTACAAATTAGAAACTAAAAGTCTAGATATACTGTTTACAGTTAGCCTACAGAGTTGGCATGGAGGCTGGTGTGGTTGATTGATTGCTCACTGTTGACTGTATGCGAGTTTGCTGCATTGTATTAAAGTACAGTAGTTATGTAGATTGTATTAAACTCTTAACATGGCAAGATTATTTGTCTAGCGACATTATCATTCTAGCAGATTGCTAGTAATTATTGTTAACCCATGATCATCATCTAGGCATCACAGCACACAGTTGTTCTAGAGCAGTCTCAAGTACTGTGGGCCTGCCCATTCCATTACTTGAGTACCCCCCCCCCTTTAACTTGTGATATTGTACTGTATACAAGGCTGCACCTCTCTAATATATACGCTAGCGATCGATTGAAACTCCCAATCATCATTCGCTCAAGAATTGCCATCCCGTCTGCTATTCAGGAGCATGACAATGTCGACACACGAAAGACTGCTAATCTATATTATTTGCAGTACTATAAAGGGCTCATTATTTTAACCAGTACATTTACCCTGTTTTTGTGTTCCATTTTACTTTCTTCTAACTTATACAGTACTCACCATTAAATGAGCATTGATCTCACCATTGATCATACTATTTTAATAAAGAAGCTTCTTGCTTATGAAGTACGTGGAATTTCCTATAACTGGTTGCAAAGTTATCTTAGTAATCGTATAAACTATGTATATTATAACGGAGTTACATCTGCAAGGTCCATTTGTAATGTTGGTGTTCCACAGGGTTCTATTTTAGGCCCACTTCTTTTTCTTATACATTAATAATATTTCTCATTCTTCTACTACTTAGGGTAACTTTGTTTTATTTGCTGATGACACTACGATCTTATTTCAGAAGGATAATATAACTGATGCAATTTTAGAAGCCGAAAAAGAGTTTACTCATATTATTAACTGGCTTAATGCAAATAAGTTGTCTCTGAATTTATTCAAAACTAGTATTCTTATATTCAACAATAAATTACATGATACTACTAACATTCCAATCAATATTGATGGCACTATTGTATTAACCACGTCAACTACTAAGTTTCTCTGTACTATAATCGATTGTAACCTTAACTGGAAAAATCATATTTCACATATCTGTAGTAAAATTGCCGGTGCAAATGGAATTATATATTAAAACATGTTCTTCCAAAGATACATTATTAACTTCATATAATACTCTAATACTTCCACACCTGAATTATAATTTACTTGCTTGGGGAGGTGCAAATAAATCACTGTTGCATAAATTATATAAACTGCAAAAACGTGCAGTTTGTCACATTTGTATTGCGCCGTATATTGCTCATTCGGGTCCTCTTTTTAAGAGTCTGAACGTCTTAACTATTATTGATTTATTTGATTATCAGCTAGGTATTTTTATGTTTAAGTTTAATAATGGAAATCTTCCTCCTATTTACAACTCATATTTTCATTATAGATATAATCTGCATCATTACAACACTAGATCGATGTATTCTCTAAACATTCCATATTCAAGAACTAGACTTAGACAGTCCCAGATTCGTTCAAGCGGTGTTGCTCTCTGGAATTCACTCTCATCTAATCTCACTGAATTGAATACTACTTTATATACTTTTAAAAATAGGTTGAGAAAAAAATTGATGTCGACTTCATTTTACATATATATGCATATTTAGACCAATCTTTAATGTTGCTGTTATTCTTTCGTAATTAGCACATTGCTAATTATTTTCTTTATTTCTTTTCCTTTCTTTATTGTAAGAGGTCAGACTCGAAAAGCTTTGCTTATTCTGACTCCTCTACCCATCATATGATTATTGCATATCATTTATTATATATAAGTATATTAATTTAATAATAATCATGTTATAAAATATAAATTAATGATGATGGTACAAATTAACTTGCATCATGCTATTAGATGGATGTATGCGTACATCTGTTCTAATTTGTGTACTTTTGCATCCAGGCCGTTTAGTAGTACTTACTACAGGTTTTTGTGGTGTGACCATCCACCCGCACTCTTTACTCTTGTGCCCATGGGTGCATTACACATATCGTCTTTGTAGCCTGTACTGTATATATCTACACATAGATAAGGTTAAATCAATGATTTTCTTCCATATCGATCTCAATAAATTCTCTTTTTGGATCTTTTAGATCACCATTCCGCGAGGGGAAGCAGGCCAGCCTTATCCAGTCGAGTTTCACGCCAAAGATGCTGGTATAACGAATATCCAAATGTCATCAACACAAGTCAAGTAAGTATTCATATCATGTAGTGCAACCAGTCATGCATACTACATTATATATATTACAGTATTGAAAATAGTTCCTTGCCTACTGAGGCAAATTCGAAAAGAATGGAATCTAACTTTTGCCACTCAAATCTAAAAGTCTGAAAGCTCCTTTTTAAAACTCTTTCATTTAAACTGCTTCTGACATTTTCTTCATATTTAAAATTTTTTTTTTTTTAATAATCTTAACTTAGTTTTAATATTCTTGTTGTGGAATTTGATTGGCATTTTTACTTCTCTGAACTGTTTTAGTTTAATTTAATTTCTTTTATGATTTTTTATGTTAGTAAGTTTCTTTAGAGGGCCAGGAGGGTGGGGGGGGGAGGTAGTTAGCAATGTGCTATCAAACAAAGTCTTTTAACCTTCTGAAAAGATTATTGTAATAATAACTTATGATGACAATGAAAAAAAAAAAAAAACATTTTCAAATATTTCATTATTCTTGAGCAAACAATCAAAGCTTTAAAAAAAAAACATATTCACACCAACCATAATTTTAAACCTAGATGAATGAAATTGCTGGTAAGTCATGCAAGTCCTTGTTTTTTAACCAGATATATGGATTTTGCTGTAAATGTAACTCATTGAAAGCAAAAGTATTTCCTCTTCTGCTGTATTGAACAGGAAATGACAAATATGATAGCTTAATAGGGACATGGGAAAAAAAGTGCCCGGGAAATCTCAAAGATTGACTTTTCATCTCAAAATGTTGACCTTTTATCTCCAAATGTTGACATTAAATCTCAAAATTTCCTATGTCCTTATTAAGCCACAGTAGACAAAGAAAGGACAAAAGACCAAAATAAAATTAAAAATTTAACAGATATTTTCTATAGATAGATAGACCTACAGTGTAATTCTTATAGCCTGTGCTGCCTTAATGTGTATAATTGAACACAGTGTATGTATAGTACAGTAGGAACTGTGTGAAACCAACATGAAAACTAAAATTACTGTATTTGTATACAAACACTTGACATTGTAGTGCGTGATGAAGGTCAAACTTAGTCAGTTGTTCATATTCAATGAAGGGGTCTTCGTTACTGCAACCCTTTTGAAGTTATTTCGGTCATGAAGAAGCAAGTTCGGCTTTTGGGCCTTTAACGTCTACAGACCAAAGCTAGGAGCTATTGTGTAATGTTTATGAACAATACTGTAGCTAGCATGTGCCTGCAATATAAACAAAAAAATGATGACTAAAACCATCAGAACTAAGCTGTCAATCACGAATCACGCCTGTTTCGGACGTGACAGAATACAGAGTCCTGGACACTGATTGGTCAAATTGAACAACATGTTAACATTACTGTATCCTCGCCTAGTTAGTGTAATTTTACAAACATATGGAACATCAGAAGGCCTAATGTGACGATTAATCTAATGAATACACGTAGGTCTATAGTCTATCATTGCAAATGTAACACCCTCCGGTCTATTAAAAACTGTTTGGTCGATTTCCTAGCCCTGGTTTATCATCATCCAAACATGTAATATATGCCATACACGGCCATAGTATATAATGCCATGCCACAATAAGAACGTTACAAGTGCCTATGTTGCAAGAGCTGAACTAGTACAGATAATACCAAGTCGTTGCGGATAAATACGATTAACATTTGTTGCTTGCAGCTTTCTTGCAGGTTGTTGTTAACTCAAATGCATTCAAATGTTACCTGTCTTGTTCAATTCGAGAATACCCAATCAAAGTAGAGAATTTTACGTACATAGTTCTGAAGAAGTATGCTACGCAAGGAGATCTATTTTATTTACGTGTGCAGAATTAACTGTTCACCGCCACAATTCTTTGCCAAATCTTAGTCTGGATTTTTTCACTTTCGTATCAAATAATTTATCATCAAGTTTGAATGTCTGTCCTCAGCTACTGAAATAGTTTCACTTAACAGTGCTTGCTCTGGTTGGGTTTTTGTGTGTTTCTTGTTATTATTTTAAATATTCACATAAGAATATTAATAAAGTTTACTTAAGTAAAATACCAAAATATTTAGTAAAAATTAATTACTAAGACGAATACAATTAACAAAAGAAAAGTAATGAAGTTTGTTTGTCTTCTGTTAATTAATCCCAAACGTTGTGTTAAACGGTCAGCTCTTCAATTCTCTCTTTCGACAGCGTGTCGTCAGAGTTTGTGCTCGTCAGCTCAATGGAAAATGAAGCATTAGACACTATTGCTGTCATTATTGGGTGGATCTACTTTGTGGCTTGGAGTGTCTCGTTCTATCCGCAAGTCTATCTCAATTTCAGGCGTAAAAGGTAAGGTCTCATCTAGTAACTTCTCTTTCTACATGAAGTAGTTCCACACGTGTGTTTGCAATCGCACAGACACAATTGCATGGATTTTTTGCCAAGTTGTGAATTAAGTACAGTACTAGGTGTTTAGGTCTGTTCTATACTTCCCTGCCGCACACATTGGACTCACGAACACCAAGTGGATTGCCGTTCTGTTCGACTATTGTCATAACGGATACCTGACGTCACAAGAAATTCTGTTTCATTGAAAATTCACATGATCAGAGAATAATATACTGTAGCCTACTATGCTGTTTTTGTATATATGCGCATTAGCCTAGCCTACAGAACTAGTACCTTGGATGCCATAATTTGGGTGAATGTTGCTTATATTGCCATCAAGCGGTGAATAATCATTTATCCAGTATCTCGTCACGAAATGCTGTACCTAATGGTGGGATTGCTATACTGTACAAGTTCAAAGATGTATGGCAGTTTTTTTGGTTACAGGCCACGAGACCGAAGGTCGGCGAGACCGAAATTAAAAAAGGTCCGCGGCACCGAAGGTATTCTAGACCGAGGTCCGCAAGACCGAAACGATTACTAGGCCTCCACCAGTGGAGTATCCAGAGGGGGTTGCAGGGGGAGAAAGCTGCACCCAAAAGTCTGATTTCATAGTAAAATGCGATAATAATGACAGTATACGCTATAACAAGGCAACATGTTGTGGTTTTTCGGTTCTATAAGGAGTCAAAATTCTTTAGACTGCCGAATTTCAAATAATATTTTTGTAGTGTAATGTGACAATGTTAAAAAAGTGTTTTAAATTGGTTTAAATCGCCCGTCTTTCCTTACATCTTCAAAATTTAGGGGTGGGGGGGGGGAAGTCCACCAGTGAAAATTTTACGAGGGACCCTTCCATTGAGGAATATCCAACAATATATATGTGAGCATAATATATTTAAAATGATTGAAATGACACAACTTCACAACCCAAGGCAGAATTGCCACTTTAAACACACCGTTCCATGACCTGAGGTCAAAGTTCTTCACCATGTAGATCCCACAATTTATTCATATGTACCCATCGACATCATGTGTAGTACGTACAGACGCCATAGAAGTAATTGACCCTGACATTACCCTGCCTCTGATAACCGAGGGGAACAATCTGTGCTTTGTACTCAGAAGTTGGGATTCAGCACAGAAGGTTTCACCTGTTTTTTGGTCAGTGAAGTTCCCCATCTCTTATGACAGATGAAATAATTAATACTGTGTTGATCAATGTGTAATTGATTAGATTGATTAGCAAATTTCAGCACATCTTGTTTTTTGGTGTTCATGGAAGCACCGCAGCCGTTCGTTCAAAGAATCAAGTTAAAAGTCAACCCATCTTCCCGCAAGGAAGTGAGAGTGAAATTTTTTGAAGAGACTTAAATGTGTGGGAATGTCCAGGCTCTATGAATCAGTGTGTGCTATGCAGATAGTACTGCAAATAGCTTGCATATGTTACAGTGCAGCAACATTTGAATGAATCGATTCGTTTAAAGGTCCAGTCGAGTCGTTTGCTCTTATTCTTCTCTGAGTCCCGAGTTTATCTCGACACAACTCTGTTCTGTATGTACAGGGTTTTGTTACTCTATAAAAATCAGGCTTACTTACATTCAATAAAGTCCAATCATATCTGATTCAAATGCAGAAAGATGCAGGGCTGCTAGCTGCACACATTCTTGTGATATTTGTGTGCATTCACAACAACTGTGATACTATCCAGGCTAGCAAAGTAGAATGTGTTCAGATTTTTAATTTCCCTTACATTCTACTGGTAGGGTTCTCTTCAACACAACATATGGAAAAAGAAAATCATTAAAACCAACCAAGTCTGCAATATGTTAATAT
Source organism: Apostichopus japonicus (assembly GCF_037975245.1). Lineage (NCBI taxonomy): Eukaryota > Metazoa > Echinodermata > Holothuroidea > Aspidochirotida > Stichopodidae > Apostichopus > Apostichopus japonicus. The sequence goes on from NC_092562.1 coordinate 582,866, forward strand.
GCAGATGTCTGCAGTCAATAGCATGAAGCTAATACTGCCAGTACAAACTTTGAGATATTAAAATTACCCCTCTCATATTCTGACATCATACAGGGGTTGCAATTGTTGCATGAATTTAATAAGTGCAAAACTTTTGTGGTGCACTTTGACCATCAAACAGGTATTGAGACTTTAAGATCTCATATTTGATAGAAATTGCTTAATCTGTATAGCACTGCATGAAGAATCTCACGCCTCACATTGAGAGGCCGGAAATTTTATTCTTACAGTAGCCACTCTCTTACTAAATGTTCGGTCTGCTTTAGTAAGTGCATTTTCCATCCACCTGCAGATGTGTAGAAGATTGATAACATTTACACCTATGGTCCTCCACCTCTGGACTACTCACTGCAGACATCCTGGTTGTTCCCAACTTCCCAATCATGAAGTTGTCAAGCTAACCTTTGTTATTTCAACTCACTAATTTTGACCCAGTCCTGCCATATCATCACTTAACGTACAGTTTAGAAGAAAAGTTACAATGCACTGCAAAAAGTCTTTCACTTTTACAAATAGAATACGGTTTACATCTCTTTTCTACACAAGTTAACAAGTTCCGAAGTGAACCATATTGTGATAAACAGAACACAGCAGGGGATAATAACAGTAATAAATTGATAAAGTGCTCATGTATAACGACTTTGGTAAATCTTTCTGTATATACCGTATAGAACAATGCTTTTTTACCATAATTAAAATGTGGGCACAGTATAAGTCAGAACCATAAATATATTATATGTTCTTTCTGCAGTGTTGTGGGACTAAGCTTTGATTTCCTGAGCTACAACTTCACTGGTTTCCTAGCGTATGGAATATTTAATGTTGGTCTTTACTGGATTGACGAGATCAAGGTATGGCACCTCAGCTGGCTTTAATTGTAAAGAAGGGAAACACCCTTCTTACCTTCCCCTCACAATCCCCCCTCCCCCTCCCACCTCCATCATCCTGCCATTCAAGAAGAACAGTTCTTTGTGGGAAATTCTGAAGCAGCCATATTTTATAATTGGCCCAACGGGTTCAAATCCTTCGAAATATTTCGATCAGGTCCATCAAATCAAATCTGCCCACAATCCTGCACTAAGTAGGAATTGTGTGGTCCCTAAGGGACCTAAGCTCGAGCAGCCTAATAGCCTACCGACCACATTGCTCAACTTAAGTATCGAAAGATGTTGGTTCTCCAAGGCCCTTTTTCACCTTGACACTGGTCAGGTAAACTAAAATACCTCTAAGAACTTCCAAGGTAAATAAAGGCCTGAAATATGATGATAGCATTACAAAATTCAGGAAATCATTTCTCTTTGGAAGACACCCATAAGAAGAACTCAAAATGTCAAAGCTTGAAGTACAGTCTGGTACCCATGACCGTAAGAATGAACACCTGGGCTGCACCTCCAAGTTTCTCCTCCAATATACTGAATACTTTGTCTGCCCCAAAGATAAGATCATTTTTCTTGAGTCGAAGAAAAATGATAAATGCGATGCATTTGTTAATTTAATATTGAATCAAAGTTTATCTTCCAAGAAATGTTAGTACAAGGCATTGATAACACTTGAAGCACCAAGCCTACTGTTCTGTTAACCCAAGCCCCTTTCCCCCACCCCCCTACCCCACCCCAACCTTACCCTCAAACACCAATTCTGGCTCTGTTACACCTAATCCACACCCTTTCTTTTCAATCTCCCTCCATCTCTACCATTACCTATGTCTTGATTTTTATTTTTCAGGAAGAATATACAAAACAACATAAGTACAGTGTAATTCCAGTACAGCTGAATGATGTTGTGTTTACTATACACGCATTCTTCATTACATGCGTCACCATCTTTCAAACTTTCATTTACGAGGTAAGTTGGTTCGTATCAAAGAGAAGGGAAACCCATGGATGACCTGTGGTTCATAATAGCAGGAAAGTGTGTGCGTGTATACGTGTGTGTGTGTGACATGTCACTGTTATGAGTACAATAATCCTATTTTGTTGGATGAAAGATGTAAAGGTCATTTGAGGTCGGCGGTGGTCATATATACGACAGTCTATTTCGGTGCTGTATCTCTTGAATTGTACAAGTGACAAAGTTTACCTATTTGTCAGAGGACAATTTGAAACATGAATTCCAGCCAACAAATAACTGCAGTGTGCTTCCACAGCCAATAGACACTGTTATTGACCCTCGTCCCCCTTCTGCTGGACACTTTATTTCATTTTTGATTTCATTTTGATTTCATTTTTGATTTCATTTCTCTTTTGGTACTATGGACTGCTGATTATCATAATCGAGGTGGTTTGAGCATCACTACATAGCTAGATAAAGAGTGCAATCTAGTTTATTCTGACCTCTTTGTTCGGTATCTTAGTTTAATAGTAAATACTAAGGGAAAGTAATACATTTATATCAACGCTGAACAACAACTCCAGAGGACTGAAATCTTCAGCACTTTGCAGAGACAAAACATTACACGAAAGAAACTAAAAAAAAGCCCCTGGAATAAAAAGTAATCTCTTTCTTCTGTCTACTATTTTGACTTCTTTTTTGGTATCTTGATAATAATAATATTATAATAACAATAATAAAAAAAGTAAAGCCTGCCTATAGAAGAAAAACAGTCCTCTAATTCACTCGAGCATTAATCATTTGTTACTTGATAGCAAACTACCCCAAATACTGCCAATAAGATTCATCCTTGAGTGCACCGAATTAGTTGACCAGTCACCTGTATGATTGTCAACACAAGTACTCTAATGGCCGGCACTACTTTCCTGTGTGTGAAGACAAATTTGGCTTGACCACTGACGTAGAACACTGTGTGTTCAATCATGAGTTTGTGCAGAGGAGCGTTCAGTATGGCTAGCATTACCAACTCGGGTAGATATCGGACCGGAGTGGTATTTGCTATTATAGGCAGGAAAGATCATAATGGTCCCTATGATAAATCCCCTGTTCATCTCCCATGTGTGTGTTTCCTTTTCACAGAGAGGCGGTCAGAAAGTCACGACGGTCTGCTGGATTCTTCAAAGTATCGCTTGGATGTTTGTAACTGTAACACTGATCATAACAGCCGTCTCGAGTCAAAGTGTGCTAACGTGGCTCGAATTTGTGACGTTCATCTCGTACATCAAACTTGGTGTCACCCTCATAAAGTATGTTCCACAGGTGAGTGATCTTTTGTTCAGACAACTATACAGTGGCATATTAACACAAGTGAGGAGTCGGGGGAGGGAGGAGGAGGGAGGGGGAGGGAGGAGGAGGGGGAGGGAGGGAGGGGAGGGAGGGGGGTTCAGTATTTATTAGTACAACCATGCATTAAGACCTTAAAAAAAGACCTAATTTATAGTCTAAAATATGCCTCAGAATGCACCATTTGACTTTTTAAACTTTTTTTTTTTGCTGGGTGAGCACCACAAGACCCCCTAACCTGGGAGTTGGCCTTTTTTTCTTTTTATTTATGTTTTTTTATTATTGTCAATTTGTCATCCCTAATGAGGGTAGTCCTGCTCAGTCCAGAAGCACTGCTTTCCAGAGGAGCCCTCAATACAAAACACACATACAATATCATGAAGTAGAAAAATGGTAGACATCCAAAAGCACAAAAAGGACGGCAAAAAGATAGACAAACAAGTATCAGACAATTAAACAAAATATATAAGTTTTCATATTGCGTTTAAAAAAAGCCCTCAAATACCCTCTTATTGTGAAATCCTTCATCCACAATCCGATCTCACAGGCCCATTAAAAAGTCCCTGCCCTTACAGTTGGGCGAGACTTTGAATCTGGCTCCTACCCCTTAGTCTTTGAAATCCTGTCTGTATGCCAATGAGACTGTCGGACAGCTTTTAGATGAAAAATGACGAAGGGGTTTCAAAGGATTAATTTTATTGATGGATTTCTATGGGTATTCAATCATCATGAGAAATAAGGAATTTTCACCATCAGATAACCTTGTAAAACTTTGAAATTTTTGCACCGATAGTGTCCTTCAAATTTATTTCAAATTTACTGCTGGTACCTGTAAAAGGTTTGCTCAGCGATTATCCACAGGGATGTAAGTCTTCCGGATTTTTACGGAAATCCGTTTTTTTTTTAATTCCAATAAGTCTTCCGTATTTTTATGGAAATCCGTTTTTTTTCTCAAATTCCAATAAAGTTCCACAAAATTGTTCGAATATCAAAGACACAACGCGGCAAAAAATGCCTTGCCCGTTGTAGCAAGCTAACTTCAATTTTCACTCATCGATCACTCAAAATACCATTTCCAGTTTCGCATCATCGCATTGCACTGTACAACATTGTGCCATGTGAATATCGTTGCGTACGTGCGAACTTCAAATCGCTATAGCTCATTTCTGTCGTTGAAAAACCTTGCCTTATTCATGTTGATTGGACTGCTAATTAATATCTTCGTAACTGCTGGTGCTCGACATAAGTTTTGGAATTAACGCTTGTGATATTTGTGAGCGGTGGAAATCTACGGGATACGCATATGAAAGTCGATATTTGTGATCGCATTCGAATGTGAGACTGTTTTTTATTCCGTAGTTCGCTGCGACGTATTCGTAACTTTGAGCTAGCCTAACATAACGATAGTGTGTAAGTAGTAAGAACTAGGGGTAAGATGTGTTAGCGCTAATACTTCTGAGCTAGCCTAACATAACGATAGTGTGTAAGTAGTCAGAGCTAGGAGTAGGATGTGTTAGGACGGCATTCACCTGGGGTCTCCGAATATTTTTTCCGGTTTTTTTTTTGGGCTGCACTTACATCCCTGTATCCATCATTTGCCTCGTCTCATTTCAAAGTTACACCAAGCCACTGATGGGCTATCGTGGTACGTAAAGTTCTTTACGACGTGAAATGTTATCTTGCCATCTTCTTTTAGTGTACTCTGAAAAGAGTGAATAAATTTCAAACTTGATATATCTCAGCAACCGAAACGAATTTGATACAAATAGGATATGAGTTTTATTTTGCTATTTCACATCCAACCGGTGCTGTGGCCGAGTGGATAAAGGCGGTGGTATTTGAAGCAATGAGGCTTAGCGATTGAGAGGTTCAGGGTTTTAACCCCGGCGGGGTCATAGTAAGGCGGGATTTTCATCCAAGAGCAATCTACGGTTTACCCATATGAAATGACTTTAAAACGATTCTAAATTTGAGTTTAAATATTAAATTGGTAGCCACTCGACATGAGAGTTGTTTTCCATAAGCCCTTTTGGGCATCTCACACTTTCCTGGTCGCTCAAGCGTCATAAAAATAAACTACCTGATCATCATTTTGTTGCTTTTTCTTTCTCTTTTCCTAGGTTTGGATGAACTTCAAAAGGAAAAGCACAGATGGGTGGAGCATTGGGAATGTGTTACTAGATTTCACGGGTGGTTCCTACAGCATTCTACAAATGATATTAATATCATATAATTACAGTAAGTAAAACAAAGATATCATTAAAAGGGGACAGAACCCCAACCGTCACCTTTGGCTTTATATGACAGAGATCTTTGTGAAGGAACAACTCCCCTGAACAGGTTAAGAAAAGTCTTGTTCAAGTTGGGAGAGATATCCTAGCTGAAAATTCATGCTAGCTTGGACTATGGTCTATTGATTGTAACTAAATCAACTTCATCTACCTCTGTTGGCAAGTTAAAAAATATATAAACGATAAATGTAAATATTCAGATTTCTGTTGTTGGTCGAGCCCCATTCATAGTTTGTCATGACCCATACTTGGGTTATGCCTCATTTATAGTTTGTCAAGACCCATACTTGGGTTACGCCTCATTTATAGTTTGTTGTGCCCCATACTTGGGTCGAGCCCCATTCATAATTTGTCTTGAACCATACTTGGTCTAGCCTCATTCATAATTTGTCTTGAACCATACTTGGTCTAGCCTCATTCATAATTTGCATTAGCTCTCTAAGAATTTTGAAAGTTTGTATCTTTGTCATAAAACCTGCTACAAGGATGCTTTTTGTGCTTGGGTGGTCGGGAAAAAAGTTACAGCAAAGTTTTGGGACTATGGAATTTGGCTTCAACTGGAATTATACCCTTTAATATCAGTCTTCTCGTATATTTATATTTAAACAATGTATATATATAAATATTTAAAATTTTGGTCATCCTCAGTACATGATGATATATGGTATACTCCTTCTCAGATCTTCATGTTATTTTAATGTTCATGAACTTCTACAGGGTCTAATGTTTTTTATTTCTCCTCTCCCCCCCCCCCCCAGATGACTGGAGCTCCTTCTTCTTGGACCCGACTAAGTTTGGTCTGGGTTTGTTCTCCATTTGTTTCGACATTGTCTTCATCCTCCAGCACTACGTGTGGTACAAAGAGCAGGAACCACCTGGCACAGAGAATAACGACCAAGAGCATCTAATAAATAGCGACGCAAAAGATCAGTGATGACATCACACGAGGTCACAAGATGTTACCAAGGTTCATTTGTAATAGTCATAATAAGGATATGCAGAATGTCTACCGCAGTTTCATTCAAAGCTTGTGCCAAAAGAGCCGTTCGGTCACCTTTCTTGCGGCGATTAAATATATTTTGTAATTTACCAAATTTGAAATATCTGGAAAGTTTACTTTTAGCTGGGTGGTAAAGTACTCTTTACCTGTTGTAGAGTATTTGCATTGCCACTCCTCTCTGACATGTCATTTCCTTCCACTCAGGGGGGTAGCAAGCTTCCAAAAAGTGGGCGGTGGTCACAACATCAGAGGGGCACTTTTTCATTCCACAACCACCACTCGTTATGCTATAAACCAATACACACGGGCCATATCACTTAAATATATATGATGTGTTAGTATGCTGTCAAATTGAGATTGTTTATTATCATGTAACCATGCTACAAAAAGATATGGGATGCCATTGTACAAAATAGCATGTACAGACTAAAAATAAATAATTAAATTAAAATATTAAAATTAACAAAGGCTTAAGATAACCAAAAGACAGTTCTTCATCAAAGGTGCACAATTTATTTGCCAGTAGGGCACATTTGCTATTTTGGAAGAAAGTGGGGGGGGGCACGTGCCCCCCGGCTCCTTAACCCCTGCAGTGAATGCCAGGCAACAACAAATAGCCATCCCTCCCCAAATGTAACATTAATTTTAGCAGATCAGAATTTCGTTGCTATGAGTTTACTTTACTAGGCTTGGAGTTGTATGATACCATGACACTGTTGGTTTCAATATTTACCATCTGATGAGAATCTGAGTATTCTTTCCAGTTTCTTGTGCTTGTTCTTTGGTCTTTAGGAGCCTGTGAATTCAGTGGGAGGGGTGCAGTGCTATAAGGGTTGCAATAGGCATTCATTGTTAGCACTAGGCAGTCAGTGTTTCCAGTGGCATCGTGCAGTGCTATAAGGGTTGCAATAGGCATTCATTGTTAGCACTAGGCAGTCAGTGTTTCCAGTGGCATCGTGCAGTGCTATAAGGGTTGCAATAGGCATTCATTGTTAGCACTAGGCAGTCATTGTTTCCAGTGGCATCGTGCAGTGCTAAAAGGGTTGCAATAGGCATTCATTGTTAGCACTAGGCAGTCAGTGTTTCCAGTGGCATCGTGCAGTGCTATAAGGGTTGCAATAGGCATTCATTGTTAGCACTAGGCAGTCATTGTTTCCAGTGGCATCGTGCAGTGCTAAAAGGGTTGCAATAGGCATTCATTGTTAGCACTAGGCAGTCAGTGTTTTGCAGTGGCAGGGTGCAGTGCTAATGGGGTTGCAATTGGGCATTCATTGTTAGCACTAGGCAGTCAGTGTTTTGCAGTGGCAGGGTGCAGTGCTAATGGGGTTGCAATTGGGCATTCATTGTTGCAAAAACCAAATTCAGTGGGTGCTCTAGGTATTCAGCATTTCTTTTGGCATTCAATGTTTGCAGTATTCCTTCAGTGTTTGCACTAGTCACTCACTGCATGCACAAGTCAATCATTGTTTGCACTAGGCATTCAGTGTGTGCACTAGGCATTCAGTGTTTGCACTAGGCATTCAGCGTTTGCCATAGTCAATCAGTGTTTGCACTAGGCATTCAGCATTTGCCATAGTCATTCAGTGTTTCACTAGACATTCAGTATTTACACTAGGCATTCAGTATTTAAACTAGCTATTTAGTGTTTATACAAGTCATTCATTGTATAGACTAGTCATTCATTGTTTGCACTAAACATGCAGTGTTTACACTAGTGATTCAGTGTTTATACTAGTCATTTAGTGTTAATACTAAACATTCAGTGTTTGCACTAAATATTCAGTGTTTACACTAGTGATTCAGTGTTTGCACTAAACATTCGGTCTCTACACTAGTGTTTCAGTGTTTATACCAGTCATTTAGTGTTTGCACTACACATATATGGTTTACACTAGTGATTCAGTGTTTATACTAGTCATTCAGTGTTTACACTATTCATTGAGCAGTTATGCTAGTCATTCAGTGTTTATACTAGTCATTCATTGTATATCTTAGTCATACAGTGTTTGTACTAAACTTTCAGTGTTTCCACTAGTGATTCAGTGTTAATACTAGTCAGTCAGTGTTTGCACTAAACTTTCTGTGTTTGTACTAGTGATTCAGTGTTAATACTAGTCAGTCAGTGTTTGCACTAAACTTTCTGTGTTTGTACTAGTGATTCAGTGTTAATACTAGTCAGTCAGTGTTTGCACTAAACTTTCTGTGTTTGTACTAGTGATTCAGTGTTTATACTAGTCATTCAGTGTTTGCACTAGTGATTCAGTGTTTATACTAGTCTGTCCATATTTGCACTAAACTTTCAGTGTTTGCACTAGTGATTCAGTGTTTGCACTAAACTTTCAGTGTTTGCACTAGTGATTCAGTGTTAATACTAGTCAGTGTTTGTACTATACATTCAGTATTGAGTATGCATGAAGATATGTTGACAATTCTAACTCAGATTTGGAGCAGTACTACACAAATTCAATTAAATGTAATTAGACATGATTGCATAATTCTTTTGATATTACTATATTTTTTATCATTATTATTATTTTCATTATGTTTTGTGTAATAGTTATGAGGCTGGGGATTATTAATGCATGTGATTACGGCTGTGTTATGTTTTGTAAAAGTAGTTTTGACTATATACGATAATGATAAGTAAAATTTTATACATAGAAGGGTTTTCTTTTTTTTAGATAAGTTTCTGGGATAATGAGTTAAAATGTCCTTTAACTTGAGGATTTCTCTTTTTTGACATCCATATGCAATAACATTTTTACCTTTGGAATACTTCCAGGCAGTACCAACGTTCGCGAATGCAGAATAGCTATTGCCTGTTTAAATCCAACTGTGTACTTCATTATTAACGTAGGCCTACTCTTAACAGATTACAATTTCCTTGCACCCTAAGATGGTCGCTTTCATGCATTACCAATTGGAAACCTTCAATGCATATCCCAAAGTTGGCCAAACAATTTGTTATTCTATATTTGGATCTTAAAGGTATTAATAAAGCAACATGCTTCAACATGTTGCTGCGACATATACAGCTGCATATTGCCTAACCTATAGCCTACCAATATATTACAACACTGGGACTTAAGCACAACACCATCGCAAAATGTTGTAAAAATTGTTTTGGCTATATGCAATAATGTTAAGTAAACTTTAATACATGAGTCATAATGACCTTTAACCTGTTGATTCTCCTTTTGTGACATCCATATGCAATAACTTTTTTATCTTTGGAAATCTTCCAGGAGTTCCAACGTTCGCAAATGCAGAATAGCTATTGCCCGTTTAAATCCAACCTGTACTTCATTATTAATGTACTCAAACAGTCTCCAATTTCCTTGCAGTCTAAGGATTTATTTACCAACCAATCAAGAGCCTAGTCAAGTCATTGGGCCTTGAAGGTACCTATTAATTAAGCAACTTGCTTCAACATGTTGCTGATTAATCATATTAATTAATATACAGTTGCCTATAGCCTACCAATTTATTACAACACTGGGACTTAAAAGTCCTATTTGCGATAGTGTAGTGTTAATTAACACTACACTATCGCAAAATATTTTAAAAACAACGTGACTTGCCTTTTCACATTTTTTTTCCGTAATAGATATTGGAACTAGTGAATTTAAAAAAAAATTTACATTTATTATTTTGATATGAGCAAGTGTTTATTGACAGACGAGGAGCAGAGTTTCTTTGTTCTGCCCACATCTTTTTAATTTCACACTGAAAAAACAGTTGAGAGGGTACTGAATTATTGGCAACTTTATCTTAGTAAGGAAGATTATTAGATGTTAAATTTTACTCTTCATAAGTAGTCGCATAACTGACTGAAGTTAGCAGCCACTAACAGCACATGTAAAGAGATATGCGTTTCTTACAGAGGGCAGCAATGCTAATTAAGAACTAACTGTAACAATCATAGGCGATAACAAGTACCGCATATATGTGATTATCCTGGTTTGAGCCACCATCTCTACGTTGTACATATTTAAAGATACCTTTTTAAATAATGTGCTGTTCTCAAAGCCCGATTGAACAATTTCCATTTAGCACGGGCTGTTTATGTATGAAAACATGTGTATATGAGAACAATTTTAACTTTAAATTATTTGATCATATTTTTGAAAATATGCATGAGTAGCGTTTTAACTTTTGACGTAAACTGTAAATGAGTTTGATGTCTGCAAGAGACCCTCAAAATTCATCATGTCTTCCAATCTCATTTTCTTTAATTTAAGAGACAACAGTACAAATAAATTTTTCTATGCTGCATTAATTGATACTGGTTGTTTTTATCTTTTCGGTGTGTTAAAGGGATATTCCAGTAGCTTGAGTTGATTGCTTTACAAACAAAAAATGCTTGAAACTTTGTGCGTCTTTAGGTGAAATCGACATCCTCATAGCATTTTGTATGACGAAGATGTGGTCTTATCAAATCGACACCCTGGAAGAACCTGTTACCCTCAGATCCAAACAGTAATGCCTTGTGTAGTTGGCAGTCCGAAATAAGAAAATTAAAGGGAAAATAAAAAGTCCCTCCTTCACGTCACGAAATTTTCATATTAGTGAAAAAACTGTCGTTTCGTAGGTGAACATGCACGTTGATTTTAGCTAATCAGTAGGTAATTAATTAACTTTTTGGGTTCAAACCTTTTTAAGTGTATTAAGTTATATCCTTAGAATCATTTTGCAGAGTATGAGGGGAATCTCCCTACCTTTAAACTTGTACAATGTTTAATACGTATAATGCGTAAAGTGTAATGTTTAATACGTGATGCGTACATGGTAAGGTTTAAGGTGTAATGTGTGCAATGCGTAGTACGTAATGCCTAAAGTTCAATGCTTAATGCGTAGGGTTTTAGTTGTAATGTTTAATGTGTAATGCGTAGTGTGTAAGCCTTAATTAATGCGTATAGTGTGCTATGTGCAATGCGTAATTCGTAGTGCTTAGTTTAGTAAGTGCGCAATGTGTAATTCTAACAACAAATCCACCCCTCCTCACCAATGAGCTCGTACAGGCATGTACCTCCAGTCATTAACCAAACCATTTCATTACCTTCCTTTATTCTGTACGTCAAGCCACTAACTAACCCCCATCTCATTGCATTCCTCATTTGACTAACAATTCATTAGAATAAACATTCTTTCATCTACATTCTACACATACCCTTGTCTAATCCAGTGAACAGGACAAAGCCAATCAACTTGAGCTGAAGTTAGTTCCCAGCTCTCTTGGCTACCTGGGCAAAGTAGGTGTCATGCAGGAGGTCTGATTGAGTAAGTGAATTTTGTTGTAATTTATTTTAGGTTTGAAGTACAGTGGATGAACGTGTTCCTGTTTTTCTTTATTTACAATTATTTTCGGAAGAGGCGAATATCCTCTGTTGTATTTAACTGTTTCAAAAGGGGGTTTGGTTATACGATTTTAAAGGCTGTTCAAAATTAAGGAGCTAACGGATTTAAAATATGCAGAATTAACGGAATTAAACGGAATTAAAATGGGCAAACCATAACGACAAATTCGTTAATGAGGGTTATTGGTTATTTATGATTATACCAATATTGCACCAATCGCTATTTAATTACCTTAATGCAGACCAATGACTACGGTGAATACAAATTTCTGGAAGCAGCTATTATACACAACATTAAAACTCAAGTTTTAAGAATCATATTGCAATCTTCCAGCCATACACAATTGAAGAAGTTGAAAAAAAATGAAGGAATTTCACATGTTTCGTTTTGTGTTGGTTTTGGCATGTTACTTGGCATCTGTGCTGGTGAAAGTGACTAACCAAATACTATTCCGCCTATTTATATTTAATTACTATGTAATCTGCCTTGCAGGTACAGTAGGCGGCATATTTTGACATGCGACATTTGAGTTAGAACAAAGAATTACCGTGAGATGAAGGTTTTGTATTGAAAGGGGCTTCAAAAAAGGGCTATTACATATAGTTTAGTATTGTTCACATCGGCCATAGCTGGCTCTCGACGCTTAGTAAAGTGTTCGTGGATTTGAATTTTGCTCAGTTTCCATAAAACATTGCACTTTCTATGAAGGTTTGTGATTTTAGTTCGCATATATTCACGCGGAGTAGGCACTGGTTTACTTTGCTGCATTCCGTATTACGTCAACATAGCCAAGGAAACTGTGTACACAAATTCGATCGTCTTATTCCTCCCTAACACTACAACGGCTTCTGGCTAGAACTGAAATGTTTCCTTATTAAGGATGGGAGTTGGTGCTGGAAAAGGTCCGGCATATGGTATGCCAATAAGTCCTCTCTCAGAATACGCCGAAAAGAGTAGCAAAAGTCGACAAGAGGTATGTATTTCAGTAGTAAATAGGATTTAGGCCTTACGTTGGTGACCCCGTCGATATGAAGCCAAATATTAGCCTCGGCCTAGGCTTGAAGTTAGGCTATACTGGTTACACGAAATGAAAGTCAATCATTAGTGATGATGTTGCACTTCACTTTAATTGTTAATTGTACCTTTAGGTCATTGCTGAAAGCGCGGTAGAGCGGTTAAAGATTCCGCCTCACAATCATTCGACTAGGTTCCCAGCTCAAATAACAAGGCCTACCACTACCAGACATCAGATTTCAGATTCTCTACAGTCTACCTAGGCAATACTGTTGGTATGGCTACAGCACAGTGGCATGTAAGCCTAACCAGACATCAGTTCCAATGGAAATGGTTTCTCTAGTTATCAGGAAATTCAGTAATCTAACTGTAGGTAACCAGTACTAGGTCTATTAGGCTAGGCCCTTAACATCTTGAACAAAGCAAACATTTTAGCTGGGATTTAATCCCTGTCGCTAGCTGAAAATAGTTATCCTTGAGGCTCCACACGGCCAGCCATATTAAATTAAAGGCATTTTTCTCGCCAGATCTGGGATTCTATATCTTACAACTGAAGATTGTAAGTTTAATTTATGACAGTGAAATCACTTAGCTGCATGTAATTTCTCTGTTATTGTAGCAGACTATGCATTTGGCTGGGTATGCAAACACATGAATGGACACAATAAACCATGGTGTTAAAGATTTTGCACTGAATAATATCACCGGTGTTTAAATTTGAAGTGTCATGTACCCCTTTAATCACTTGAAGAATTTGTCAATTTGTTGGTTTACAGCTGTTACAGTTTACTCTACATGCTCTAAAATTCTAACATTGATTGAATTTACTTATAGTATTTTCCTTTCGTATCGCAACATTTTTCTGCGAAATGTTCGAAAATGGTATCGGCTTCATCATTTTTCGTCTGCTCACTCTGCTGGGTTAGGGTTAGGTATGTCTTCCAGTTTGCTAACAAGTCAACCAAAAATCAGTACAACGTACTGCAGTAGTGAAAGGAAAGTACAGTACAGTACATCCAAGGTAGAACTGTGGCTTGTGGTTAGGGTTATTCTTCAATGAAATAGCTACTGGCATTTGATTTACGGTTGCGGTATGGGATGGCTCCTGCATTATATAGAGTGCTTTTGTTGCAATTGTGTCAACTTTGGATTTCACTAGGGTAATCACATGGGACCCTGTAACATTGCACTGCATTTCCAATCACTGCTGACTAATACAAGTTTATGTTGTTTTACATGGTATCAGCGGTTTTTGATCGATGCACCAGCTTTGGTCGATCTCGGCCATGGAACAGTACGGTATCGCGAGGATGGTACCACCAATCCTGTTATCCAGAAACAGACAGATGTAAAGACAGGATATTTCTATCATTCCAGATTAGATGATTATAGTGAAGGTAAAGTTGTCGTTAGTTTTCTGGTTTAGTGAATAAGTAAAACCATATTTTACCTTTTCAAGTACCTGTTTTGTTATCTTTGCAAAATAGGTGCAACTAAACATATATACATATAGATAACATATATATTACATGTCAACATGATCACTTAGTTTATCAAGATTACATGATAACCACTAATTATGACAGACACCGGTAAACATTATGGGACACATATTTTATGGAGTAAGAGGTGAATAACTTGCTAGTTGAAGCAATGTTTAACCAAATATATGTTATTGTTACATTTCCTTGATCAGAACAATCCAAAATTCCTACCCAGTAATATTGACTTCTTCAAATGCTCACTCAAAATCTTACCATCTTATCTATTTCTATGTAGATGCAACTCTTTACCCAGAGGATGAATTCAAGACTAAGTACATTTATAAAGGTCCTCCCAAGGCCAGGGGCAAGAGTCTCTATTATATTTATGGTATCGGAATGACAGCGGAGGACCAAAAGCAAAAAGCTAAAGAAACCTATAAGCCTCAGGGGAGAGGCTATGTCTGGCCAAGTTCTTTCAAGAACCCAAATCATTTCTTCTATGATTTGGAGTTTTTGATTAAAAGTAAGAAAACGTTTCCACATTTAAGCGAGAATCTTTATCAATTGCCAAAAGTTATGCCTCAGAACTGGTTAACAACCTTTCAATAGCAAACTATATGTCTGGTAGAACTATTTTAAACATGTTGCCATTTTGATTCCTAAACATGTTGCCATTTTGTTGCCTAAATATGTGGCAATTTTGGTTCCTAAACATGTTGCCATTTTGATTCCTAAACATGTTGCCAAAGTGATTCCTAAACAGGTTGCCATTTTGATTCCTAAACATGTAGCCAGTTTGAATCCTAAACATGTTGCAATTTTGATTCTTGTTGTTATGGATGTAATGTTATTATGTGACCTATGTGGGCTTCTGGGTGTAACTGGCTTGGGTTAATTGCTGGGGGGGGGGGGCGTTAGTTGGTTGGGCATGTTAGGTAGATCTGTTTTTGTGACTTAGGCATTAAAATTAATTTTGATATGTTTTCCATTAAATGTGACTGTTATCTGTCCAGGTTGTATTGCTATACAGGAATGCAAATAACTGTTCCATATCTTTGGTTAAATAACTTTTTAATCAGTTTTTACCTCTCTCTCTCTCTCTGTCTCATAAATCTAGACGATGAAGAGAATGACTCTGAAGATGAAGCAGAGGATGTGAAGACATCAGTTAATTCAAATTTATTGAGGTTGGTCTTTCTTCAGACAAGTATTAGTACATTATATATTCATTTTGCTTTTGGAATTGTTAAAACATTTTTGTTGGCCCAAGTCACTTGAGGTTTCATGATTCCTTGTTGAAATCCTTTCCAAAGTTTGTCAGTTGAAAAGTAAAGACCATGTGTATAAATATTTCTCTCATATTCATGAATCCAGAGGCACAAGCTGATATTTGTATATCCTTATGTCTGAAAATCTAACTATTTATGACTATGGATTAGGAGGCTCTATAGTACAGCAGAGTTTTGTAAAGAGTTTGTAAAGCATGCCAGCACATTACTAAACATGTAATAACTTTCAAGAAACAATAATTAGCTTTATCAGTTAACTTGGTAGTTTAATAGTTTTCAACTAGTATCTTTTCCAAACAGAGATTGAAAGAGTAAAAAAAATGTGAACATTACAGTTTATATACTCTTTGCACATCCGATTAAACTTCATATTTAAACTATTCTGGATGAGAAAATGCTGAGAATTGAATTCCATAGTAGATTAATAGTATCTTTAAAAGAAAAAAAACAATAATTTGAACATCTATTTAAAACTCTGCTATTTGCTAGATGCATTCACAATTTTGTTTTCATTTTTATCTCAATACATTACATGTATTGAGATATTGTAACAGTAAGTGGGACTCTCTCTTCTCTTAAAAATTTTTCAGCGTCTTCATACAAAGTTCTTTTTCTCTGGAATTTCCAGAGCAAGCATATATCATATAGGCCAACAAAAGTTACTCTTTTTTATTCGAGAATTTTATCTCATTCTATGACTTTTTCACCGATTTATGTCCAAATTGGGCCAAATCGGTCTGAAAAACACTTTTTGCGAGCCATTTTTGCACACGCTCCAAAACGTGTGTTATTGCGCAATCGTTAAACACTTCGCAAAAGCGGTGAAATGCATTGTGGGAGCTAAGCCCATCACCATATTTTAGTACACTGCGGCTTGGATATCGTCTGAAAATCCGTTTTAATACATATTCATAAAGCAGCAATCGAATTGCTTCAAGCAAAACTTTGAACAAAAGAAGTTGAATATTCATTAAATATCTGTTTGCGACGATGTCGGACTCACAATGTGGATGAAATTCGGAAATTACTTTGCCTCGAATTGAAAAATAAAAACGAAACGTAAGTAAAATCCTTTCATCTTTCGAATTGCACATTTTCCGTTTTCAAGGAAGTACCACCTCCATCGTCCGGTCGAATGTTTAAAACAAGTTAAACAATGATTTGAGGCTAAATTCAGAGTTTTTCCAGCATTCTGGGTTGAATTAAAGTGACATTTTTAAGGTTGCATTTGTGAACGGGCATCAACGTATCCTATCGTGGTTAATTGCATATGTATATGCATGTTACCATAGTGTCTAGCCTAGGGTTGTAGTTATAAGTATTCTATAGTGCAGTGTATTCATATTACGGGACCGTGTGTTTATGAATTATGAATATGTTTGCTTTCAAGACATTGTTTACGAATACCATGTCGTTGCCTTGAATTTTGGAGGACTTAAGCACTTAGTAGTAGGGTAGTGATAGTACAACTACACAATACTAAGCCTATGCTGGTATTATTAGTTTACTACTGACTAGAACTGTCACTGGTGGTTTTCAGCACTGGCAATACCTTCATGCCCAGTAGCATGGTGGGCTCATAATTGATGCACTTAAGGATTTGATCAATGATATATATCAAGGAAAAATCCAAATTACTCAACTGTATGTGTTTTTCATATGTGTAGTTCCTCAGAAATGTTCTGATCTCAAAATAATTAAGGTTCTGTGCTTATGCACCGTACAATTCAGCAGAATTTGACCACAAAATGTCTGCCGTGTCAAGTTCTTTCATACCCCTAAATTGACACATTCGTCGATAAGCTAACTGTAGTGTAGGCCTTAGTATACATCCATTGATGCTGTTTGCTTTGCTCTGACTCTGAGCCTCTAAGCTCAGACAGGTCATGTCCCAGAGAGTAGTGTTATCATATTGAGGTAATGTTGGGTATTTTTAGGGTGTTAAGATTTCCAATTGGCCAAAAAACGTGCAAACTTGGGGGAGGATGTTAAAAGCTTAAAAAATACCACAATTTGGTCAGCAAATACCTCAAATGGATTCAAACTCATGAAATATGTAATTCTGCTTGACTGCAAAAAGTTTAGGTGGCCTGCTGTATTGTTACTAGTAATAATTTAAGGTGCGTCAATTACGGGGGTGCGTCAATTATGAAGCCTTTACTATACATATAATAGTACTTGAAAATTAAATAAGCTTATATTAAAAAAAGTACTGCCTTGGTCGGCTCTGGTTAGTACTAAGTATAGTTTTACCCTTGTGTGATTTTATCCGGTGTACCCAGATACATAGGCCCACCTGCTAATTCTGGATAAAGTCACTCACTGTAGGCTACATTACAGGTTGGTCGAGTCAGTGACAAGTTAACATTGGTTCTCTACTTTGCCCAATGGATAAGTGTGCACTGAATTTTCGTACAGTGTTTGCAACGCATTTTGGCAGTATTCTTTTGTTTGTGAATTCATATAGCAGTTAATTTTTTGGGGGTTTTTGGTTGTGCATGTGCCTATTTCACTTTGTTTCAAAGTTCTTCACCCTGTAATGCTGTATGTTTCTATCATTTTCAGAGAGAAAATGCATTTACAAGTTCCTTGTTGCTTGTTGCATTTAAAAGCAATGTGAAGTCATTCGTCATGTGACTTTATATATTGTCTCCTATTATCCAACGTTTTGTTTTTATTTTTGTTTTCTTTCATTTTCAGGACTCTTTCTGCATCTGCAGGTTGGATTCTCCTATGTGGGCACTTGGGATATAGTAACTTTTTGGACTTCTTAATTTAATTCAGTACTTTTCACGCCATTTCATTCATTGCCTTGATTCAATAAACTTTGATTAACCTTGAAAAAACACATTCCTGTTATATTTTTTTGCACTAAATCGTACATTCATATTCACCAGTGTGAAGAAAAATTAACAAGAAGTTCCTACATAAGATGTACATTTCACGTATCCAAAAATACTTTTCAATTCATCACGAAGATAAGCTGATTGATGTCTAGGAACCTGATACATCATAAACTATATGACCAAAAAGTCCAACAGAGACTGACCCAAGATGAAGGATATCACATAAAAAACAAGTTCTTAAATATTCTATGACATTAATAAACCTTGCAACGCTGTTCTCTCGACAAACAGGCAATGGGCGCTAAAGGTAACACTCGCAGGAATGAAGTGTAACCTGCAGAGACTTTTCGTTGCAGAGTAGCGTAAATGCAAGTTCTGTATTTGTTGTACCATGATTGATATCTATAATTGTAGAGACAGAGCAAAGATATGAAACTAGGAATCGAAATTAGAACTTCCAGTATTGATATACTGCGTCATTGATGCTCTTGTTTATAAATGTTCCTAGCATTACAAAATGCTGTTTGGATGGGATTTCACCTAAAGATGGAAAACATTTCCAAGAATTTGGTCGAAAAACGATCAAACTTGCAGCCAGTAGATATAGCTGTTTCTGATGGAATTCAGATTAGACTGAATTTTTTTCCCTGATGGATGTATTCAATACTACTGCTCGGAATAACTCTATATCATTTTGTTTTACTTTGTTTTTTCGATTTGCAGATTTATCCTTAACGACATCGACACTATCGACACCCTCAAGAAACGAGTTGCGGTCCGACTTCTGATCCCTTCCTCGATCGTATTTATTAATTACAGAGAGAAAGACCTTGGGTAAGTTTTCTTTATAGAGCTTCATTTACTTCTCTTCCTCTCTGTTATAATTGCTCATTCTGATATGTAGTTTGAGAGATTCAATAATATCTGGAAAAATGTTCTTTTTGCTTCACACGGACGACGGGTGTTGTATGAGGAGGCTGCCAGCTCAGCAGAAGTCCAGAACTGGGCCAACAAACTTTTACAAGACCCAAGTGTTTCCAACATTATATTTTCTCCTCCACTACCTTGCCACAGTTTGGACTAAAAAGTGTAAAACTTGGAGAGATGGATATTTATCCATAGATGTGGAGGGGGGGGGGGGATGGGGATAAGGGGTACTCCATCCCGGTTTTGATAATTTCAGTTATATCATTTAGGTTCAATGTGTACAACATCACTCCGAAGCATTTTATCTTAGTGATTATCTTACACATTGCCCTTCCTCAAGTGGAGGAAAGCCCCATCGTTACTCGTACAGCCACAGTGTCGTCTCTCAATTTCGTTCTACACTTGATTTTACTTTCACAGGAATGAAGAAGTGATTGGTTCTTTACGAACTGCAGAGGAAGGGGAATTCCGGAAATTTTCTGTAGAATTGAAAAGGTTATACTGATGCTAGGGAAGCTTTTATCACTTCATTGCGATTATGTAAGGGAGATCAAGAACACTTACTGGCTTATCATCCAGAAATTGATTTACGACAAAAACAGAAATAATCAGTGGCCCAGTGTACTTTCCTGTCTGTGAAACACTTGTAATACACTACAACATGGTTTATCATTAGCCATGGTGGAACTAGTGAATTATAGGTGAAAAACGAACCGACAGAGGTGTGTGCTATGTGCACTATTACACAGCAGTGTTTCTGCTAGTGTAATTATCTGGTGGTTTCAGCTGATCAGATCATGTTGTGTTCACTTTAACAGCTTAGCTAACTCTCTCTTCAAATCAACACTTTCTGAGCTTGTAAGAGGCAGTAACAGAGCTGGTGAGAGGCAGTAGCACGCCATGTGGTCCTACACCTGTTAGAGATAAGCCTATCATGTGATTCTGTTGATGGGGCCCAAACATGTAATCCTGCAATATGTTGCTACTAATGGGGTCATGTAAACCCACCATGTCTCTCTTCTGATGGGGCCATGTGTCTTCCTTTTGATCCGACCATATATGTAAACCCACCATATGTTCCTTTGATAGGACCATACATATAAACCCAGCATGTGTTTCTTTTGATGGGACCAAACATGTAAACCCACCTATGTTCCTTTGATGGGACCATACATATAAACCCAGCATGTGTTTCCTTTGATGGGACCAAACATGTAAACCCACCATATGTTCCTTTGATGGGACCATACATATAAACCCAGTATGTGTTTCCTTTAATGGGACCAAACATGTAAACCCAGTATGTGTTTCCTTTGATGAGACCAAACATGTAAACCCACCATATGTTTCCTTTGATGAGACCGTACATGTAAACCCACCATATGTTCCTTTGATAGGACCGTACATATAAACCCAGCATGTGTTTCCTTTGATGGGACCAAACATGTAAACCCACCATATGTTCCTTTGATGGGACCATACATATAAACCCACCATGTGTTTCCTTTGATGGGATTATACATGTAAATCCACCATGTGTTTCCTTTGATGGGACCATAAATGTAAACCCAACATGTGTTTCCTATGACGGGTCATACATGTAAACTCACCATGTGTTCCTTTGACGACCATACATGTAAACCCACCATGCGTTTCCTATGATGGGACCATACATGTAAACCCACCATATGTTTCCTTTGATGGGACCATACATGTAAACCCACTATGTTTCCTTTGATGGGACCATACATGTAGCCCACCATGTGTTTCCTTTGATGGGATTATACATGTAAACCCACCATGTGTTTCCTTTGATGGGCCATACATGTAAACCCACCATATGTTTCCTTTGATGGGACCAAACATGTAAACCCACCATATGTTTCCTTTGATGGGACCATACATGTAAACCCACCATATGTTTCCTTTGATGGGACCATACATGTAAACCCACCATATGTTTCCTTTGATGGGGCCATACATGTTAACCCACCATATATTTCCTTTGATGGGGCCATACATGTTAACCCACCATGTGTTACCTTTGATAGGGCCATACATGTTAACCCACCATGTTTCTTTGATGGGACCATACATGTTAACCCACCATGTATCCCTTTGATTGGATTATACATGTAAACCCACCATATGTTTCCTTTGATGGGACCATACATGTAAACCCACAATGTGTTTCCTATGATGGAGGTCACATGCACCCACCCATGTGTTTCTCCCCACACAGGTGCTGTGCCAAGCCCCTTACATTTGAATTATCACCGCAACTTTTGCCTCCCATCTTGACTGCTCCAGTCATGGTTACATCACTCTAGACCTGCTAACCCCTAATTCCATCAGTGTTTCCTGTTTTATATTTGTTCAAAAGAATTTTGTGTATATTCAAAACACAGATTGATGAGATAAAATGTGGTTTCTGATGATATCAGATGTATTCATCTTATTGTACTCTTACATTAGACTATTCCTTCACAGCTGTGTTTATAACTTCTGTTATTGCACCTATTATACGATTTAATTTCTTCGCTGAGCAGGTATACTGCAATACTGTGTTATACTGAGCATACATGTTTAAATGATTGTTTCAGTTTTTGTTAAAGTTTCATTTTTTTTCCCACTGCTTTCCTAACCTATGTGTCAAAATAATTTCATAACAACATGAACGATTTCAATATTCTATGCTGTCGATCCATTCAGCTTTGTTCATCTCTCTTGTTTATTGTACTAATTGATCATAATGTAAACAGTACTTCCACAAATCGTCAATGTAAACTTTCATTTCGCTGCAGTAATATGCAGCATTGGTATTCAGTTTTTGAGTTCTGAAATTTGACCACAAGCACCCACTGAGATTGCATGTCATCTGGCTTAAAAAGCATCCTACAATGTTTTCTCATCCAAATGTAGAAAGGAAAACTTAATTATAACATTCAAGTCGAGAAATTTCGTCGCCCAGGCACTTAATGTTCCTTGCTTAAGGCGTAGGGAATCTTATGTGTGTAGCACTTCTGTGATATTGTGTGCATTCTTGGTCTGTAGATCCACCTTGGCGTCTACAAGAAGTAAATTACTCTTGATGGATTTGAAAGATTGTTTGTGGTCAAGATTGGTCAAAGTCCTGAACTTGGTTTAATTTTTTAAGTACTTTAGAATACTTAAGAACAAGAACCATACTTGGTTTTATGATGTTAAAGGCCATTATTTGGCCGTGACAGTGGTGCAACTCCAAACCTTGTAAGAGTGCTGACTTCTAAGTAATGTCATGTTAACGACGCTTATATCAATATTTACGTCGCTTCGTATTAATATAAGACTTTTGCTGTCACGCTATGTTTGACGTATCTAGTATATCTTATCGCTACGTACTGTTCCTTTTATTTTCGTGTACTGTGAACTGCGTCAGCAGTTTTCACGCTAACGAAGTGTTGCAAGGATACATATTTTTACTTCGCTGGTTTGTTTCTCTTATTGCTGTGTGCAACATAAAGTGACTTAATATTTGATATGATAGAGAGGGGTGTGGTAGTAATGATTTTTCTCAACACAATTACATACTCCATTTCACATTATTAATCCGTCCAAATTCAAACGTCTTCTTTTATTTGATTTCATATGATATATATTTTTTATTAATTGATTTTTTTTTTAAATTCCATCATAGTTTATAGTAATACGAGCAGAGAAAGAGAAAATGCGTATTGCTTACGTACTTGTAAGCCATTCATAACCATTCATGCAGTTTCAAATTGGTCTACAGAAGGAAACTTTGATAAATGAATGGAAGATTTGATAAATGGGTCGTAGATGCCCCTCAATGAGTACTATCATAGGTGTGTATAAATTACTGGGGAGGAACCTGAGGTATGATACTGGGTGGGGAGCTGAGGTGTGTATACATTACTGGGTGGGGAGCTGAGGTGCATATACATTACTGGTGGGGAGGTAATGTATGTATACATTACTGGGTGGGGAGCTGAGGTGTGTATCCATTACTGGGTGGGGAGCTGAGGTGTGTATACATTACTGGGTGGGGAGCTGAGGTGTGTATACATTACTGGGTGGGGAGCTGAGGTGTGTATACATTACTGGGTGGGGAGCTGAGGTGTGTATACATTACTGGGTGGAGAGCTAGGGTGTGTACACATTACTGGGTGGAGAGCTAGGGTGTGTACACATTACTGGGTTGGGAGCTGAGGTGTGTATACATAACTGGATGGGGGGCTGAGGTGCATATCCATTACTGGATGGGGGGCTGATAATCATATGAATATCAGTATGTTGACAGTCGCAGAAGTGCCTTTATACTTAAATGGTTTTTTTTCTACATCCAGTACTTCATATGATGTTTATTTCAACACCCCAGTGTATTATCTTACTAAGTTTATGGTTAGTATGATATCTGGATCAGAGCTTGTCATGTTAAACTCATTGATTCCATAAGGTTCATTTCATAGTATTGATTTGTCTTGATGCATGACCTTTATACCAAGGTCCTTTTTCAATTGAGGTTTGTAAGAGTAAAAGCCATTCTTAGAACAATACTCATGTTGCTGCTAGTGTTATTTCATGTTGTTGTTGTACGATCAGAAATTTAATTAAACTATTTTCCAAACCTTGAGCACTATTCTTTTTCACTTTGTTACCTTTTGGAAATGTATTACATATGTAACATCAATTTCATTCCCTGTACTGTACCATTATTCAATATTTAAAGGCTAAAAGATAATGGTAGTTATCATTCACTCTTCATGGAAATGTCATCATGACAATTTGCAGCAATGTTTTGTAATTGGTAAGACTAAAGTCATGTCAGTCAATCTACAATCCTGGTATCAAACAGCTTGCTCATAACTGGGCTGGACTGCTCCTTCAAATCAAGTTGCCGTTGCTACCTGTCATTACTTTATCTCCATCTTTGAAATTCATCATTAAACCAGTGTCAATCACTGTTCGAGTTTTCCAAATCCTCAGCACATTGTGACAGAAAACAGATATCTAACAAACGATATATATACATACCGAACGGTTTTTACGAATGGTTTTGGGAACGAAGTCATGAATCTTTGATTTTGCTCTCATTTCTTTACATTTTCCATATCTTTAAACTATCTTCTAACTTGACTAAAAAATTGTTGCCATGTCCTAGTTGATCCAGGTAGAACATATAATTATAGTTAAAGCCTTCCCTTAACAAAACAAAAAACAAAAACAGCAGAGGAAGGAAGATAATATTCTGTTGCGGTTTATTATGATATTAAACAAAAGTGTTCTTCGACACCGCGTTTCGTTTTCAAGATGTTTTGAATAAATAGTGATGAATTCATATATAGTTATAGTTCATATTAATCAATACACAGAGGTCTATATAGATAATTGTAATGTATAAAAATGCTAATCGTAATATATACTATGACGTAATGCAAATATCTTTGCTAGTGTATCAGCTTTACAGAAAGACGCATTGACAACTTAGTGGTTAGTTACATCACAGACTGAAAGATCACAGGCGCGCTGATCGAGTTTTCGTACTTTGGCTATCATAAGTTACTTCATATATTTCCTTAAAAGTTAAACTTAAAAAAACAGTGGCGTCCTAAGAGCTCCACTATTGATAGGACTTTTTAAAACATCTATAAAAAAAATATTAAAAAAATATTAAAAAAATAGCATAATGCATCGAACATGAGTTTAGTAATTTATTTGTAAGAAGCACTTGCATGTGGTTATTTAATATATAGGAGGGATACATATACCATGTATGGGGCATATATAGAGGTTGCATATACCATGTAGGGGGCATATATAGGAGGTTACATATACCATGTAGGGGGCATATATAGGAGGTTACATATACAATGTATGGGGCATATATAGGATGTTGCATGTACCATGTAGGGGGCACAGAATCTTTGACCCCCTGCCGGTTCCACTGATTTCAAATTTCGTTTGTTTTCCCCTCTGGGTAGCATTTATACTAAGTTTAATTATATATAAATATATATATATATATATATGTAAATATATAAATAAATAAATATCCCCCCGCCCCCACCACCAACAGGCTTAACCACTATCCCCCAAATCCTACATGTGGAAACTATATACTGAACCACTTTTAATGTGTCATGGCAAGTTTGAGTAGCTCGTATTGGTGATGAATTGTTGTTCCCTTGTCTTTCTACCGGGGTACACGCATGCAAGCGCAAGCCACTGGTAATGTGTAATCTTGTAAGCGATACTGTGGCGCTTCACCTTCTTCATCATCTGAGGAACGAATGAGGACCTTCATGGTGTACTTGACCTCTTGGCAGGTCAGTAGGTCATTTATGCGACTGTTGTTTGGATTCAAGCAGTGGTTATCGCACATACAGTTGGCAACCTCTATGCTAGCCGGTATGCGGTCTGATTGGTAATCGGTCGTGTAGTACCATGGACAGGTGCTTGAGGTGTCGGGGACCAACTGTTGGTGTCTTCGTGGTATTTCTCCGTCGGGACACTGGGCAGCCGTGGATCCCTGGCTAGGAACGGAAAGGCGGGAAGAACAAGCTGCCTCAGAGTCCGGAAGGAATTGTAGATTGCAGGTCGACGGTGGTACGGGTGTAGCGAAAGACCGGTTGCTTGCTAAAAATGTAAGAATGCCGAACACGGCCACTGCGAGAATGCGTCGTTCCTGTGGGCGGACAAGAAAACAGACTTGTGGTTAAATATCTATCGGCATACGATATAAATGGCATTTATCGATTTGACCAAACAACCAGACACTGTCTAACCATCTCATTCGAAGACAATTGATAACTCCAGATTTGCAAACCAATGTAGGCCTAGGTTATGCAACCTGATCTTGCAGTTTAAAGATGTCAGTTTGGATACTGTCAATTGTTGTCATAAGGAGTTGAACGGATGATGGGCGTGTACTGAGGTACATAGAATATATATCATACCATATAGGGAAATAACATATAGGGACGTAACATATAGGTCCATAAAATATTGGGACATAGCATAGAAGCACAAAACATATAGGGGCATACTAAATAGGTATAGGCCTACATAATATATAGGGACAAAGCATACTGTCACATAACATAGGTAAATAACACATATAGGGACATTACATATAGGGATATAGCACATAGTCACATAACATATAGGCATAACATAGGTACATAAAACATAGGGACATAAATACTAGGCACATAACATATAGAGCATACCATATAGAAATATAACATATAGGAATATAACATATAGGAATATAACATATAGGAATATAACATATAGGGACATTCCACTAGACATACAACATCAGTTTTACATTACTGAAAGCATCGGTGCCCACAGTGACAGGTCTAGCATTTTAAGAAAGAGGGACTCCTTTGGGGTGTTGAAGCCAACAATTAGAGGGTGGATCAGGGGCCCTCCAACAGAAGGAATGAAGATGCTTTCTGAGGCATAAATGTAGGCTATAAATTAGGTTTGTAAGTAAGGAAACAAAGGAGGGGAGAAGGGTGCGACACTTCCATCCGTTGTACAATTTTGATTTGAAACAAAAGGGCACTTTTTGTTGGCATTTACTAGTTTCCCAACAAACGAAATACACCCACTAATTACAAATGGCTCTTTATGAATACGAACATGGGTACTTTTCATAAACAAATGTGAAAGTTACTTACAACTATACGTAAGCGCAAATAAATATTTGTTATCATATGTGACGTTAGCAGTAGGTCCTTCAAAAAACCACCACAACAACGTAAACTGTCAAGCCTAGCGAGAAGTAAACGGATATAGCTTCAACACTACATATAAGTGATATGTATATCAGTCTATAGTCTTGATTTACTCCACAATGCTAGGAATGGGCGCCGTTCCAGTTACACTCGCAAGTTTGACGAAAGAAATCTAACAGCAACATTCTTACATTTATTTAAGATCCTATTAAGGCAACATAATATGACACTTTCGTAGCTACATTTAAGGACGCTCAGAGACTCATGGGATCGGTATAGGACATGAATGCGAATACTAAACATAATTACAGGATGATCTAATAGTAAGATATCGAGTTGGCATTACTTACCATGATTTTGTGCACTGTTTTGTCAGGCTGAACATTCAGGGGTTCGATTGATTTAAGTTACTAGATATTTGTCTATTCCACGTTTAGATGTTATTCGTTGAAACACTAGGAACAGTTTGTAGGTAAGAGTGAAAAGATCTGGCATTTTTATAGTATTTTGTGTTTACGGATGGAAGTAATTGTTGCATTCTGATATTTTGTAATGTCATGTGTACGGTGGTATCGACAAACATGTTATAACCTCTCTGTCTTACCCGGATTCATATGAGAATATGATGACGAGGTTTCACACATTTCTCTTCGCGAGAAATAAAACTATTTCGTTATAAGGATGAAACTGACCCACCGAAAGCCTTGATCCATAGATCGGTCATTATTTTAATATATATGAAGCAATTCCTCTCCCGTGGAACAACATACATGTAGGCTGTAATGGGTGACGAACCGCCAGGAAATAAAAGTGGGCGGGGCTTGCATTTCAAACTGTTGCCCGACTATTGAAAGAACAATGTGAAAGTAGAATAACAAAAGTAAGGATTGTTCGCGCAATGCATTTCCGCCAGGCAAAAAGTAATTTAAAGGACTATTTCAACTTGGAAATGATCGTTTCATACATACTTAGCGCTAGTACAGAGTATTATATATACTTTCGAGCTAATGTTTATGTGTATAATATTATTAAAGTAGGCCTATACTTCATCATATATAGATGCTCTGTGCATACCAAACATGTCTATCGATTGTTTGGGAGAGGAATGGTGGAGTACGGCGGGGTATATTGTGTATGATGTCAGAATATTTGCTACCAGATGAACAATATTTTTTGTACCTTAGGTTTGGAATAGACAACTGCTCAAACGAAAAACTCGTAAAACAGAGTATGGTGAATTTTGATTCAGTACTTAATTGACCGACGGCACCCCACGACCACATGAGAGTGTTTGGGTTGTATAGCATGGATTTAACGAAAGTGGCAAAGAGGATGAGGACTAGGCATGGGGTAAATGTTAAATTCAACGTGCCTTTCTGTTTATAGGGTGGCATATCGCCATACATGTGAATGAGCAGCATTTCATCGAGCCACTAACACCTCGATATATACCGTAACCTATAGTTGCAAAACTCCCTCCATCATAACTTACAATTAAACATACCTCTATACATTTACTAAAAGTGTGTTAACACGTCTGTGCTTTGATTTTATATGAGAAAGTGACACCTTTCTACGAAGCTCTAGAGAGGACATGGCCAATGTATTACGTACGTACGTACGCAATAATGATCACGTACGATACGTAATGATACTACATACTTAATAATATCACGAACGTACATGGTAATATTACGTACGTACGTAGTAAATATTACGTACGTACGTGATAATCATTACATGCGTACGTAATAATTACTACGTATGTACGTTATAATTACTACGTACGTACGTAATAATCACTATGTACGTAATAATTATAACGAATTTAGGCCTTCGTACGTACGTGTTTTTATACGTGATTATAGCCTATGCACTTGTCTAACGTTAGCGAGACTACGTGATATACTGCGGGATACATCATCATTTCAAAGATGGAGAGCAATGAACTTGTCCGGCATTTTTTAATTCGCGTCTCAATCGTTAAACTAAGCTTGACTTCTGTGGTCGGATGATTGATACATGCGAGGTACAGTGAACGAGAAGTATTATTATATTATAATATATTATAACCGTACAGTATACGTTACGTATATGCACGTATCTTGTATGTTGGCCGAAATGTTCAGTATGTACTGCCATATGCGTAGGAGGCGGCGGGGCTGGGGGCTACAGCCCCCCCCCCCCCCGACCAAAAGTTTTTGGGAAAATTCAGGCAATATGCTGAGAATTTTTCGGGCACCTACTGAAAGAAGAATAATTTAAAATGTGTTTTTCAATGGTTAAACTGATATTATCATTAATATTGTAAAGACTTTTCCAATAATTATAACCAGTATGGAAGGGTAATAACACGGAAAATGATTGTATGTAATTGGCCTGTGATAATAACAGATGAACGCCTATATGATATGCACATCAACATGTTGAAAAATTGTTTACACCTTGCATGTCCACAAAGACAAAGATGTTTAACTAACAGATCAGAATTGGCACAACATTATAATCTGATCATCGGGTTTGTACTGATATAGGGAAATTTTCAGAGAATATCGGCGTAGGTGTTATACTATGTGTATTTTGTTATGTCGGTTTAGGTGATATTAGAGGGTGGTCCTATAGTGTCTTAGCCTGGCTAGAAACTATATACGGGATGCAGGTCATCTACTCCACCTGACATATCTTCTTATCTCGTCTTTTCTCTATCTGTGTGTGTATTTGTTCTTGCTGGCGATGCTGTTGATTTTTAGTAGTCTGCTTATATATAAGCAGACTATTTGGTCAATATGGCTATATCTGTGGTTCCAAGTAAATTGGAAGGATCAATATAGCAATAGACAAGAGGCTGATCTCAAAACCAGTTATGTTAACTTAAAAATGTATTAGAGTCACTGCGTTTGTTATGAGACATTTCACATCTCAGGTTAGCAGCCTGGAAAGCAGCATTAACCGATCGATACAGGTTTTACGAAACTGATTAGAAATTCTGTGTAGTCAAGCGTCACTCTACCGTAGAAATGTCATACCAAATAGTTTAAATACAAAACAACTGATTGGTTTAGTCTCGATGCAGCTACTTTCGGGTTTTTCATTATGTGACGCCAAAAAAGACAAGTGAGTTGTAATTCTGACAATTCGTATTTGCAAGAAACCCAGTTATTAATTGAAACAACTAACATTGGCTAATGACACTTCAATATGAACTCAATGACTTGCTGGCGTGTTAGTACATGTTCTTACATAAGACTCATTGAAGTTTGAATGAGGCCAGAGTCACGGATGTGTAGGCTACTCCTTACTGAGTAGAAGCAAACAAGGCATGATCGTACTTGTCTATTCGTAGTTTTA
The DNA here is from genome assembly GCF_037975245.1 of Apostichopus japonicus. NCBI lineage: Eukaryota > Metazoa > Echinodermata > Holothuroidea > Aspidochirotida > Stichopodidae > Apostichopus > Apostichopus japonicus. The sequence continues at coordinate 613,381 of NC_092562.1, forward strand.
GTTTTACAATCCTTTTTTCTTCATTTAACCGACAACAACGCTACACAAAATACGACAACGAACAACAAGCAAAAAACAACGAAATAACGAAGATAACAAAACCGCATAGTGCTACAACAAGAGAGCAATCCACGCAGTTGCATGTCTCATCATTGCTATTAAACACCAATTTCATTTGAACAAATCTATTATTAGTTACGCAATCTGGAAATACCGTTTTTGAGGTTAACATGACTACATTCTCTTGTGAAACCTGCTACACTAAACAAAACTAGACTTGGAGTCCTGACTTCAGAATCGTTCTTTTAACAGTGATACAATTATTATTTTTTGTCCATGTTATACTAACTTTTAACACTATAAGAAGATTACTATTCATTATAGTAGTAGTAAGGTGAGTCTCGTCTATCGGACATGGTCAGTGATTCACCTCCGCCACTTATCACGATCTTGTGCAAGGTTTATTGCTTACTCGAAATTGTTAATGTTAACGTCCTTAAATTGCGACTTTATTTTTCCAAGCAAGGTAGTCATGGGCCTTCCTACTGGTTTAGCAGTATGTCTCAATGCTTCTTTTAAAGCAACCTTTGCTGGAGCGTCCTCCTGGAGTCTTGCTACATGACCGAAAAATCTCAATCTTCTATGTGCGACTATGGATTACCAAGGTGTTTGGTTGGTTTCGTTGTAGAGCTTATCGTTTGATAACCAATTGTTATTGGTCCATCCAATGTTGAAAATATTACGAAGTAGTCTCCTTTGAAAAGTGTCAATTTTGCGATCAAGATCCTTCGTTGTGCCCCACAGTTCGCAATTGTACAAAAAATACTCTTTAATAAAGCCTCAAAAATCCTAAGCTTAATGTTCCGGCTTATGTTTTTGCTTTTGAAACTACTTGACAATTTGTTAAAAGCACCGTTGGTTATACCAATTCTTCGGTTAATATCGGCCAAGGCACGATGTAAAAGATATATATCGCGCGTACTCACGCAAGTTAGATCCGGACGTGGAGGAGAACCGCGTCACAAAACTGCGACTTTCCCATCCTGAAAGCTCTATCATCGCGTCGCGCGTTACCGCCATTCTAACCCTGTGTGGTACGTCAAGTCCCCAGTCCTTAGTTACAGGCCTAGTGAGAATGAGGAGCATAAACATAGCCTACACTAAACCAATGTATCTAGCTTAAGCCACTCTAACCTGAACCAGCTAATTGTTATGTTAGGCCGGGCAAATTATTAATACAACTAGGCTACACAGTACAATATTTAGTCTGTCCTGATCTAGTTAAGTGTGAAAACTTGGCTTAATTGGCCAGCTTTGTCAATTCCCACCAAGTTTGAAGTAAATCGCTAAAAAAAGGGCTAAATATTTACATTTGAACTTTAACCACGTGACCTTTAACGTTGGTTCCCATGGCAACTACATATTTTGATAGTACTTGTCATTTCCATGATACCTTTGAAGGTTCTATGTCAATTCGACTGTCCCTAAATTTGACCTTCGATCTTTAGGGTACCTTCCCACAAAGTTTGAAGAATATCGGTGTAGCTTTTTTTCAAGGAGTTTTTGACACAAAATTGGACACACGCACAAGCAGACACAATGACACACACAGACCCCCCCCCCCTACACACACGGACACGTTTTGAATCCTCCGTCAGTCATGGGCTTCTGGTCAACTGGGGTTACACCACCATGGGTGACCCTGTACATACCGAGAGTAGTTACTCAGGAAAATTAACCATAACCATGGCAACTGTTGCTATGTCAATTGACATAGCTGTATAAGGCCCAACTGGCAAGGAACTTCAATATCTCATCCTCCCTATGGGAACGATGACATTACAATGGCAAAACCCAGATAAATCCATGCTATGGGCGTAAATATCCCAAGACCAATAGCAATTTTCACTACGTCGGCAATCACAGCAACAAGAGTATACGGCACTTTACAGTAGGGCCACATAAGATACGGCACTGTATTGTGAGATACGGTAGTAAAATTAACTATCGTTTACGCTGCATGGTAGAATAATGACATCTTTAAAGGTATCGATACCTACAGCAGCAATATCAGCATTTCCACAAAGATCTTCAGCAAACAATTCTACCATCACTTCACATGAGCCCCCCCCCCCCCAAAAAAAGGGCAAATATCGATCCTTATCTTTCTCCGTTAGGCGGTTCATACCATCAATCAACAGGACGAGTAACATTTAACGACATCAATAAAATACACATCGAAATGTTTAGTCCTATATGAGGCACAATGACATCAATAAAATACACATCGAAATGTTTAGTCCTACATGAGGCACAATGACATCAATAAAATACACATCGAAATGTTTAGGCCTATATGAGGCACAACGACATAAAATAAAATACACATCGAAATGTTTAGGCCTATATGAGGCACAATATGACATCAATAAAATACACATCGAAATGTTTAGGCCTATATGAGGCACAACGACATAAAATAAAATACACATCGAAATTTTTAGCCTATTTGAGGCACAGCATGAACAACCCATTCATTCATCGACATCCTCTTGGAACTTCGTCATCGAAACAACCCAAGTAACCAGGATTAAACCCTACAACAACCTATGAGAAAGACATCTTTTTGCTCTCCTCCTAAAGATAACGAAAAAGTTTTAAAAAATAACATGCGTTTGTAATGCTGCTCTAAAGATCGTAATTCCCAAAACAAAGAATTGACTACGAACGGTTATACCTGACTATAATATAATCTAAGAATTCTTCGTCGTATAAAACACACAGTATAAAAATTGTACTAGGCTTATCGTCTGTGCTACTGATCAATTCATATCGGAGCCAAGAGAATTAACAAATTTGGTGAAACACCGCGGTACAGCAAGCCGTACTGTAAGTGAGGCAAAGATTTATGGATCAGGACCGCCGTTTTACATTGTACAATGTTGTTACATAAGGTGGGAAGCAGAGCTGATACTTGTTCAAGTATTTGATATCCCCTGGTACTGCGTTGGTCCAAAGAAACTCATACATTGGGAAGTCAGTATAACTAGAACTGATTCTATACGAAATTCAAGGCTTTTGATGTTTAGCTTGAAATGTATTGCTACTCGATAATTCTAACGTTTTTCTGACCTATTCATAAACTGAAGGAGTATTTTCCAATTTGTTCTAGCCAAGACATATAGAATGTTCTACTCATTTCTTTACTGGTCTTTTGATTGCGATTGTCTTGTTTTGTTAAGCGCCTAGAACAGCAACTTCTTGTTCCTGTTTTGGCGCTATATATGATGACGAAGACGATGACGACGATCTGCAATTATGTAGCAATCATATATTGCCACGATCATGCGTATTAGACCCCTGGTCACTTCTCGTTACTTCTAAAAAGTTTCCCAAAGAATTTTTCAATAATCCAGGTGTAGCTTAAAGACATAAATTATGTCTTAAATATTGACATATACGTAACCAAACTTACAAATTCAATTTGGAGTGTTTTTCTTGTCTCCACTTATGACATTTTTGCTCCCCCATCCAATCCCACCCAACCCCCCCCCCCCCCTCCCACCCACCACTCTCATTGGTAAAATATCCATGAAGCAATTCATTAGGGAGTAAATAATAGTAAATGAAATGAAGATGATTATTACGTACAAACAAAAGATCAATAATAGAAATTTATTATATAGATTTTAAATATTATTTGAAATTAAACCAAACTAGTCACGATGAATTACATTTATTGTTATTATTGGATTTTTTATATCATCAAAGAAAAAAAACTATTGTTAATTTTTTCCCCGGCTCTCCTGATCTTTTTTGACTGAATACTTTCGATTACTCACATCGTCAATGCTCTTGAATTTCACATATCATGTTTCCATCTACCTGTGTGATCTCGAATAAACGAGCGAAACATCCCTACCGTTTCGCTCTAAGTGCATTTCGTTGGAATACTTATACTATTTAGGCTGCAAGTTACAATCATGACACATGCCTTGATAGTCAACCGACACTAACAGATAAGATATGATATGCCTCGTGTTATGCTTCCATCCGAAGGTGCTTCAGCAGACTAAGGAAATCCTTAGTCGGAAATTATTGAGGTTCCAAGTTTTTGTGCGTGGAAAGACACCGGCGAATCTCGCCGGCGAATCTCGCCGGCGAATCTCGCCGGCGAATCTCGCCGGCGAATCTCGCCTTCTCTTTTCGAATAGTGCCCTGAAGTAACGAGGCAGGGGTGTGTAGTCCTGCTCCCGGGACCGCAATTTAACGTCCCCTCCGAAGGACGTGAGTACCGCTTCCCACGTGTAGCCACTTTCCTACCACGAGAAAGGAGCGGGGTGAAAATTGGTGTCAGTGTCGACACCGAGGTTTGAACCAGGGACCTCAGGTATTGCAGACGTGCACTCTCCCGTTCTGCCACCTCACCGCTCTCCGACACTAACACAAGAGGTTGACTATTTATAGTGTCCCGGTATACTTCCCCATTGACACAAAATTCGACTGACTTCCGAGGTTGTTAGAGCATGGAAGTATTCAACTAACATGATATACCCAAGTTCATGTGATATTGGATAGCTGGGCTAAAAAAATATAACCACCATGACCATGACCATGACCATTCGTTTATAGAAGCTTAAAAGAAGTGGCGGTTATTTGAACAAAATACTCCCTAACGCATGTGTCAAATTTCTTTGCGGAATCTGTTTCAATCTAGAATTTCTAAAATGCTTGAAACCAACTTCAAGCTCCATCCTTCTGATGTTCGCATCGTCAGATGTATAATAATCGTCATCGTCAAATATACTCATGATAAATGCAAACATGCCAAAACTGTTATTTCAGTGGTACGGGCTTCTTAGGGACTTTTCTCAACAAGAGTTAACGTTTCAGACGGATGCAGATTACTAATTCATGTACTATGATACCTAAACGAAAAACACAGCTTGTTTTGTGTTTTGCTAATTTAAATGAATATGTTTTGATTTAAAATTGGATAGCCTGCATTTGTTAATTACTATTAATAGATTACGTCGGTGATTTGTGAGGCAATCTCGAAATATTGGATCTGAAACTATAGGCTGTGCATCATTGATATTCAAGTGGGTAATTGAAACTTGCAGGAGTGAAGAGAAATTATAGCATGATTGTTATTGCCCCCCAAGAGGTTATTTGCTTTATAATTACTTTTAAAGGCACTTAACCGTATAGTTATTATTATTAATATTATTATTATGATTATTATCAGTTTGGATCCTCTTCGTGACATATTTCACGTCATGTTACTTTAATTTGTCTTTCGTCAGATGTTGTAGAGTTTTAGTTATTACTTCTGCGGAATTTCACTTCAAATTGAAAAAAAGAAGGGAATATTTCTGCTTTGTGTAATGAATTTTGTTTGGTTATTCGTTAAGTATATGCAGGAAGATTCGTTTACTTTAAATTACATGTTGCTGAAGGTTACGATGTATCGGGGAGGACGGGAGGTCATAAATTATACATAGACTGAGGATCAGGGTCGTCAAGGAGGGGGGGGGGGCAGCTGAGCCAACTGCCACCTATACTTTGAAAATTTGGGCAAGGAAAATGTTATTCTCTACTTTGTAATTAGTCATACACTACTCGACATAGCTGAATCTTCAGCTAGATCCTTCGCATTAGCATAAAGAATGGCTGACAATCAACTGATGAATTCTGGAATTTAGTTGAAGGTTTTGGGGAATTATATTCGCAATATGAGATAAAAAGTTGAAAGTTTATGCCCATCTTAGAAAACCCTAGCATCTACAAAAAACATTCTACCGGGTAAGATCCTCAAACTTGCCATCGGTTTTCTGCTGTGCCCTTCCCCCTTCCACCCCTCCCCCACCCCACTTCCACACACAACACACACACTCACTTTTCATAGCTTCCTACACAAGTGCTACAGTTTCATTAAACATATCTTTAAAAATGCTAAAATTAAGTAGGATATGGAAGGTAATCATGATGCCTGAAAATTGTGTTGTTGTGTATTGCCGAAGTGCGGAGTGCTTTGACGCAAAGATATCAATGTTTTCCATAAAGCAAAGTCTGGAGAACTTTATTTTTTATTTTTATGAAAGCGTCTCGGCGGCAACTGCAAAGTGACACACTGTATTGTCATTATGTGGATAAAAACATACAATGTACAAATCAATTACCCACAAAAGGTAAATATAACGTTTATCGAGAAAAACAATTAAGAATGAATTACAATGTGTAACGAAAGTCCGAGCTCAGCGTGCCATTGAGACCCAAATAAGACATGCGAAGTTACCTGAAACAAACAGGAGTGGTGGGGTGGGGGTAGGGTGGCGGAACAACAACACTGACATAAATAAAACAAAGAATCACTATGATGACGTCAGGAATAAGTCTATTGATTGGAGTAAATAGGAGGTTGGTTTATATGATTAGAAGTTACAGAAACTCCACTAAGATACAAACGATTGTTGGAGCATATAAATGTATAATTGTTTTCGTCAATTAATATACTCCTACCATATAAATGATGACTATGGAATATACTAATCTGTATACATTTGAGTCAGAGAACAGAACTGACCATAACTCTCCATGTCTCCCTACTACAGCTTTCGTATTCGTGGAGCGATCTAGCAATAATTGCAAGTACATATTGTGAAAGTTATTCATATTTCAAGATTTCTAGAGTTCCTGTACTATACTTTTTATGCTAAAATATTCCAAGTATAAAGAAATGTCGCCACAAAGATGGTAAACTAAAGACACCTAGAACTTTATTTTGACACTTTTCTTGAGGATTTATCGTCTTTGAGCTGTCTTATGGAACGACGACCAAAAGCTCTGCTTCCCTTTGGCACCGTCATTTCTGTCGTCACTATAAACAAACCAACAGTTTTGTATTAAAGAACATTTCTATTAGTTTATCTATAGCAGTCCAGAGACCGGTCAAATCTGTGAAAAAAATCGGCAGTGTGGGAACTTTTGTCGCTAATTGCATGTGACGATGTATCCATCAGGGGATAGTGGTTTCTGCTCCACCATGCATCAGTGGGCGAAACGTCACAGATATCGTTGCTGTGTAAGTTAGTTAAAATCTGGAGAGAAGGTGCAACATGGTTATGAAAGGCAACCGCCTACGTTAACAAGTGAAGTTATCCTGCTTTGCGGCAAAGTCCATTGTTTTGGTTTCATTGTATATGCAAACTGTTTCGAAAATTTCGCCTAGGAAAGTACAGGTGAGAACAGTGTTAAGTTATCTCATTGACTTTCGTTTTCGTTAAGGTTGTTAACCTTACCGGATTCTGGAATGCATGAGTAATGCGTGCCCTCTAAAATAAAGAAATGAGAATAAAGCAGTCAAACGTAAAATGCATACAAAGAAGAGGGCTTGCCGGCGATGTTCTTTTGTTCCCTTCCTTGGGTGTCGAAAACCTTCTTTGACAACGTCTGTAGTGCTATACATTGACCTCACTCTATATTACATTGCATGTGGACCTTAACATTGTGATTCCCAGGGGCAAGACCGGTCGGCGAAACCGCATGCCTTGCTTGTAACTGCCTGAATATACATACATATATATATAAATATATATAAGAAGAGGTTTCATGCATGCAGTGCTGCAATGTTATCTTCTATCCGAGGTTTCGAGAGCATGGTTGGGATCTGGAGGACAGTTATGTCATTGGGGCCACATTTTGTCCAGTATATGACGAATATGAGAACACAGCATTCTTCATCCCATGTTTTCCCGACCCCAACTAACATTTATCCCGGATCCCCTAATTGACCCCTGCCTCGGGACATTCCCCCCACATCTCATCAAAGATAGCCAATAGAGGGTTTCGTTACAGGTACGAAATAGCTTTCTAACCTCTAGTCGTTGCTTAACTTAAAACGTCAGGTTTGTGTAGTATTTGCTAAGATATGAAGTTAAAAGAAAGATAATGTACCTAAAAGTATTTGAATTCTGTGAATTAGTGAAGGATAAAACCTTAGCACTTGCTCCTATCTAATTATGTATGGATAAAACAAAATAGACGTCACAAAGATCGGTTAGGTCAGTATGAGGGCTGAATAAGTTGCATAGTACAAGTCACAAGGATTCGTTATGTCATATGAGTATATAATCTTATTATGTGTGAATAATACATGTCACAAGGATTCGTTCGGTCAGAAACTGGACTATATATTTATGTTTGCATAGTAAATTTCACAAGCATTCGTTAGGGCATAATTAGGATAATCTAATTATGTGTGAATATTACATATCACAATGATTCGTTAGGTCAGAAAGTGGGCTACCTGTCTTTGTTTGCATGTCACAGCAGAGAGTTGTTATGGAACAACTCCCTGGATAGAACGAGGGCTATGTAATAAATAGGGAGACATTGTTATCGTATTCGACTTAAGTGGTAGTTTGTATTTGTGGATAATATCTTTTATTGTTATTTTGTCTCTTTATTTTTCCAGAGTAAGTTGTACACAATCGTTGTCTTCTTTAACATACTAAAATATCAGTCTTTTCAATGCTGATATGGAGTGACAAGGAAACATAAATGCAGAAGTGCTAGGAGAACAAATTGTTGATAAAATAAAACAAGAGCTGTATTGTTCGCCTCCCCTCCCTCCACCTTTAACCGGTCTGAGGGGCAGAAAGGATAAAAGAAGCAGTGAAATAACCTAAGCGGTTGTCTTGAGAAACAGCAAAGTGTAGGTGAAAGGTTTTGCGCCCATCCTCCCTCTTCAACGTTTATCGAGGAACCTATAAGTAAATACTTAAGCAATCCAAACATTTACATTTTATGTGCATTCTGATACACTGCACAAGATACCCACTTCAAAAGGGATATCCCTAAAGGCCAGATCTACCCCGCCGAATACTTGGGCATCTCTTCGTTTTATTTGTTCAATAAACATTTACTCAAATCAAACTTTCTGCACGAAATGATCCATAGTTTATCAATGACAACCTTCAATTTATGGATGAAATGATCATCAATTTATCAATAAAATTTTGATCATTTAATTAATGATCAATACTTTATCAATGAAATGAGCATAATGTTTTTGATCAAATATTCCACATGGAAAATGAAACAGAAATACGAAAAAAAAGAAGAGGAAAACTTTAACTGTATTCCCTGATTTATTAAGAGCTAATTATTAAATTTATCAACCAAAAACCTTGCATTTAATAAAGTACAGTTTATATTTGCCAAAAGAGAGATATAGCTACATGAGAACACCCAAGGTTCACATACAGTAGACGGCACAGTTTGTTTACAATATATGAAAGGTAAGGTCAACCAAAAGGTCAAACATGACGTCATCAATAAAAAATCTCGGCAACTGGTAAAGTGATGATAAATTACATGTAATGTCGATAAATATATATAGTCCCTCATGAAGAGACATATGCATGATTTAATCGATGAACCAACATAACTCACCTTACAAAATCTGACGTCAAATAATGAGCTGATCTATTTACATCATATGTCGTCATCGAGGCTTTAGCGCCGACGAAAAATCTTATTTTTCAGCATTTGTATTTTTCATGTTTGATGCTGGCAAGAACATCAGAAGCCATTATCACAGCAGCTCATTTGTCGGCAGTCTAGGCATCACGTGATCAGTGAATACTCTGTACAGCACTGCATGCGTAATTGCAACGTGTGCGACTTGCCACTACAAGATTCCTCTTCTTGACTCAACGAGACAACATGGAAGCTCTCATCATGAACAAACCTAAAAGCCTTTCAACTATCTCCATCATCCTAGGGATCAACCGCTAGTCAACGAAAGTCATCAACGGAATCTTGCTGTTACCTTCAACAACCAGCGCATGAAGTGCGAAGCCATAGCCAACGGTATCTACATTTGGCAACCCTCGGTTCGAAGTCCAGCGAATCCACCACACCTTCGAACCAACCCAATGCCACAACTGCCAATCTTTTGGCCACAGAGCAGCCACCTACACCAGTAAGAAGAATTGTCTTCGGTGCGGTAGTCAACACCAGCTCAGCCTTTGCCTTTCTCCCCGAGAGTTGGCAAAATGTGCCAACTGAAAGGGACCGCACATCGTCAGCTACAGAGGATGCCCGAAGTACCACCGGCAACTCCGCAAGACCTGCAGTGAACCTGGAACTTCTGGCACAAGTTCCTCAACACCAAAGCCAACCACCGCGAAGCCAGCTACTGCGAAACCCGCCCGACAAAAACCATTTCACCATGAAAAAGACCCTACCGAAGCAAGCTCTAAAAAAAGACAGCCAACAACGCAACCCAGACCACACAAATTCCCACGAATTAGCCAGCTACCAAAGGCATCGCAGTAGCAGCACATCCATCCCCGACAACTACAATCTCTCAGACCAACACCGCCACCTTCTCAAAGATCGTTAGGGGAATCCAACTGGAAACCGACGCAAAACTCAACGACACCATCGAGAACCTCAGTAAACAGTTCCCTGTTTTCATAAAGGATCCCCTCTGGATACTCTGAATACGCAACCTCAACGACAAAGAAGCAAACAAGATCGCGATGGTCGCAGACCGCATCTTCACCGACGCCAACATCAACCGCAACATCAATCATTGAAGCCCGAGACCACGCATCGCCTCCCCAAAACATGCTATCTTCCTCCAACTACGTTCAACACTGTCTCCCGAACCGGTCCTCATAGTTTATATTTCATTTCAAAGTCTTCCGCTCTCAAAACATAGGAGTCTTATCTTTTCCGCCCATGGGCTTTAGCCCAGGCTCGCTGAAGCGCCTTACGGCGGAAACAGCATTATACAAGACATATCGTATTGTATCTTGCCACTAGATTCACTGAGGGTGAATAACTATAGCGAAGTCTAATAACAAAGAAGTACGTAAGTGCATCCATATACATAGATCTAGAACCAATAACCACGGACATTTTGGGGTTGTATTAACTTGCAGACATTTTTTAGTCAGTTACTGTAACTCTTAGTTATCGTCGAAAATTCCCAGGCTTTCGAAGGTTTCAAGTAAGAAATAAATTTAGTTAAATAACTGATGAAGTTATTTTAATGTGTAAAGGTAAGTGTGCCTGACAGTTCAATCCTAGCAGGATCTTTTTCAGAGGCTGGATGACAAGTAACAATGAATACATGGGACAAAATACAAGCACAGAATACAAAAGAGATTGATGTAAGAGGTTTAGTAGACGAAGGGTGGAGAGAAGAAAGAAACCAACAGGGGAAGAGGAGAGGTCGGTGATCAACTGAAGACGGACAAAGATAAGATTAAGGGAAGAGTGTAGGGAATCAACTTCAGAAGGACAAAGACAGGAAAGTGTAGAGAAAAAAGGTGGAAGAGACTTAGGAGAAGAGGGGTGACAGAGGGGTACACGAAGGGAGATGCAGGCGTGGAGGGGGGGGGGGTAGAAGAAAGGTTAGTAATGTCCTTCCTGAATGTTGAGCCACGAGGTTGAATGGTGCGAAGGCGTTGCATCCATAGTATCTCTCTGCTGAGTCGTACTAGGTAAGGACGGCTACCACAGGATACAATCCCCTGTAGGAACATGCCATTTAATGGTATGGTTGGGAAGTTTAAAGTGTTCTCCAACCGGGTTCTCAGTCTTGATGGTGATGACTGTGGATCTGTGACCACAGAACCGCTTCTTGAGGGTGGTTTTGGTTTCACCAACATACTGGATGCCGTAAACTCTACAGGAGATCAGATAGATGATGTGCAAGTGATGGGACCTTTTGTCTTGTGTGTGAGTTGGGTGCTGTGGCTGGTGATGGAATTAAATTCACCAATTTGGTGGCTGCAGACGATGCATCTCGAAGTACGAACACATTTGAAAGTACCATGCTGAATGGGTGTAGGGTTAGAAGTTAAAAGTGGGAAAGCAGCAGGTCCCGCATAGGTTACGTGGACGTCTGTAGGCAATTATGTGTTTCTAGGGACGGCTCGTTGGAGTCTATATCGGAAGTAAGGAGAATGTTGTGGTTGTTAGTGGTGATTTGCTAAAGAGGAGGAAGATTTGGGCGGAAAGCAACAATAGGGGGAGTTTGTCATCGCAATATCTTCCTTTTTTGACCTTCACTGCCAATGTAGTTAGTCTGGATAGGGAACGGACTCTCTGAATGGCTTCATGCACCCTTCTTGCACTATGTGCCCTGGCAATAAGTTGTTTTTCCATTAAACATCTGTATGTCGAATGAAAGAGGAATTTGTAGAGCAAATACGACGAAGACGATTTGCTTGACTGTAGGCAATTCCAGACTTGCAGTGGCGGGGATGGCAGCTAGAAGAATGTATAGATACTGGTGTGTGTCTGTGAGCTTGGTGTATAAGTCAGTGGAGAGAGAGAGCGAGTCGTGTTCCTTAGGGACAGTCACATGGAGGAAGTTAGCCTGTTGGTGAGAGTAATCAGAGGTGAATTTAATGGTGCTGTGGAAGGAATCAGCAACCTACCCGACAAAGCACTTTCATATTTTACTTCACTGTTTGCTGGTGATTGGGTCCAAGCAGCCTTGAACGCAAAGGCACCTGGCAACATCGATGGTTGTAGGGATTCTATCTGCATCATGGTCGCATACGTCCAGGGGCAAGTACCACCAACAGCAGGATTGGTTTTGTAGATGGATGAAGGTTTCTGCCAGCCGGGCAGTTCTCTAGTTTAGTTGCATCACTACCATAGGGATTCGTCTCTTCGTTGATTTCACGACGTTGGCTCTCTGTAGCCTACTGCCTAAATTTATTGCCTTCATAAATAATTGTCCATCGCTCATGTGAACTGATCTCACTGTAGCGTGAAATATCTCGTACAGTTTAAATTGCTGTGAGCATTAAAAATCTCCAAAAAAAAAAATCCTGTTACTTTTCAAATTAAATGAAGAGCTAATCATAGATTTTACCCAGCAAGACTGACATTGCATAGGACAATCGCAGTTTAGCTTGATATTGTATGGAATGTATGTTTGGTTAGTAAAACTCATGGCGCCACTATGCTTTTTATTTTTAAGAGAGATAAGATATATTATGTCATTCACACCGAACACTTTAGACAGTAACGCAACAGTTTATTGTGTTGCCAACTGATATGGATAAGGTTTAGGGTAATTAGGGTTATAGACCCTGACCCTAACCCTAATGCTAACCCTTACTAACAATGTATTGTGTGGACAACTGTTTTGATGATATCGGTAAATTTAGAGTTATTAGGGTTAGAAACACTGACCCTAACAATAAAGCTTACACTAACTACTAAAGCAGTGTGCTGCCAACTGTTTTGATGATATGGGTTAGTTTCGGGTAATTAGGGTTAACGGCACTGACCCTAACCCTAATTCCTGAAATTTAGCTCGTCGTAGGTGACCGTAGTGCCTGTTCATTACATTATGCGCATTTACTATGTGTTTTAACGCACGTCAAGGAGCTCACGAGAGTTACCAAGACCCCCATCATATTGTGTACGGCCAAGGTACCCGATAACCCTAGCCCCGAGCTATCATGTGGTAACTTGACAATAACTAGCCGTGTGAGGGGTGGGGATCCCTCAAATGGGGGGGGTCCTGTTGGCACCCTACATGTAGTACGTAAATGACGCAAAATGACCGATTAAGGTTACTTTAACGCAGGCGCGGCGGAACGGAAAAATTATTGGGGGGGGGGGGGGGGCTAATGTGTGGAGACTATCTAAGCGGAGCGCCACCATCGGTTGGCGCGGAGCGTACAAAAAAATTTTGGGTTTTTTCAAACCCCCAGATGGCCGGAAACGGCACTTTCCGAGTGTTTTATGCTGCGAATACCTACTAGGCCCTAAAATATGGGTCTCAAGTCTGCAATTTCTCAGATTGCACGTAAAAGTCTGTAAAAACATTGTAATTTGTATATTCGATGTTTTTAAGAGAGTAGCTATTACTCGTAGTGTACTCGCAAAGATGTTTTTGAGTGTAGTAAGGGCAGTGGCGGAGCTAGAGTATTGGTCAGGAAGGGCAAGAATGGTCTGTAGGGGCGCTTTCGACACTATCTAAGCGGAGCGCCACCACAGGTTGGCGCGGAGCGTACAGAAAATTTTTGAGTAAAGATACTCCCTAGATTGCAGGAAATGACCCTTTCCGGGGCCTTGCTAATTTGCAGATAAACGGAGAATAAATAGGTGTCGTCGCCATTTTGTCGGAAAATTACACTAACAGAATATGACAAATGTCAATAGGTATATGAGAGCGCAATAAAATAGTCAAAAATCGCGAATAAGTAAAAAGTAGTGAAAAGCTGAAAAGGGCGCCAGCAGTCCATTTGAGTCCGTCAGGGGGGGGGGGGGCATCCGCCCCCTGACTGTATATATGGACGCTCCGCCACTAAGTAAGGGGATGTTGGAGAACTGGCTGAAATGAGGCAAGTCATTGGCATAAGACGAAGTTGTGTTACGCTTACCGGTACTCACACTCACTGCTTCCACTTTTCACGGGGCGTGAAGACGCGGTTGGGGTGACAATGTGGTCTATAGCCAGGGGACGGGCCGAGGGTCCCCCAGCAATTACTAAAATTATTACACCTATAGAGTATACGTGTGCATCGGACAGATCGACAAGTATGCATTGAAAAATGGGCAGATGCACGTCTCGGAGCCTTGGTAAATATTGGGGGGGCTTATCATGCATTTGCCCCTTCAACTTTTTTATTGGGGGGGGGGGCTGAGCCCCCCAAGCCCCCCCCCCGGTTCCGCCGCCACTGCTTTAACGAGTAACCCCCACGACTGGGGCACAAACTTACAATATATATATAGGGAGACACACAGGGGTCTCTATTACACATAGTTAAAAACGTATCTCGATTGGTTTCCTCTCTGCCGATAAGTGCCCCTCCGACATGAGAGCAGTCGCCAGGTTATTTTGGAAAGCGACCCGAAATTAAGGGCCCGATCCGAAATCATATTAACCAAAGCCAGACGGAAGAGGTCCCGGAATTTACATTCACCATGCGCACACCCGAGGGTTACATTTATCCAGAGTTTCACAAAAGCAACGGCGAATATTTTGGAAAGAACTCAGAGAGCAAAACAGAGACTGAGATAGAGAAAGGGAGGAAATACAAAACTCACCGAAAAGTCGTTGCACTAGGAAATGATGTTTACAAGTTGATACTTCATGTGCAGAATCCTTTGAAGGATAATACCTTATACACCTGAGTTATTAGCAGTGGCGTAGGAAGGTACTTTTGAGTGGGGGGGGGGGGCTGAAGACTGATGGCCGGCATGGGGGAGGGGTCTAAGGGGAGGGGTGTCCCCCTCCCCTTTGGAATTTTTTGCATTTCCAGGTGACCTCAGATGCAATTTGGTGCAATATAGCACACTTCAGCACCCACTCCATTTTGTTAACTTAATTTTGTATTTTCACCTGGCCTTAGATGCAATTTGGTGCTCCAAATGAGATTTTTTTCTCATTTGGAAATGAAAAAGGGGTTTTCTGACTTTCGGAGCGGGGGGGGGGGGGCGGAATGATACTTCCGCCCCTCCACATTTTTCACTGGGGGGCTGGCGCCCCCCAGCCCCCCGGTTCCTACGCCCTTGGTTATTAGCCAAATAATGTTCCATTAAGAATGTAATCAGTTAGCGACATTTTCAATATTCAGTGTCGTCTGGTACACTAAGTATGCTACTGTACTTGGTCATTTAAAAAATTAATTGCGATGAAAATTTTCTGTAGTAACGATCAGGATAGAACACACGTTTATAATCACATCGTTTTATTCAGTTTACTGTAGTAAATAATCTACACCAAGTATCCATTTACTTTTTTTGAAATTGGTTCCACTATGGGCACTCGATGTTATTCTATATATTTCGATAGTTAAGGGTACAGTTAAATGCCAGTGTACTTTTGCATCTACTGGCAGTGCTGTGCTAGTGACCAATACTTGAATGGAATGACGAGCATGGATCCACTGCATTATCACGAGAATGTGTCGACGGTAATAGGATTAGAGACCCCATCTCTTAATTCAACAAGTGACGTCTAAGTGAGATGCATATATGTTCAAACTTCTGAAGGGTTTAAGCTCGTGGCAGCTAGATGCGGTCAGGGGAAAGAACCCGGCCCTCTGTCCTTTTACATGTCCAAGCATGAAAAGCATTCCGTAACTTAATCAACATAGCTCAGCGTTTCATGCAGAACAATCGCTGCTGTGGAAATGTTAAGAACCTTCTGTAAAGAAAATAAAGGCAATCTAAAGGAAAAAAGGAATAATTGCTCAGTTAATATCTCACAATCTGCACCAAAATAACATTAATATCCTTGATATCTTACAAATGAGGAATTTAACATTTTGTAGTAAACTGACAACATAATTATTTATCAAATGTCATCAATTAAGCACTTTAATTGCTGCAAAATGATAAACTGATCACTTACTATATTTCACCAACTCTACAATTTGCTGCAAATTAATGACTTACGCTGGCATCATCATTTTAACATTTTGCAGGGAACTGATCAATGGGAGCAAAATTTGCATCAAATTATCTAAACATTTTATCAGCACCTTAATGTTTCCATAGCAAATGATTAGTTACGTAATTCGCATCAGATTCATGTCATCGATGCATCATTTTTCAGCAACACTCAGAGAAAGATATAAGATGGAGTGTATGGTTGGTAATCAGAATATAGTACATGAATAGTGAACTTTATGTAAAGTATTCACAGTGACAGAGGGATGATAGAGATAAACATGAAAGTATTCACACTCTTGGTCACAGTGACTTGAGTGATCTAAATAAACCTATGTGCCTACCTATATAGGTATATTGAATGTGTTTGCTGTAAACAGTGGGTATGCAATGGCTGCTGGAAAGGTGTATATTGGGACGTAGAAGGGGGGGGGGGGTGGCCGGACCAATGCATATCATAGGATACACTAAATAAGTACAATACACATGCATATCACCAATGGAGAAAAAAACCCTCTGAACTATTATTGTTAAGGTCAGCACTATATATACTTCCCAAGGTATGCTACAAATTCGTAATAGGGGTTCTAATGCAGAGCCGGTATACAGAATTATGGATGGTGTTAAGCCTTGTTTATATTTGGGGCAGAAAGGCAAAGCTACCATCTAAGATAAGAGGTCTGATTTTTGCATTATAAATACTAAGCAGAGTTTCGGGTTTAAAGATATTAGTGTTCCTAAGTGTTTAAGAATTTTTTACCGTTCTCCAGGCTATCGATGTAGGTTTATTAATATGTGTTTTATAGTTCAAGTCTTTGTCAATAGTTGCCCCTAGGAAATTTACCTCATTACTATTATTTAAGATGTTGTTAAAGAGGTTAATTTTACGTGTTTTGGTTTTTCTCCTATCTAATGGGTATTTAAAGATAATAGATTTACTTTTAACTGGATTAATTTTAATTCGCTGAGTTGAGACAGAGAATGAACTTGCTATATAAGTAGGCGCTACATGGCATCGCACTTGTTACACGTTCACTTACCTAGAAAGTAGATAATCGTGGTTGACCCTACAAGGATTACATGTGACATTGCTTATACATATCTGTCACAAATCTTCACGTCAAGGATCTGGACAAGCAACTCCTCAAACGTCTCGTTCCAAGATATACTCTCATCATGCCTGGAGAAATATTTACGTAACCTTATTGCTTAATTAATTAATGGTGCAAAAGTGACCAAAACGTTCGAGGAACAGTTGAAAACGGGAAAAACACTGAGGATCATGATGTTGAGTCACGTATTAGGCTATAAATTTACCATTTTGTTGGTCAGGAGAAAGTAAGGCTTTATATATCTTTTCATATTTCAATGGTCCGTTATTATAACATCTCGTGTTAACTTATTTCGTCAAGAGAATATACGACAATTGACTTCAATCAGCGGGACCCAACTAGTTGTGAGAGTTGCCTGAAATGAAATGTACAAAACGACAGGATTAACCATTACTACGTCGTAGAACATGATATGGCACTTGACTGACTATTACAGATAAACATGTGATGTCATTTTGGTCACCTGTACCAAAGATCGTAACGAAGAAGAAGTGAAGAAGTGAAGATTTGTAGGTAGCCGTGCCACACTGACAGTCAACAAATTCATCATGAACAGTCAAATCAATGTTCTTAAACTTCGAAGTCTACTGAAATATTAACATCCCTGCCAATTTTCCGCAGCAAAACACAATGTTGCATTGAGTCTAGTATTTCCCATTGTACAAGGGTAATGGGATAACTAGAGAACCTCGATTGTTGATCTAAGCAATTCTGTTCATATACGGATTTTTGGTAGTTCTTTTTAATATTTAAATAAACAAGTTCCTTTTTTTCCATTGTGGAACCTGGATTCAGGTTACCTGTCGCCGGTAGAATGAATTATGAATCGTTTTGGTTGGATTTTACTAAAATCTATTGAAGATCACTCCGCCCTTTTCTCCATTGTAAACTTACTGTACGTACAACTAGTGAAGTCAGGGATAGTGGCGTCCTATTAACAGTCCAGCAACTTCGTGCTTTACTGTCGAATAAGCATCTCTTCTTCTCTAGATACGATCTGCTTGCACTGTGACACCAATCTTCTTGGTTTCGCTCAATGGTTAACGGTACAGTAAGCTTGACGGGGAATCAAAATCATCGTCTCGGTGAGACAAAGCAGTACCCTTAGCATCAATAAGCTTTTCTGGGTTAGTGATGTTAGTCTTGTATATTTTCTTGAAGGAATTCCTGTGATTAGGGGTTCGCTTTCCGTTTACTTCAAAAAATCTAACATTAGGTCGATGGCTTAGGCTTTAGTAAGAAGTATAGGCTATAGTGAGTACACATGTTTTGATATATAACTGTCGTATGAGTGCGTGCTAGGCCTAGGCCTAACTTGGCCTAGGGCCTAGGCCTAGGCTAAAGTAGTTGAATGGGTTCCATCTTGGAGTAGTTTTGCGAATTGTGATAGCAGTTTCGTTCTAAATCGCAGTGAATGTGAATCGGGAGGAAATATACACAAAAGAGGCCTAGAATTTCGCAATTTTAACCTCTTGCAAAATAAAATAGTAGTGCTTCATAAGTATACAGTTTGCTAACATCGAGTTGTTACAGGCATTTTCCTGAATTAGCATGCACATCAGTTACATACTGTAATGCTAGACGTGTACTGCACAGGCTTTGGCAGTAGCCCAATAGTATTTTCTGATAACACAGGCCCAATTTTATGCACCAAAATCATGCCTATTCTTTGTGGGAAGATTGTAAACCGACTAAGGCCTAGCAGAAAATTATAAGTGCCTTGTTTTTTTCTAGTACTGGGAAATGGCAAAATCCATTTGCATTTAGGTTAGTTAATAGCAAAATCCTATAATATCTGCCATCTTTTGTCATTTCAAGACAATGAAGTATCCCAGGCCCAGGCCAGAAACACTATGTCCACAGGATCCTTCTGATATTAATCATTGATCATATTTTTCTGTACACATTTCAGCCAACTTCGAAGAAATAAACACATCCTTTAGATGGGGAGATAAAACTACTAACCAACACAACATGTTGATAATGGTTTTGAAATTTCAACCAAGATCTCATGAGAGCAAATGAAATGATTAGCCTGTTTACATTTTTGTTTAACTTTATGGGATATAATTCAATACCAAGAAACTGCCTAACCCTTGTGATTCAATTCCTTTATTATACAGATAGTAGCTACCCCAGAAGCACACAATGTCAAATTCAGCCAGACTGGTGTATGCAATATTGGAGTTCTTAGAGAATGAGATTGTAACAGATGCTGTATCACAAGATGCTGCGGAAAGTCTAGAAGGTGAGTGTTTAGATATTTAAGTATTAAACATAGCAGCTCATGAGAAATTATTAACGACGAGAGATTTGTATGTTTGGAGTATCTTGGAGATTTTATGTACGTGATAAAGCCATTGCAATTAGCACAGCTTCTGTAGCAGGTTTATAGTTCTGTCCCTCCCATTTAACTGTTCAACTAAGTAATCAAGCAATATCTCTGTGTTCTCGAATAAACTGTTTTGTTCTGGGCTTTTATTTTGTTATTTTGATTATACATGAATTAAATGTTCAAGAAAAATTGTCTTGAGTGGCAGATTTTTGAGAATAAAATGGAATGGTTTAGTATTTGCTTGTTAATGTTTATGCATGCATCATAGTTGAGAAAATGAAAATTAGAGAATGTCTTAATTTGACTCGTCAATCATGTTTGGATCAGTACTTCAGAATATACTTCTTTTAAACCACATTTATGAAATATATAGGAAAATTTTAATCATTTGTAATTAATGTGTGCTTGATGTGTTTTCCAAGAAAAGCATGATTGATGGTGTGTGTAGTGAAGTCTTTAAGTATTCACGTTTTTAATCTTGTATACCGCCACCACTGGCACACAGTTAGTGTACAGTCATCTGACTTCTAAATATGTACATAATATCTTTGAACAAGTCACGCCATCTTGTTTGTCTCATTTTGGTTTACTCGGCCTACCCAAGTACCAGTGTAGGCTTTTTACCTTCAAAGAAGAAAAGGCTGGATTAATAAAAAGTCCCCCCCCCCCAAAACAGAAGAATGGTTATGCCCCAACTGTCAATGAAGTTACCTAGTTGTTTATACTGATATCTACAAGAATGTGAGTTTGGGTAAAAATTGTAATTGGCGACAATAGTTGATGTCAGAAAGATCTTAGTGGTCTAATCTGTTTGAAAGTAGACTAGTGAAATTTAAATATTTACAATTGTCTTATATACGAGTGATGAGTTTAAAGAAATCGTTCAGTGAGTGGATGTTAAATTGATTATCAGTGCAGGCCTTAAGTTGGTTATAGAATTTCTAATAATAAAGTCAACTAAAAGACAAGCATTTAAATTTCAGTCTTAAGCAACAGAGGGCCCTTGAATCACATCCAACAATGACAACCTAGTTAGACCCTTGACAAATTTATAAACCATTGTGAACATGTTAAGAGAGTTTTATGCTGCAAAAGAGGATCGGAGAGAATGGTCTTTTTGACATAGCCACTTTACTTGATGAGCTCCTGATGGTATTTAATCGGTCGTTACTCAAACAAAAGTTCAAGTGGTTTAGTACATGATAAAAAAGAAGGGATACATGGTTTGCTTTTCAAGTGTGCATGATATAAGTAATGTAGTGAACATTCTATATTTCAACTTTTTCATTTTTCCAGTGGCAAAGCAGTGTTTAGAGACTGCATATGGAGTTTCCTTAGACAATACCCACCTCTCCACGGGGAGACCTCTTATGGACATATTTTGTGAAGGAAGTGGTTTGTCTCAAGTAAGTTCATCTGTGTAGCCTTCTTGGTGCCACCTGGTGGAACATCTCTTTGACCCCCCTTTTTTGATAATTCCATTCCGTAATTTCAAATCAACATAATTCTATCATTAGTTTAACCTTTGTCTCTAAAAACTAAATTGACTTGGTTGGGTCGTGTGTACAGTAGTTGGTAGGATTTGAATTCCTCTGTCTGTGTTATTGTGTCCTCGTTGAGTATTTATTGAAATTTCATAAGAAATATGATGCATTCGTTATTCAACCCAAGAAGCTTAACATACTTACTATGAAGGACTATATTGATTTCTGTTGTCTTTCTACAGCTCCACAAAAGTCATCCACAGTACCTCTTTTCCGTGTGTACACATGAATTCCTGATACACATTAATCAGGAATTCTGAATTACCATATTACATTCCTAGTATTTAGAATCATATTTTGAAATCTGAGAGATTAGTCTTCATTTCTCCAAACTATTGGCACATCTAAGTACTTTAACTTTGTTCTTAGAGAATAAGCAAGGCTTTACCATTTACCAACTTCACTGTGTTTGAGCTGATAATTTGTGACTAATGTTACCCCCTTTACCACATTTCTGCCACTTCCAACCCCCCCACCCCTCTTAACCTGAGTTTACTTGTAACAAATTTCATTGTATCATTTTCTTAGGTAAGTTCAGGTACAACAATCGGTGTTACTCTGGGTACTGCACCAGAAGAGGCATCTGCAGAAGTAACCTCATCAGCTGCAGAACCGGTTGCCATGGTGACAGAAGAAGACAAGAAGAAAGCAGAGGAAATCAAAAATGAGGGTGAATATATACATACCTATATACTAGGGGGTATAAAGGAGGGGAAAGATGGGGTGTGGGAAAGGATAGGGTGATGGGAAGGATGGGGGTGAGGGGTCAAGGATGAGGGTGAGGGAAAGGATGGGGGTGAGGGGTCAAGGATGAGGGTGAGGGAAAGGATGGGGGTGAGGGGTCAAGGATGAGGGTGAGGGAAAGGATGGGGTGCAGGGGAAGGATGTTGTGATGGGGAAGGATGAGGTGAGTGGGAAGGATGGGCGCAGGGGGAGGACATTAACGGTGTCATCCTAAAAGGCACACACTTGTTTTGACAATTGCTTTACCATCAGAGATTGGTAAAATCTAGAGGAACTTTCAAGGTGCTCTTGTTAAGGTCACATACATTATATATTCTACATATTCTTCTTTCATTTTTTCTTCCCATCTTTGACACAAGAAGCCTACTCTAATACTTTTTCTTAATTATTTGTTTAAATATAAGAACTATTGACTTTTCACCAGGGAACGAGTTCATGAAGCAAAGTAGATTTGAGGAAGCCTCTGAGGCCTACTCTAGAGCCATAGCTCTGGACAACGTAAATGCTGTTTACTACAGTAACAGGGCAGCAGCTTACAATAAACTACAGAAGTATCAAAACGCCGTAGACGATTGTCAGAAAGCTCTCACTTTAGATCAAGATTATAGTAAAGCATATGGCAGGCTAGGGTGAGTTAGATTTCATTTATTTGAAGAATTTTTTTTTTTTTTTGGTGGGGGTAAGAGTGGGAAGATGGGTTTGTGCTCTATTAACTCCTGTTGAAGTGGTAGGAACATACTTCCTACAAACTATCGGGTACGACACAATAAGTAGGGTGTGAACAATTTTCAGTGGATAACAGGATTTTTCCAGTTTTTCTCTATTGTCCCTTCAGCCTAACACACATAATTTTTCTCTTGTCCATAGAGTCCAGCACAAATACGATATCTACCTTAAACACACATGCTTCCATTTACTGCGCCTACCATTTAAAACACATATTTTCTCTCGTCCCTACAGTTTAACATATAAACATCATCTCTTGTCCTTACAGCTATTTACACACATATTTTTTGATGTTCCTACAATTGTGCGCACATACGTTTTTTACTCCTGCCCTAAACACACATATTTTTGGTATGGTCCATACAGTATAAAAAAAGATATTTTTCTGTCTAGTCCCCACAGTTTAGCATAATTACAAACTTCTTACCCATACCTTAAACACACATATTTGCTATTTATTGTCCCTGCAGCTTCAAAACACATACTTTGTCTCTACAGTTGAGCATGTATACAATATCTCACCCCATACCTCAAACACACTTATTTGCTATATATTGACCCTACACCTTCAAGACATATTTTTTCCCTTTCAGTTTATCATACATCCAATATCTCACCCATATCTCAAACACACATATTTTATATTTACTTGTCCATATATAGCTTAAAGACACATATTTTGTTCCTTCAGTTTATCATACATACAATATCTCACCCCTTACCTTAAACACGCATATTATTTACGTGTCCAGCTTAAAGACACATATTTTTTCCCTACAGTTTAGCATACATACAATATCTCACCCCTTACCTTAAACACACATATTTTGTAATTGACTTGTCCATATATAGCTTTAAGACACATATTTTGTCCCACTTGTCCCTACAGTTTAGCATATACAGGTTTGAAAGAACTAACAAAGGCCAAGGAAGCTTATCAAAAGGCATGTGTATTGGACCCTAGTAATGACAGCTACCAGACAAATCTGAGAATAGCGGAACAGAAGTTACAAGAGACCAGTCTAAACGTGAGTAGTTCACTCTCCTCCTCTGCTATCTCTTGCTATAATTTTATTGCTTTCGATGCCTGGCTATGTGAGAAGTGGGTTCTGGTGGGTCTGGGGAAGTGTGTCTGGGAGTCACTGTTGACTAAAGAAGGGCTAATTACTGCAGCCGCACCAGGTGGTGACTGCGGGGTTGTCTGTTGGGTATAACTCCACCTGGATATGGTTTTCCATTTCTGCTCGCTGTGAAGAAGAAGCAAGTCTTTTCTCTTTGTTTGTCAATGTCTCTCAAATGTCTTGATGGATATTTTGGAAAAACTGTGGAGGCAATTACCAGTTTTGGCAGTCTAGCTATGTATGGAATATGTCTTCTGGGAGGTGGAGGGGAGGGGGGGTGGTGGCTTGCTCTGAGGCTCTTTGTTGAGGCACTTGGGCTTAATTCCTGCAGCTATCACCATATCTGGCCAATATTTCAGGCGGGTCGTTTGTGCCGGTTAGGTACCATAGGGATGGTCCTGGGTGGATGTGTGGGTGTTAGCAATTAGTAAAATGACATCGACTATTTCGATTTTAGAGTAAGCATGTGCACTTGTCTTTGTATGTAGAAGTCTCATACATGTGTAAATAGGGTTTCTTTTGGGGTGGGGGGGGGAGGGGATTTGAAGCCACATGTCAGATATTTTTTGACTAGGCTTCTTAACGTATTTTGACAGGTTGATGGTGCAAATCCAGGTCCAGGAATAGATCTCGGTAGTTTAGGTCCAAGTCTTGGTGGTCTTGATCTGAGTTCACTGATGTCCAATCCAGCCTTGATGAATATGGTAAGATTCTTGTTTTGCTTTCATTCCTCTCAATTTTTATAAAAGTTTGAATTTGGTAGAAATTTCCTTCATCCTTCCCTTACCTATCTCCTGTACAAACCTAGGTTACAAAAACTGGTTTGACACTGTGTCACCCCCTCCCCCCACCCCTCGCTGACCTCTTTAGGTCAATGTCCTTGTACTTCCAAATTATTCCATTCCATCATTTGACTTATTTGATAGGTACGGACATCGTGTCTGAGAGTTGTCTCAGTAAAAGAAACCCACATTTTGTGCAACAATGCTGGTGTAATGTTGTTGAAGTCTGTTATTCCATCATAGTTATGTGTACTGCAAATCAGCTGGATGTGTCTGCCCTCTAATGGCTGCGAAAGAAATACTCCACGTTAGATAGCGTCACGCTTGTATAGTATACGGAGAAAGAATACTAGGTCTGTAACATTGCCGAGAAAATATCATCATTCGGCCTACGTCTACAACAATCTCACGACAAGAAGTATCTCGACCGAGGGCTCTTTTTTATTCTAGGCAACGCTGACGAAAACTTCTTAGTTTTTGAGGGAAGTTATTATAATTCTCAGCTGATCAAACCATTTTTGCTGAAAGACAAGATTCCTTCCTAAATAGAGTGCTGATCGGAATGCATAGACTTTAGACAGTGTTTAGGAACTGAAATATTCTTTTTGAAACTTTTCCCTGTGACTTTGTGACTTGTAATTTTTTTAAATTTGTGATTGTCGTTTCTCTTCCAGGCTTCATCGATGCTTCAGAATCCTAATATGCAACAGATGTAAGTAGCCCTCTAGGAAGAGTTTCAAATTGACTTCAAAGGATCGTTTGGAGTATTTAAAATATGGGGATTTGCAAGCACTTGTGTTTGTTAAATCATTCAGTAGATTATGTTATGAGTGTTTGAGTGGTATTGAGTTGATTGAGAAGAGAACTGTACCGAATAGCACTTTTGAATGACGTTTCCAAAGTTACTTTGGGCAGAGAAATGCCTTGAGAGCAAATCTGTCAGAAGGTTGGTGGTGCAGGGAACAGATTAAACCATCCTCCCACCCCCCACCCCCGGGTGCTTGTTTGTTTATTTCAGTTCAGTTCAGTTTTGTTTAGTTTAGTTGCTTATTACAGGTGGTATCCGTTAAAGACAAATAGAACCGAAATTGATTGTGTGCATACGTATTTACGTTATGACCATGTAAGTTTTGATTCCTTTCTGGTCCTTGAATTGGTTTCTACTGCAAAGTATATATGTATAATTTATGCAGGGCTGATGTTTGTATGTGTGTGTGTGTTTGTGTGTGTCTGTGTTACATTTTTGGTTGTTAACATGTTAGTTTTAAAACTGCATCATGGTTTATAAACTTCATGCTTTATACATAGAACCATCTCCGTAAGTGCACAAACACTTGTGTTTTTGTAGCGGTCAAAGGTTGTTTGAGATCAACGGAGGTCAATCTCTGAAAATATTGTAAAACATAAATCCCAATGTAAAGCCATGGCTGGTCACACAGACTACTGTAGTGCAAGAACCAGGCTTATAGCTTGAAGTCAACAACAGTTATGTAACTTGAATACCTTTTGTGTGCAGCTTACATTAAATGTTCTCAAAAAACGGTGGCAAGAAGTCGCCAAGCCTGTCGACTTTGTGGTTTATCGCATCGAAAACATTAATGCCAGAAATTCACATTTTGTTAACGTTTTCTTTTAATTTCAGGATGCAGAGTATGATGGGCCAAGCCATGCAAGGTACTCCGGATGAAGGCGGTACCGAGGGTCCCGCAGCCATGGGCAACTTACTACAAATGTAAGTTCGTTTTATTATTCTTATTACAGCTTTTATTGGATGCAGATACACAACCCCCCTCCCCCCCAGATTGGTCTTCTTCATCAAAGTCAGTGTGACAGCATGAGGGCAACACACCATCTTGAGGGTACCCTAAGGTACCTAAACTTGCCCCCTCCCCTCCTCCCACCACTCTTAATTAAGTTTTGCAGGCACAAGCTGGTTAGTCTTTATATATATATATATATAATTGAAATTGTAGTGAGTTGGAAAATGCAGAATGGTGAAAAAACTTCCAGCCTCTACTGCGATTCGAACCCGGGCCTCCCGCTTTATATGCGGACACCCTAACCACTAGCAGTAATGTTATTAGTGAAAAAAAAGTTTGCGTCCCAGGGGCGCAAGCCCCTGAAAAAGTTTGCGTCCCGTAACAACTGCCTTTACTTTGTGAATGTTATATACAACATATAGGGCAGAAATGCTAAGTGCCTTAGCTTTGCTGTTTTTAATTTGACCGCAAAATTTTTTGCAATCGAAACTATACTGATGGCTGAATGCACATTTTACATTAGCAATTCTTCATGCAGAGAGAAGACACATACTGTGAGCTGAAATATCCTGTTCAGGATCAGAGATGTTAGCATCCCACAAAATTCATAGATTGTCTCCACTCATTAACATTTTTTGATGAAAACAGTGATTCAAATATTACGTGATAGTCTCAGAAACAATGCAAGTGCATCTTCGTTGTCAAAAGGTATACGTACTGTATGTGACAAGGCCTAACGTTATGATATTGGAGTGCACACACATGATAGCCTATACCGCAAACGTCACTATCTCTACACACGTTGCAAGTAATTGTTGTTAAACAACATACTCCGTGTTCATCGAGCACAACAGATGCCAGAATTTTCACAGACAATGGATGGGGACTATTAACCAATCAAATGACAGGAATTTTGGAAAAGCTTCTTTGTCTATTTTCATCATGAAAATCTCCGTAATGGGGTGTTGTTAACCCTGTACCTTGCGGTTGATTGTTATGATATATTTATTTTCAAACAAATTCAATAATCTGTAGGAGTAGGAGAACTTTTGGTTCTTGTTAGAAAAAGTTGTGGTTTTTTGACAAGCAATAATGAAAGATATTAAACACATTTTTGAATGAACATATGTTCATTCCAAAATGTGTTTTGTTATGTTTTCCGTTGACCTAGTTGTGAGTGTGTATACGTGGGGTTTGTTTCTCAAAAAAAAGTTTGCGTCTGCCGGACTCAAGCAATTTGAAGATTTTGCGTCCCTGGCCAAAATATCGTAACAATGCTGCACTAGGCTATGGACGCTGATTGTATGTCCAGAGGTTCGAAACCGGTAAGTGTATATATATATATATATCTATATATATATATATCTATATATATATATATATATATATATATATATATATATAATATAGATTTATATACGTCAAGGAGTATAGTAGATGATATTGACCATGTGGAACAAGATCATTTTCAATATTCTAATGAGAAGAAAGATCATCTATTCAAGGTCATAAGAGGAGGACCACTTCCAAGCTGGTCTCCTTGAAAGTTGAAGCATACCCATAGTCAACATTAAAAGTGTTGATTTTGAATAGTGTTTGCACGGGTTATCCGGGTACCCGGGTACCCGCCCGACGCAATACTACCCGGTTCCTAATTTATTACCCGAATCCTACGCAAAGTGTGATTTAAAAAAAAAAAAAAATGCAAATCTACGGTTTACCGTTAGGCAGATTTCCCATTGACTTAGTGTGGTGTTAGGCTAAAATATGTGGTCGAAGATAACAGCAATAACGAAGGTACCCGCCCGACGAGATACTACCCGGTTCCTAATTTATTACTCGAATCCTACGCAAAGTGTGATTTAAAAAAAAAAAAATCCAACCGATGGGTAGGCAGATTTCCCATTGACTTAGTGTGGTGTTAGGCTACCATGTGGCTGAAGATAACAGCAATAACGAAAGTATTCCATGGATATCTTATAACTGCGTCACAATTTCAGCTAATAAACAAATGGCTATGCTAGATTACCCCATTGCCTTAGTGTGGTGTTAGGCAACCCTGGGTCGAACGTAACAGCAATAATAAATGTGTTCCATGGATATCTTATAACTGCGTCACAATTTTAGCGAATAAACAGATGGTTAGGCTTTGCTAGATTTCTCATGTATTGACTTAGTGTGGTGTAAGGCTACCATGTGGAAGAAATTATTATTTAATCATTCGTTTATTTCATAGAAGGAAAAGCTGACAAGGAATTTTACGACATGTTTATGGATTATAGATGGGATAACTAAAAAATAATAATCGCAAGTGGCTTTTTACTAATCGTGTATTCCAAATGCGATCAAATTGTGCAAATCGCGTGATCTCGCGGCTAATGCGAACCCTGGGCCTGCATAATAGATAGTAGCCTAGTAGTAACAACTAAAAACTGAGCTAAAGTAAAGGGATATTTTATGGTCTGATCCAATAGACGTGGAGAGGAAGCATAAGCAGCGGCGGCAATGCGATGTTAACAACATTACTACTAATTAGTAGTAATGTTAATTATATTAAGTAATTAACAAGTTTATGACAGAAAAAAAGCAAATAGATATTATTGAGGAAGGTTTTATACCTTACCTTACACATACGTTTTTGAACATAAAAACATTGTCAGGAGAGAATATAATTAATTTATTATAGCATTTAATATGTAATTTCTTGAAAATCGTGATACACGGGGGTAAACAATTTTTTCCCGGGTACCCGGATACCCGACGGGTAACGGCTCTCGGGTACCCGGTTCCCGATTTTTGGACCCGTGTAAACACTAATTTTGAAGTTACCTTACAAATCACCTGGAAAACGAAATTTCTCTCTACCAAGAACTCTACTTCTCTATTTGTACCAGGGGCCAACAACTTGCCTCTCAAATTCAAACAGAGAATCCTGAACTCGTGGAGCAGGTCCGACAGATGACACAAAACCCAAACTCGTACGACGGTGACAATAACAACCAGCCACCACCTGAACCTCCTGCTGACGGGAACAACTCATGAACATAACCCCCCCCCTCTTGAAGAAGTGGAACGGATCTGCAGATGAACTTGGCAAGTGAAATCTGTAAAATTTCAGGAGACCTTTGAAGGTTTCGTGCCAAAGAAAGTTCTCAATATGTTTGAAGTTTCAAGGACCTTTTAGTTGATTTGAAATGGTTATGTGGGTACTTTGGGAGTGTTGGTACCTCTGGGAGTGTGTGTGTGTTTGGGTCACCTGTGGGAGTGTGTGTGGGGAGTGTGGGTGCCTGTAGGAGTGTGTGTGTGTGGGGGAGTGTGGGTGCCTGTGGGAGTGTGTGGGGGATGTGGGTACCTGTGGGAGTGTGTGGGGTTGTGGGTACCTGTGGGAGTGTGTGGGGTTGTGGGTACCTGTGGGAGTGTGTGGGGTTGTGGGTACCTGTGGGAGTGTGTGGGGTTGTGGGTACCTGTGGGAGTGTGTGGGGTTGTGGGTACCTGTGGGAGTGTGTGGGGTTGTGGGTACCTGTGGGAGTGTGTGGGGTTGTGGGAGTGTGTGGGGGTTGTGGGTACCTGTGGGGGTTGTGGGTACCTGTGGGAGTGTGTGGGGTTGCAGGTACCTGTGGGAGTGTATGGGGGTTGTGGGTACCTGTGGGAGTGTGTGGGGAGTGTGGGTACCTGTGGGAGAGTGCGGGTACTTGTGCAGATGTGTGGTACTTGGGGAGTGTGGGTGCTTATGGAGTGTGTGGGGGTGAGTGCGGGGAGTGGGGTGTGTGTGGGGAGTCTGTGCACTTGTGGGAGTGTGTGGGGGAGTGTGGGTACTTTTGGGAGTGTGTGGGTACTTGTGACTCATAGACTAGGTGTTAAACAAGATGATATTCTTGAAGGGTTTAATATTTCTATATCACACAATCAGTCATCAAAGTTTTTCATTATTTGCAAGGAAATGTTTTATCTTTCTCGAAATATTAGGGAGAAAGAAAAAAATCTTTGGAAATATTCAACATGTTTCCCCTTCCTCCTTTCATCTTCAATTCCACCTTTGTTACTATTTTACCTTTCAACAATTCTTTTATTCAATTTTCTCTTCTCTTTTTTTGACATTTATTCAAACCAATTAAGTAGAATTCAATTAAAAAAAGTAACAGCTCTTGTAGTTGTTTCAAACTTCAGTGGTAAATTGTAGCGTTTCTTTGATTACGTTGTATTGATTGATTTATTTATTGATGTATCTAGTATGTAAATCAATGGTTGGGTAGGTACTGTAACTGATTGTGAAGGATAAAGGGGTGCAGGTTGCCTTTCTCAATAGATGGTTGATTTGACTTGAATATAAGGGGTAACTATGTAGCAACAATACCTGCGTATATGAAAATGCACTTTTGTTCAAACAAGAAACAATGTGAATGCTGTTGGCATGTCTGCCCATTTTCTTTTTTAATAAGATGGCTGACAAAAGATTGTTGATGTATGGCTATTGTTGTGTGCAAAACAAGGCACTCAATACTAGAGATAACAAGTGATACAAAGTATGTGATTCTGGTAATCATGACATGATATTAAGTTAAAAACAGAGATTTGAGCATTTTTGTTAGATACATCGTGTAACTGTTGTTAAAATTGTACACCTGCAAGGAAATTGCTAATGGCCAAGAGATGTCGTTGCTACAGAGGAAATAATCCTTTCTGAGATTGTAAACACCATCTGTTGTGACCTTCCACAAAAAAAAAAAACAAGAGGAAAAAACGACACTATACAGTGTGTATCACGTTCTCCAGTGTCATATTTGTGTTTTAAATGTAACCAGCTACTTCTGTTGGCTTCGTCTTCTGTTAGTCGTTCAGATGTGTTGAATTCGTGGGTCTGTAGGAGATCTAGAAAACAATCACCTCAGTTTGCAAAGACCAGACAAGCTTAATGAAGGGAAGGGCCTTACAATATTGACTACCTGTGCTCAATTCACACAAACATGTACAGACTGTTGATGAATTTTAACTTATTTATCCTCATCTCGTTGTCCAACCCTCCATTCTTAACTAACTCATGCCTAACTCCATCCTTAACTAAGGTAAGGTCCTCTGCATTTCATCACATCTCCCCCCCCCACCACCCCCGAACACACACATTTAAGAGATGGTTACAACAATGGGAGAAAAGGGGCTCATTGTTGAAAATACATCATATTTTACCCACCTTACATCATCAATGTCCCCCTGTTCCCATTTCCTTTCCTCGATTTCTGTCTGTCAAAATCTTTGCACACCTTCGCACACTCTGTAAAACAGATTATCAGAAACTTTGCTTTCATTTAATCAACTCCTTTTGTTTTCAGTTTTTCATTAGACTTTTACAGCAGATAATAGCTAATGTATTTCAATTTGAGTTTTATAGTATTCTAACTACTTGTGTAAATTCATTGTAATCTGATTATTTGGGAACTTTGAAACTGCTCAAGACAGAATGTAATGTTTTTTTTTTGTAATTTTGAGTTAAAAACAATTCATTGTTTGGGTACAGGTATGAACGTAAATGTACACCTCGAGTGCAAGAGAGCAGTAAGAAGTACTTGGCTTGAGTAGAGGTGGGGGTGGGACGAGGAAGGAGTAGGGGGTGGGGTGAGGGTATCAAGAAATGGATATTTAGACTTAATAATAATTTACCATGAAATGATGAGGGTTAACAAATAGTGCACAAATTGATTTATTAAGTTAACTAAATGATGCCTGCAGTCTTTATACTCAGTTTGCAGTTTTGTGGCTTTTGTAATCAATGGGGGAACTTCTGATATATGTCACTTTTTTATGTAAAAGTAAGTGGGCCCGACTTTTTGATCTTAGCAGGATCTTCTTCGGAGGCTGAAGAAAATGCTGCTAAGATCAAAACGTCAGGCCAACTTACTTTTAAACATTCCCTTTTACAGGCTATTCAGTGGATAAACAGTTTGCTTACAGTTTTGTTTTATATTTGTCACTTTTTTGGCAGCAAACTTAAAAGTATTTTTTCTGCAGCCATTGTGTTAGATGAGGTTATTGATACAACAAGTACTGATTATTGAAAGTGAGCAAAAAGTCATAACAAAAGGTTATGAATATAACCATTTACTGGAGTATTGGAATGTCACCCTTTCCCATCGTGAGATTGATGTCTACAAGTTTTATTACATATAAATGAAGTGAATTCATCAAAACTTTCTCAATCTTGGCTTTTGTTGTTACTATATAGAACACACCAGTGCAATTTTAGTTTACACCACTTGCCTCTGGGAGCCTAGAATTTGACGAATAAGGTGACCAGGGGTGGGGGAGTGGGGGTAGGGTATGGTCATGGATAGTGGAGTAATGATCTTTGTGTACTGACAGGTAATTGGAATGTGAACTTTCTGGCAACTACTTTCCAAAATGATGAATTTGACCAATTTTGCAAAAGTTTACATATCAGCAAAGGATTGATGGACAGAATTGTTAAATTATCCCGTCCTGCTACCAGTTCTATCACTGGGCATTACTCGTCCAAAACATTCTTTCGTATGAACAACTCTTGTTGCAGTTATTTGTTAAGTGGTTTGATACTAGCTTCCAGTAGGATTCCTTTCATCGTCCTTTGTATATATCTTCTGAAAGAATGGAGATGGGGGAAGGTGGGAGGGGGGGGGGTGGGGCAAGAAAATATCTTTCAACTCAATAAGATTCCCTTAAATTTTATTCATAAAAACAAATACTATGTGACCAAAAATTGTAAACAGAATATTATTGTTTGCACACATTGTTTTCAACAGATGAAAGTGTGTTTAAATATCAAAGATTTGGATAGGGATCTGTTAAACAGATTTACACATTGAGGAGGAGAACAGGTAGGTAAATCAATTTTAGAGATTGCCCAGCTTTTCATCCCAACAGAATCTTTGAATCTCTTCCACAGGTCAATTGAAGGTCAATTCTGTAAGTACCAAAAGTGTCAAGAATCATTTGGAGAACATGGTCTTTTGTGGTAATATTTTTTGGTGGTTTGGGGGAAATCTCATTGAGACTAGCTTTTCATTCAAATCCTTCAATATTGATGTTCCTTGGTGTAATTTATTGACATGACAAAAAGAACCCACATGGTTGTGAGTATTCCTATTGATGGGCTTCAATGTGTTTATGCAGAAATAAAAGTGAAGAAACTAGTCCATTGTCTTATGATATATTACTTACACAGGATTTTCGGTTGAAAAGTTTTTCGAAGTGGATGCTCAGGCTCTAGACATTACAAAGGATGCACGGTTTTCAAACTTCAAGCTTCAGCTAACCCTAAGTTGACCCTTAGCGACCTTTGACCTCGGGTCAGAGCACTCCATTCACGGTAGCCACATGCCAAATACGTTTCTTGAAATATCTTGTTTATAAGGTTTTCAAGATTTGACCTTAAATGACCTTCGATCTCAAGAATAGTGTAAAAATGTAGTTTTACACTAGCCTACCATGCATATCTGAGATTCCTTGATGTTTTGTTTCTGGAGATAAAGGACTTGAGATTTTTATGTTTTGACCCCACATGACCTTTGACCAACATAAACAATAGGGTTCTTGAACTAATATGATGAAGCCACATGCCAAATATGAGATATGTTGTGCTGTGCATACCTATCTCAAGATATCGTGTTTACCAGCAAGGGCGTCACATCGACACACATAGGTTGATTGCCCTCCACTGCTATAATAAACCCAAGCAAAGTCATTCACTTTTTTGTTTGCAGAATTTTCATAGTCAAGCACATTACAGAGCCCATGGTAACAGCCATCCATCTTGAATAATACAGGAAGTCCGATGAAGTACTTCATTTACAGGCTGGTGAGTGGTGACCATGTTTGCCAAAAATATATCACAAAGAATTAAATATCGGCTTCTTTACCTGAGATGGTGTTCTCATATTTGATCTGAATGACAGTCTTGATAGCAAGTGTCAGGCAGTAAAGTACTGATGAATTCGTTCCCATTTTTTTCAATAAGAATTGCGTAACTCTTCCCCTGACCCCCAACTTGTATTTGTCAAGGACCTCCTAGTAGTCTGTGGACCTATTTCAAAGTTCTGCTCACTGTGTCAACGTGCGTGGTGAAAATATCTTTAAAACTCTTTGAACACAGACTGACTGAATAGCTGCACTTGCTTTATATAAGTGATGCTTTGCAACAGAAATTTCATCCCGATGAATCCTGGGCACGAAGAATTGACTACTGCACACACACACATACATATAAACAATCACTTTGCAAAAAACAAATAACTAGAAATATAAATAAATATTTAATTCATGACATAAACACACTTAGGGTGACAAAGATGTTGCGATGATAAAACTATTTCACAACACTAAGTGCGACCACTTTATCTTGATGTCACTTAATTGTCAAAACTTGATGTCACTTGTTGTCACCTATCGTCACTTGATTTTACTTGTCATCACTTTATCTCACTTATCTTCTCTTTATCTCACTTGATTTTACTTGTCGTCACTTTATCCACCTGTCGTCACTTTGTCTCACTTGATTATACTTGTCATCACTTTATCTCACTTGGTTTTACTTGCCACTTTATCTCACTTGATTATAGTTGTTGTCACTTGTCATCACTTTTTCTCACTTGATTTTACTTGCCATCACTTTATCACACTTGTCTTCACTTGATTTTACTTGTCATCACTTTATCTCACTTGTCGTCACTTTATCTCACTTGTTGTCACTTTATCTCACGTGGTCACTTTATCTCACGTTGTCACTTGATCTTACTTGATTTTACTTGTCGACTCTTTATCTCACTTGTCGTCACTTTATCTCACTTTATTTAACTTGTTGACACTATCTCACTTGTTGTCACTTGATCTCACTTGAATTTACTTTGCAACACTTTATCTCACTTGTAGTCACTTTATCTCACTTGTCATACCTTAATCCCACTTGTCGACACTTTATCTCACTTGTCCATTTATCTCACTTGTTGTCACTTGATCTCACATCGTCACTTTATCTCACGTTGTCACTTGATCTTACTTGATTTTACCTGTCAACCCTTTATCTCACTTGTCGTCACTTTATCTCACTTTATTTCACTTGTTGACATTTTATCTCACTTGTCGTACCTTGATCTCACTGGTCGTCGCTTGATCTCACTTGTCGTCACTTGATTTTACTTATCGTCGCTTGATCTCACTTGTCGTCGCTTGATCTCACTTGTCGTTACTTGATCCCACTTGTCCTCGCTTGATCTCACTTGTCGTCACTTTATCTCACTTAATTTAACTTATTGACACTATCTCAAGTTGTCGTCACTTGATCTCACTTGATTTTACTTGTCTACACTTTATCTCACTTGTCGTCACTTTTCTCACTTTATTTCACTTGTTGACATTTTATCTCACTTGTCGTACCTTGATCTCACTGGTCGTCGCTTGATCTCACTTGTCGTCACTTGATCTCACTTGTCCTCACTTGTCCTCACTTGATCCCACTTGTCCTCACTTGATCTCACTTGTCCTCACTTGATCTCACTTTATTTAACTTATTGACACTATCTCACTTGTCATCATTTTATCTCACTTGTTGTCACTTTATCTCACTTGTTGTCAATTTATCTCACTTGTTGTCACTTGATCTCACGTCGTCACTTGATCTCACGTCGTCACTTTATCTCACGTGGTCACTTGATCTACTTGATTTTACTTGTCAACCCTTTATCTCACTTGTCGTCACTTTATCTCACTTTATTTCACTTGACACTTTATTTCACTTGTCGACACTTGGTCTCACTTGCCGTACCTTGATCTCACTGGTCGTACCTTGATCTCACTGGTCGTACCTTGATCTCACTGGTCGTACCTTGATCTCACTTGTCGTACCTTGATCTCACTTGTCGTCACTTGATCGCACTTGTCGTCACTTGATCGCACTTGTCGTCACTTGATCGCACTTGTCGTCACTTGATCGCACTTGTCGTCACTCGTCGTCACTTGATCGAACTTGTCGTCACTCGTCGTCACTTGATCGCACTCGTCGTCACTCGTCGTCACTTGATCGAACTTGTCGTCACTCGTCGTCACTTGATCGCACTCGTCGTCACTTGATCGCACTCGTCGTCACTTGATCGCACTCGTCGTCACTTGATCGCACTCGTCGTCACTTGATCGCACTCGTCGTCACTTGATCGCACTCGTCGTCACTTGATCGCACTCGTCGTCACTTGATCGCACTCGTCGTCACTTGATCGCACTCGTCGTCACTTGATCGCACTCGTCGTCACTTGATCGCACTCGTCGTCACTCTACTTGATTTTACTTGTCCTCACTTGTCGACACTTTTATCTCACTTTTCGTCACATGATTTCACTTGTCTTCACCTGACCTCACTTGTCGTCACTTTATCTCACTTGATATTACTTGTCGTCACTTGATCTCACTTGTCGTCACTTCACCTCACTTGATCTCACTTTTTCGTCACTTGTCATCACTTGATCTCACTTTTTCGTGACTTGGTTTTACTTGTTGACACTTTATCTCACTTGTCATTACTTTATCTCACTTGATTTACTTGTCTTCACT
Source organism: Apostichopus japonicus (assembly GCF_037975245.1). Lineage (NCBI taxonomy): Eukaryota > Metazoa > Echinodermata > Holothuroidea > Aspidochirotida > Stichopodidae > Apostichopus > Apostichopus japonicus. The sequence goes on from NC_092562.1 coordinate 650,511, forward strand.
TTATATCACTTGTCATACCTTGATCCCACTTTTCGACACTTTATCTCACTTGTCGTCACTTTATCTCACTTGTCGTCACTTAATCTCACTTATCGTCTCTGATTTTATTTATTTAATTTTACTTGTTGTCACTCTACCTCACTTGTCTTCACTTGATCTCACTTTTCGTCACTTCACCTCACATGTCCTCACTTAACCTCACTTGTAGTCACTTTATCTCATTTGTCGTTACTTCACCTCACTTGTCGTCACTTCACCTCACTTGTCGTCACTTGATCTCACTTGATCTTACTTGTTGTCACTTAACCTCACTTGTTGTCACTTGATCTCACTTGATCCCACTTGTCGCACTTGATCCTCCTACTTGTCGACACTTTATCTCACCTGTCGTCACTTTATCTCACATTATTTCACTTTATCTTACTTGTTGTCATTTAACTTCACTTGTTGTCACTCGATCTCACTTATCGTCTCTGATTTTATTTGACTTGATTTTAGTTGTCGTCACTCTACCTCACTTGTCTTCACGCGATCCTACTTGTTGTCACTTCACCTCACTTGTCGTCACTTGATCTTTCTTGTCATTACTTCACCTCACTTGTCGTCACTTTATCTCACTTTTCGTCACTCGGCTGCACTTGTCGACACTTTATCTCACTTTTCATCACTTTATCTCACTTGATTTTCTTTGTCTTGACTTTACTGTATCTCACTTGTCGTCACTTGATCTCACTTGTGGTCACTTAACCTCAACATAGATGCACGGCCACAAATGATTGGGAAGTAACAAAGTAACAGTTTTTAACGTAGTCTTGCAACATTTTCATTTGTCTGGTCATGTCTTGAAGATGTTTTGAAGTTCACTAGAGATACGAAATCAGGGACTGCTCAAAGACGCAATTCTACGAGGCCAGGCAGCAAAAGAACAAGCTTACATTTTAGGTTCCACTGCCTTCTAGTGAGAACAGGTGTTTTGATATTTTACTGTGGAATATTTCAACCCACCGCTTCTAGCGAGAACAAGTTTTCCCAATATATTACTAAGGTTGTTGAATGATAATTCCACCTGTAGAGTATGTAATTATTCTAACGTTGTGAATCTATAAACTATATATGGTGACCTGTGAGATAAACTGTCAGTTGGGCGCTGTTTACTTGCTGCTGCCATGTGGAGGGATAGTCTCTATGGTCAACAGGTTATCATTGACCAGGGTAATACTGTGATGCGCCTTGAGCACCGTTATCAGTGGATATGTCTGCGCTATATAAATCCTCGATATTACAGGATTTTTTTCCTCCATCAAACAGTACTTGTAGCTCTCCTCACCTGAAGTCCCGGTATCGAAGACAGCATCGATAACTCTATCTGTAAGCTATCTCCCGGCCCTAGTTTACCGAGCTGCTTTCCTGAAATCCCCATCCATGAGAGCCCAGTTCCGGCATTCTGCAAGTTTAGTTTAAGGTCCATAGTTCTCTCAATAGAGAATGGACAAATATTGAAGGTTGCAGAGATAACTAAAAACGTATATACACTTTTTCTAAACATCACATTTGCTGTTGTATCTAAACTCCAGATTGGTATTTTTTGGAGGTGCACACAAAAGAGAAACACAATGAATTTTAAAAGCCAAACCTTTATACACCCTTCACTTTCTTCTGATGTAGTGGTTCTTGCACAAAATTTCACAACAACGTAAGAGCTATGCAATTCGCTTTGACAATTCTCTCACATTTAAACATGTACTGTGGCCATGATCTTTATCTTCAAAGTATCTTATACAGTAAGTTGACAACAGAGTTAGATATTTGAAGCCTGCCGCAAACTGACCGACCTGATCACTACGCGACTCAAATCGTGACATAGTTTTGACAGTCCCGACGACCCAGAATTTCAAATGACGCCCCCCCCCCCCATCCACACACACACTGTGCGACTATACAGCAAATGACTGTTCTCTGTAATAAATTGTACAAACATGTTATATGAGAAAAAAAAAAGGATTAGAAAGTTTTATCATACCTTTAGTTTCAAGAGCTGTTTCAATGGTTTCAATAGTTTCAATAGCTGTTTCAATAGCTGTTCAATAGCTGTTTCAATGGTTGTGGTGGTCCATGCTTGACTAGTTTTTAAGTTGACCCAATTTTAGCTCCATATGTTTAAAGGATTACAAACACCTACAGGCTTAAAAGTGAACCAGAATCGATCCCACGCATAAGTTTGGATAGAAATTAATAAAAAGTCACGATTTTGACCGAAATTTGAAATAAAAAACATAAGGGTATGGCCTTACCAAAAAATTGGCCGAAAAATACAAATGTTCGATTTTCAAATTTTGATCGTCGTTTTGGATTCCCAAATCAAATGGGCGCCACACACCACAGGTACAATTTTGGGAAGATTATAAAAGTAGCGATTTTTGCCAAAATCGGACAAAATCATCCTTACAAAAATCGTCATATTTGGGCCAAAAATGAAAGTTCTCACATTTTTCTCAGGATACGTAGAACGGACCCCAGCACCCATTAGACGCATCTCTCGAGACAAAAGAATCATTTGAAGAAGTTTTAATAATCTAAATGCGATATGATATAACGTCAAGATGTGGTTATTGAATTTCATTTTTCCACCAAAATATAAGTGTTTATACAACTCTTGTCACCTGGACAGGAATCCAAAGGGCGCCACACACCACATGTACAATTAAGGGAAGAATTAAAAAAGTCGCGATTTTGGCCAAAATCGTAAGGTTCCACTAGACGTTTCTCTCGGGTCAAAAGTGGCATTCGACGAAGTTTTTGTCATTTAAATTAGATATGAAATGACGTCAACTTAGATATGGTTATTAAATATCATTTTTCCACCAAAATATAAGTGTTTATACAACTCTTGTCACCTGGAAAGGAATCCAAAGGGCGCCACACACCACATGTACAATTTTGGGAAGAATTAAAAAAGGCGCGATTTTGGCCAAAATTGGACAAAATCATCAATCTTATGAAATTGGCCATTTTGGGCCAAAAATGAAAGTTCTCAAATCTCTCCCAGAATACGTAGAAGGGACTCCCAGCACCCACTAGACGCTTCTCTCGGGTCAAAAGTGGCATTCGACGAAGTTTTTGTCATTTAAATTAGATATGAAATGACGTCAAGATATGGTTATTAAATATCATTTTTCCACCAAAATATAAGTGTTTATACAACTCTTGTCACCTGGAAAGGAATCCAAAGAGCGCCACACACCACATGTACAATTTTGGGAAGAATTAAAATAGTCGCGATTTTGGCCAAAATTGGACAAAATCATAAGGGTATAGCTTTATGAAATTGGCCATTTTGGGCCAAAAATGAAAGTTCTCAAATCTCTCCCAGAATACGTAGAAGGGACTCCCAGCACCCACTAGACGCTTCTCTCGGGTCAAAAGTGGCATTCGACGAAGTTTTTGTCATTTAAATTAGATATGAAATGACGTCAAGATATGGTTATTAAATATCATTTTTCCACCAAAATATAAGTGTTTATACAACTCTTGTCACCTGGAAAGGAATCCAAAGAGCGCCACACACCACATGTACAATTTTGGGAAGAATTAAAATAGTCGCGATTTTGGCCAAAATTGGACAAAATCATAAGGGTATAGCCTTATGAAATTGGCCATTTTGGGCCAAAAATGAAAGTTCTCAAATCTCTCCCAGAATACGTAGAAGGGACTCCCAGCACCCACTAGACGCTTCTCTCGGGTCAAAAGTGGCATTCGACGAAGTTTTTGTCATTTAAATTAGATATGAAATGACGTCAACCTTAGATATGGTTATTAAATATCATTTTTCCACCAAAATATAAGTGTTTATACAACTCTTGTCACCTGGAAAGGAATTTAAAGGGCGAAATAATCCACATGTACAATTTTGGGAAGAATTAAAAAAGTCGCGATTTTGGCCAAAATTGGACAAAATCATAAGGGTATAGCCTTATGAAATTGGCCATTTTGGGCCAAAAATGAAAGTTCTCAAATCTCTCCCAGAATACGTAGAAGGGACTCCCAGCACCCACTAGACGCTTCTCTCGGGTCAAAAGTGGCATTCGACGAAGTTTTTGTCATTTAAATTAGATATGAAATGACGTCAACTTAGATATGGTTATTAAATATCATTTTTCCACCAAAATATATGTGTTTATACAACTCTTGTCACCTGGAAAGGAATCCAAACGGCGCCACACACCACATGTACAATTTTGGGAAGAATTAAAAAAGGCGCGATTTTGGCCAAAATTGGACAAAATCATAAGGGTATAGCTTTATGAAATTGGCCATTTTGGACCAAAAATGAAAGTTCTCAAATCTCTCCCAGAATACGTAGAAGGGACTCCCAGCACCCACTAGACGCTTCTCTCGGGTCAAAAGTGGCATTCGACGAAGTTTTTGTCATTTAAATTAGATATGAAATGACGTCAACTTAGACATGGTTATTAAATATCATTTTTCCACCAAAATATATGTGTTTATACAACTCTTGTCACCTGGAAAGGAATCCAAAGGGCGCCACACACCACATGTACAATTTTGGGAAGAATTAAAAAAGGCGCGATTTTGGCCAAAATTGGACAAAATCATAAGGGTATAGCCTTATGAAATTGGCCATTTTGGGCCAAAAATGAAAGTTCTCAAATCTCTCCCAGAATACGTAGAAGGGACTCCCAGCACCCACTAGACGCTTCTCTCGGGTCAAAAGTGGCATTCGACGAAGTTTTTGTCATTTAAATTAGATATGAAATGACGTCAACCTTAGATATGGTTATTAAATATCATTTTTCCACCAAAATATAAGTGTTTATACAACTCTTGTCACCTGGAAAGGAATTTAAAGGGCGCCACACTCCACATGTACAATTTTGGGAAGAATTAAAAAAGTCGCGATTTTGGCCAAAATTGGACAAAATCATAAGGGTATAGCCTTATGAAATTGGCCATTTTGGGCCAAAAATGAAAGTTCTCAAATCTCTCCCAGAATACGTAGAAGGGACTCCCAGCACCCACTAGACGCTTCTCTCGGGTCAAAAGTGGCATTCGACGAAGTTTTTGTCATTTAAATTAGATATGAAATGACGTCAAGATATGGTTATTAAATATCATTTTTCCACCAAAATATAAGTGTTTATACAACTCTTGTCACCTGGAAAGGAATCCAAAGGGCGCCACACACCACATGTACATCTTTGGGAAGAATTAAAAAAGTCGCGATTTTGGCCAAAATTGGACAAAATCATAAGGGTATAGCCTTATGAAATTGGCCATTTTGGGCCAAAAATGAAAGTTCTCAAATCTCTCCCAGAATACGTAGAAGGGACTCCCAGCACCCACTAGACGCTTCTCTCGGGTCAAAAGTGGCATTCGACGAAGTTTTTGTCATTTAAATTAGATATGAAATGACGTCAACTTAGATATGGTTATTAAATATCATTTTTCCACCAAAATATAAGAGTTTATACAACTCTTGTCACCTGGAAAGGAATCCAAAGGGCGCCACACTCCACATGTACAATTTTGGGAAGAATTAAAAAAGTCACGATTTTGGCCAAAATTGGACAAAATCATAAGGGTATAGCCTTATGAAATTGGCCATTTTGGGCCAAAAATGAAAGTTCTCAAATCTCTCCCAGAATACGTAGAAGGGACTCCCAGCACCCACTAGACGCTTCTCTCGGGTCAAAAGTGGCATTCGACGAAGTTTTTGTCATTTAAATTAGATATGAAATGACGTCAACCTTAGATATGGTTATTAAATATCATTTTTCCACCAAAATATAAGTGTTTATACAACTCTTGTCACCTGGAAAGGAATTTAAAGGGCGCCACACTCCACATGTACAATTTTGGGAAGAATTAAAAAAGTCGCGATTTTGGCCAAAATTGGACAAAATCATAAGGGTATAGCCTTATGAAATTGGCCATTTTGGGCCAAAAATGAAAGTTCTCAAATCTCTCCCAGAATACGTAGAAGGGACTCCCAGCACCCACTAGACGCTTCTCTCGGGTCAAAAGTGGCATTCGACGAAGTTTTTGTCATTTAAATTAGATATGAAATGACGTCAAGATATGGTTATTAAATATCATTTTTCCACCAAAATATAAGTGTTTATACAACTCTTGTCACCTGGAAAGGAATCCAAAGGGCGCCACACACCACATGTACATCTTTGGGAAGAATTAAAAAAGTCGCGATTTTGGCCAAAATTGGACAAAATCATAAGGGTATAGCCTTATGAAATTGGCCATTTTGGGCCAAAAAGGAAAGTTCTCAAATCTCTCCCAGAATACGTAGAAGGGACTCCCAGCACCCACTAGACGCTTCTCTCGGGTCAAAAGTGGCATTCGACGAAGTTTTTGTCATTTAAATTAGATATGAAATGACGTCAACTTAGATATGGTTATTAAATATCATTTTTCCACCAAAATATAAGAGTTTATACAACTCTTGTCACCTGGAAAGGAATCCAAAGGGCGCCACACACCACATGTACAATTTTGGGAAGAATTAAAAAAGTCGCGATTTTGGCCAAAATTGGACAAAATCATAAGGGTATAGCCTTATGAAATTGGCCATTTTGGGCCAAAAATGAAAGTTCTCAAATCTCTCCCAGAATACGTAGAAGGGACTCCCAGCACCCACTAGACGCTTCTCTCGGGTCAAAAGTGGCATTCGACGAAGTTTTTGTCATTGAAATTAGATATGAAATGACGTCAACTTAGATATGGTTATTAAATATCATTTTTCCACCAAAATATAAGTGTTTATACAACTCTTGTCACCTGGAAAGGAATCCAAAGAGCGCCACACACCACATGTACAATTTTGGGAAGAATTAAAATAGTCGCGATTTTGGCCAAAATTGGACAAAATCATAAGGGTATAGCCTTATGAAATTGGCCATTTTGGGCCAAAAATGAAAGTTCTCAAATCTCTCCCAGAATACGTAGAAGGGACTCCCAGCACCCACTAGACGCTTCTCTCGGGTCAAAAGTGGCATTCGACGAAGTTTTTGTCATTTAAATTAGATATGAAATGACGTCAACTGAGATATGGTTATTAAATATCATTTTTCCACCAAAATATATGTGTTTATACAACTCTTGTCACCTGGAAAGGAATCCAAACGGCGCCACACACCACATGTACAATTTTGGGAAGAATTAAAAAAGGCGAGATTTTGGCCAAAATTGGACAAAATCATAAGGGTATAGCTTTATGAAATTGGCCATTTTGGGCCAAAAATGAAAGTTCTCAAATCTCTCCCAGAATACGTAGAAGGGACTCCCAGCACCCACTAGACGCTTCTCTCGGGTCAAAAGTGGCATTCGACGAAGTTTTTGTCATTTAAATCAGATATGAAATGACGTCAACTGAGATATGGTTATTAAATATCATTTTTCCACCAAAATATAAGAGTTTATACAACTCTTGTCACCTGGAAAGGAATCCAAAGGGCGCCACACACCACTTGTACAATTTTGGGAAGAATTAAAAAAGTCGCGAGTTTGGCCAAAATTGGACAAAATCATAAGGGTATAGCCTTATGAAATTGGCCATTTTGGGCCAAAAATGAAAGTTCTCAAATCTCTCCCAGAATACGTAGAAGGGACTCCCAGCACCCACTAGACGCTTCTCTCGGGTCAAAAGTGGCATTCGACGAAGTTTTTGTCATTTAAATTAGATATGAAATGACGTCAACTTAGATATGGTTATTAAATATCATTTTTTCCACCAAAATATAAGTGTTTATACAACTCTTGTCACCTGGAAAGGAATCCAAAGGGCGCCACACACCACATGTACAATTTTGGGAAGAATTAAAAAAGGCGCGATTTTGGCCAAAATTGGACAAAATCATAAGGGTATAGCCTTATGAAATTGGCCATTTTGGGCCAAAAATGAAAGTTCTCAAATCTCTCCCAGAATACGTAGAAGGGACTCCCAGCACCCACTAGACGCTTCTCTCGGGTCAAAAGTGGCATTCGACGAAGTTTTTGTCATTTAAATTAGATATGAAATGACGTCAACTTAGATATGGTTATTAAATATCATTTTTCCACCAAAATATAAGTGTTTATACAACTCTTGTCACCTGGAAAGGAATCCAAAGGGCGCCACACACCACATGTACAATTTTGGGAAGAATTAAAAAAGTCGCGATTTTGGCCAAAATTGGACAAAATCATAAGGGTATAACCTTATGAAATTGGCCATTTTGGGCCAAAAATGAAAGTTCTCAAATCTCTCCCAGAATACGTAGAAGGGACTCCCAGCACCCACTAGACGCTTCTCTCGGGTCAAAAGTGGCATTCGACGAAGTTTTTGTCATTTAAATTAGATATGAAATGACGTCAACCTTAGATATGGTTATTAAATATCATTTTTCCACCAAAATATAAGTGTTTATACAACTCTTGTCACCTGGAAAGGAATTTAAAGGGCGCCACACTCCACATGTACAATTTTGGGAAGAATTAAAAAAGTCGCGATTTTGGCCAAAATTGGACAAAATCATAAGGGTATAGCCTTATGAAATTGGCCATTTTGGGCCAAAAATGAAAGTTCTCAAATCTCTCCCAGAATACGTAGAAGGGACTCCCAGCACCCACTAGACGCTTCTCTCGGGTCAAAAGTGGCATTCGACGAAGTTTTCGTCATTTAAATTAGATATGAAATGACGTCAACTGAGATATGGTTATTAAATATCATTTTTCCACCAAAATATAAGTGTTTATACAACTCTTGTCACCTGGAAAGGAATCCAAACGGCGCCACACACCACATGTACAATTTTGGGAAGAATTAAAAAAGTCGCGAGTTTGGCCAAAATTGGACAAAATCATAAGGGTATAGCCTTATGAAATTGGCCATTTTGGGCCAAAAATGAAAGTTCTCAAATCTCTCCCAGAATACGTAGAAGGGACTCCCAGCACCCACTAGACGCTTCTCTCGGGTCAAAAGTGGCATTCGACGAAGTTTTTGTCATTTAAATTAGATATGAAATGACGTCAACTTAGATATGGTTATTAAATATCATTTTTCCACCAAAATATAAGTGTTTATACAACTCTTGTCACCTGGAAAGGAATCCAAAGAGCGCCACACACCACATGTACAATTTTGGGAAGAATTAAAATAGTCGCGATTTTGGCCAAAATTGGACAAAATCATAAGGGTATAGCTTTATGAAATTGGCCATTTTGGGCCAAAAATGAAAGTTCTCAAATCTCTCCCAGAATACGTAGAAGGGACTCCCAGCACCCACTAGACGCTTCTCTCGGGTCAAAAGTGGCATTCGACGAAGTTTTTGTCATTTAAATTAGATATGAAATGACGTCAACTTAGATATGGTCATTAAATATCATTTTTTCCACCAAAATATAAGTGTTTATACAACTCTTGTTACCTGGAAAGGAATCCAAAGAGCGCCACACACCACATGTACAATTTTGGGAAGAATTAAAATAGTCGCGATTTTGGCCAAAATTGGACAAAATCATAAGGGTATGGCCTTATGAAATTGGCCATTTTGGGCCAAAAATGAAAGTTCTCAAATCTCTCCCAGAATACGTAGAAGGGACTCCCAGCACCCACTAGACGCTTCTCTCGGGTCAAAAGTGGCATTCGACGAAGTTTTTGTCATTTAAATTAGATATGAAATGACGTCAACTTAGATATGGTTATTAAATATCATTTTTCCACCAAAATATATGTGTTTATACAACTCTTGTCACCTGGAAAGGAATCCAAACGGCGCCACACACCACATGTACAATTTTGGGAAGAATTAAAAAAGGCGAGATTTTGGCCAAAATTGGACAAAATCATAGGGGTATAGCTTTATGAAATTGGCCATTTTGGGCCAAAAATGAAAGTTCTCAAATCTCTCCCAGAATACGTAGAAGGGACTCCCAGCACCCACTAGACGCTTCTCTCGGGTCAAAAGTGGCATTCGACGAAGTTTTTGTCATTTAAATTAGATATGAAATGACGTCAACTTAGATATGGTTATTAAATATCATTTTTCCACCAAAATATAAGTGTTTATACAACTCTTTTCACCTGGAAAGGAATCCAAAGGGCGCCACACACCACATGTACAATTTTGGGAAGAATTAAAAAAGTCGCGATTTTGGCCAAAATTGGACAAAATCATAAGGGTATAGCCTTATGAAATTGGCCATTTTGGGCCAAAAATGAAAGTTCTCAAATCTCTCCCAGAATACGTAGAAGGGACTCCCAGCACCCACTAGACGCTTCTCTCGGGTCAAAAGTGGCATTCGACGAAGTTTTTGTCATTTAAATTAGATATGAAATGACGTCAACTGAGATATGGTTATTAAATATCATTTTTCCACCAAAATATAAGTGTTTATACAACTCTTGTCACCTGGAAAGGAATCCAAACGGCGCCACACACCACATGTACAATTTTGGGAAGAATTAAAAAAGTCGCGAGTTTGGCCAAAATTGGACAAAATCATAAGGGTATAGCCTTATGAAATTGGCCATTTTGGGCCAAAAATGAAAGTTCTCAAATCTCTCCCAGAATACGTAGAAGGGACTCCCAGCACCCACTAGACGCTTCTCTCGGGTCAAAAGTGGCATTCGACGAAGTTTTTGTCATTTAAATTAGATATGAAATGACGTCAACTTAGATATGGTTATTAAATATCTTTTTTCCACCAAAATATAAGTGTTTATACAACTCTTGTCACCTGGAAAGGAATCCAAAGAGCGCCACACACCACATGTACAATTTTGGGAAGAATTAAAATAGTCGCGATTTTGGCCAAAATTGGACAAAATCATAAGGGTATAGCTTTATGAAATTGGCCATTTTGGGCCAAAAATGAAAGTTCTCAAATCTCTCCCAGAATACGTAGAAGGGACTCCCAGCACCCACTAGACGCTTCTCTCGGGTCAAAAGTGGCATTCGACGAAGTTTTTGTCATTTAAATTAGATATGAAATGACGTCAACTTAGATATGGTCATTAAATATCATTTTTTCCACCAAAATATAAGTGTTTATACAACTCTTGTTACCTGGAAAGGAATCCAAAGAGCGCCACACACCACATGTACAATTTTGGGAAGAATTAAAATAGTCGCGATTTTGGCCAAAATTGGACAAAATCATAAGGGTATGGCCTTATGAAATTGGCCATTTTGGGCCAAAAATGAAAGTTCTGAAATCTCTCCCAGAATACGTAGAAGGGACTCCCAGCACCCACTAGACGCTTCTCTCGGGTCAAAAGTGGCATTCGACGAAGTTTTTGTCATTTAAATTAGATATGAAATGACGTCAACTTAGATATGGTTATTAAATATCATTTTTCCACCAAAATATATGTGTTTATACAACTCTTGTCACCTGGAAAGGAATCCAAACGGCGCCACACACCACATGTACAATTTTGGGAAGAATTAAAAAAGGCGAGATTTTGGCCAAAATTGGACAAAATCATAAGGGTATAGCTTTATGAAATTGGCCATTTTGGGCCAAAAATGAAAGTTCTCAAATCTCTCCCAGAATACGTAGAAGGGACTCCCAGCACCCACTAGACGCTTCTCTCGGGTCAAAAGTGGCATTCGACGAAGTTTTTGTCATTTAAATCAGATATGAAATGACGTCAACTGAGATATGGTTATTAAATATCATTTTTCCCCCAAAATATAAGAGTTTATACAACTCTTGTCACCTGGAAAGGAATCCAAAGGGCGCCACACACCACATGTACAATTTTGGGAAGAATTAAAAAAGTCGCGAGTTTGGCCAAAATTGGACAAAATCATAAGGGTATAGCCTTATGAAATTGGCCATTTTGGGCCAAAAATGAAAGTTCTCAAATCTCTCCCAGAATACGTAGAAGGGACTCCCAGCACCCACTAGACGCTTCTCTCGGGTCAAAAGTGGCATTCGACGAAGTTTTTGTCATTTAAATTAGATATGAAATGACGTCAACTTAGATATGGTTATTAAATATCATTTTTCCACCAAAATATAAGTGTTTATACAACTCTTGTCACCTGGAAAGGAATCCAAAGAGCGCCACACACCACATGTACAATTTTGGGAAGAATTAAAATAGTCGCGATTTTGGCCAAAATTGGACAAAATCATAAGGGTATAGCTTTATGAAATTGGCCATTTTGGGCCAAAAATGAAAGTTCTCAAATCTCTCCCAGAATACGTAGAAGGGACTCCCAGCACCCACTAGACGCTTCTCTCGGGTCAAAAGTGGCATTCGACGAAGTTTTTGTCATTTAAATTAGATATGAAATGACGTCAACTTAGATATGGTTATTAAATATCATTTTTTCCACCAAAATATAAGTGTTTATACAACTCTTGTCACCTGGAAAGGAATCCAAAGGGCGCCACACACCACATGTACAATTTTGGGAAGAATTAAAAAAGGCGCGATTTTGGCCAAAATTGGACAAAATCATAAGGGTATAGCCTTATGAAATTGGCCATTTTGGGCCAAAAATGAAAGTTCTGAAATCTCTCCCAGAATACGTAGAAGGGACTCCCAGCACCCACTAGACGCTTCTCTCGGGTCAAAAGTGGCATTCGACGAAGTTTTTGTCATTTAAATTAGATATGAAATGACGTCAACTTAGATATGGTTATTAAATATCATTTTTCCACCAAAATATATGTGTTTATACAACTCTTGTCACCTGGAAAGGAATCCAAACGGCGCCACACACCACATGTACAATTTTGGGAAGAATTAAAAAAGGCGAGATTTTGGCCAAAATTGGACAAAATCATAAGGGTATAGCTTTATGAAATTGGCCATTTTGGGCCAAAAATGAAAGTTCTCAAATCTCTCCCAGAATACGTAGAAGGGACTCCCAGCACCCACTAGACGCTTCTCTCGGGTCAAAAGTGGCATTCGACGAAGTTTTTGTCATTTAAATCAGATATGAAATGACGTCAACTGAGATATGGTTATTAAATATCATTTTTCCCCCAAAATATAAGAGTTTATACAACTCTTGTCACCTGGAAAGGAATCCAAAGGGCGCCACACACCACATGTACAATTTTGGGAAGAATTAAAAAAGTCGCGAGTTTGGCCAAAATTGGACAAAATCATAAGGGTATAGCCTTATGAAATTGGCCATTTTGGGCCAAAAATGAAAGTTCTCAAATCTCTCCCAGAATACGTAGAAGGGACTCCCAGCACCCACTAGACGCTTCTCTCGGGTCAAAAGTGGCATTCGACGAAGTTTTTGTCATTTAAATTAGATATGAAATGACGTCAACTTAGATATGGTTATTAAATATCATTTTTCCACCAAAATATAAGTGTTTATACAACTCTTGTCACCTGGAAAGGAATCCAAAGAGCGCCACACACCACATGTACAATTTTGGGAAGAATTAAAATAGTCGCGATTTTGGCCAAAATTGGACAAAATCATAAGGGTATAGCTTTATGAAATTGGCCATTTTGGGCCAAAAATGAAAGTTCTCAAATCTCTCCCAGAATACGTAGAAGGGACTCCCAGCACCCACTAGACGCTTCTCTCGGGTCAAAAGTGGCATTCGACGAAGTTTTTGTCATTTAAATTAGATATGAAATGACGTCAACTTAGATATGGTTATTAAATATCATTTTTTCCACCAAAATATAAGTGTTTATACAACTCTTGTCACCTGGAAAGGAATCCAAAGGGCGCCACACACCACATGTACAATTTTGGGAAGAATTAAAAAAGGCGCGATTTTGGCCAAAATTGGACAAAATCATAAGGGTATAGCCTTATGAAATTGGCCATTTTGGGCCAAAAATGAAAGTTCTCAAATCTCTCCCAGAATACGTAGAAGGGACTCCCAGCACCCACTAGACGCTTCTCTCGGGTCAAAAGTGGCATTCGACGAAGTTTTTGTCATTTAAATTAGATATGAAATGACGTCAACTTAGATATGGTTATTAAATATCATTTTTCCACCAAAATATAAGTGTTTATACAACTCTTGTCACCTGGAAAGGAATCCAAAGAGCGCCACACACCACATGTACAATTTTGGGAAGAATTAAAATAGTCGCGATTTTGGCCAAAATTGGACAAAATCATAAGAGTATAGCTTTATGAAATTGGCCATTTTGGGCCAAAAATGAAAGTTCTCAAATCTCTCCCAGAATACGTAGAAGGGACTCCCAGCACCCACTAGACGCTTCTCTCGGGTCAAAAGTGGCATTCGACGAAGTTTTTGTCATTTAAATTAGATATGAAATGACGTCAACTTAGATATGGTTATTAAATATCATTTTTCCACCAAAATATAAGTGTTTATACAACTCTTTTCACCTGGAAAGAAATCCAAAGGGCGCCACACACCACATGTACAATTTTGGGAAGAATGAAAAAAGTCGCGATTTTGGCCAAAATTGGACAAAATCATAAGGGTATAGCCTTATGAAATTGGCCATTTTGGGCCAAAAATGAAAGTTCTCAAATCTCTCCCAGAATACGTAGAAGGGACTCCCAGCACCCACTAGACGCTTCCTTCGGGTCAAAAGTGGCATTCGACGAAGTTTTTGTCATTTAAATTAGATATGAAATGACGTCAACCTTAGATATGGTTATTAAATATCATTTTTCCACCAAAATATAAGTGTTTATACAACTCTTGTCACCTGGAAAGGAATTTAAAGGGCGCCACACTCCACATGTACAATTTTGGGAAGAATTAAAAAAGTCGCGATTTTGGCCAAAATTGGACAAAATCATAAGGGTATAGCCTTATGAAATTGGCCATTTTGGGCCAAAAATGAAAGTTCTCAAATCTCTCCCAGAATACGTAGAAGGGACTCCCAGCACCCACTAGACGCTTCTCTCGGGTCAAAAGTGGCATTCGACGAAGTTTTTGTCATTTAAATTAGATATGAAATGACGTCAACTTAGATATGGTTATTAAATATCATTTTTCCACCAAAATATAAGTGTTTATACAACTCTTGTCACCTGGAAAGGAACCCAAAGAGCGCCACACACCACATGTACAATTTTGGGAAGAATTAAAAAAGTCGCGATTTTGGCCAAAATTGGACAAAATCATAAGGGTATAGCCTTATGAAATTGGCCATTTTGGGCCAAAAATGAAAGTTCTCAAATCTCTCCCAGAATACGTAGAAGGGACTCCCAGCACCCACTAGACGCTTCTCTCGGGTCAAAAGTGGCATTCGACGAAGTTTTTGTCATTTAAATTAGATATGAAATGACGTCAACTTAGATATGGTTATTAAATATCATTTTTCCACCAAAATATAAGTGTTTATACAACTCTTGTCACCTGGAAAGGAATCCAAAGAGCGCCACACACCACATGTACAATTTTGGGAAGAATTAAAAAAGTCGCGATTTTGGCCAAAATTGGACAAAATCATAAGAGTATAGCTTTATGAAATTGGCCATTTTGGGCCAAAAATGAAAGTTCTCAAATCTCTCCCAGAATACGTAGAAGGGACTCCCAGCACCCACTAGACGCTTCTCTCGGGTCAAAAGTGGCATTCGACGAAGTTTTTGTCATTTAAATTAGATATGAAATGACGTCAACTTAGATATGGTTATTAAATATCATTTTTTCCACCAAAATATAAGTGTTTATACAACTCTTGTCACCTGGAAAGGAATCCAAAGGGCGCCACACACCACATGTACAATTTTGGGAAGAATTAAAAAAGGCGCGATTTTGGCCAAAATTGGACAAAATCATAAGGGTATAGCCTTATGAAATTGGCCATTTTGGGCCAAAAATGAAAGTTCTCAAATCTCTCCCAGAATACGTAGAAGGGACTCCCAGCACCCACTAGACGCTTCTCTCGGGTCAAAAGTGGCATTCGACGAAGTTTTTGTCATTGAAATTAGATATGAAATGACGTCAACTTAGATATGGTTATTAAATATCATTTTTCCACCAAAATATAAGTGTTTATACAACTCTTTTCACCTGGAAAGGAATCCAAAGGGCGCCACACACCACATGTACAATTTTGGGAAGAATTAAAAAAGTCGCGATTTTGGCCAAAATTGGACAAAATCATAAGGGTATATCCTTATGAAATTGGCCATTTTGGGCCAAAAATGAAAGTTCTCAAATCTCTCCCAGAATACGTAGAAGGGACTCCCAGCACCCACTAGACGATTCTCTCGGGTCAAAAGTGGCATTCGACGAAGTTTTTGTCATTTAAATTAGATATGAAATGACGTCAACTTAGATATGGTTATTAAATATCATTTTTCCACCAAAATATAAGTGTTTATACAACTCTTGTCACCTGGAAAGGAATCCAAAGAGCGCCACACACCACATGTACAATTTTGGGAAGAATTAAAATAGTCGCGATTTTGGCCAAAATTGGACAAAATCATAAGAGTATAGCTTTATGAAATTGGCCATTTTGGGCCAAAAATGAAAGTTCTCAAATCTCTCCCAGAATACGTAGAAGGGACTCCCAGCACCCACTAGACGCTTCTCTCGGGTCAAAAGTGGCATTCGACGAAGTTTTTGTCATTTAAATTAGATATGAAATGACGTCAACTTAGATATGGTTATTAAATATCATTTTTTCCACCAAAATATAAGTGTTTATACAACTCTTGTCACCTGGAAAGGAATCCAAAGGGCGCCACACACCACATGTACAATTTTGGGAAGAATTAAAAAAGGCGCGATTTTGGCCAAAATTGGACAAAATCATAAGGGTATAGCCTTATGAAATTGGCCATTTTGGGCCAAAAATGAAAGTTCTCAAATCTCTCCCAGAATACGTAGAAGGGACTCCCAGCACCCACTAGACGCTTCTCTCGGGTCAAAAGTGGCATTCGACGAAGTTTTTGTCATTGAAATTAGATATGAAATGACGTCAACTTAGATATGGTTATTAAATATCATTTTTCCACCAAAATATAAGTGTTTATACAACTCTTTTCACCTGGAAAGGAATCCAAAGGGCGCCACACACCACATGTACAATTTTGGGAAGAATTAAAAAAGTCGCGATTTTGGCCAAAATTGGACAAAATCATAAGGGTATAGCCTTATGAAATTGGCCATTTTGGGCCAAAAATGAAAGTTCTCAAATCTCTCCCAGAATACGTAGAAGGGACTCCCAGCACCCACTAGACGCTTCTCTCGGGTCAAAAGTGGCATTCGACGAAGTTTTTGTCATTTAAATTAGATATGAAATGACGTCAACTTAGATATGGTTATTAAATATCATTTTTCCACCAAAATATAAGTGTTTATACAACTCTTGTCACCTGGAAAGGAATCCAAAGAGCGCCACACACCACATGTACAATTTTGGGAAGAATTAAAAAAGTCGCGATTTTGGCCAAAATTGGACAAAATCATAAGAGTATAGCTTTATGAAATTGGCCATTTTGGGCCAAAAATGAAAGTTCTCAAATCTCTCCCAGAATACGTAGAAGGGACTCCCAGCACCCACTAGACGCTTCTCTCGGGTCAAAAGTGGCATTCGACGAAGTTTTTGTCATTTAAATTAGATATGAAATGACGTCAACTTAGATATGGTTATTAAATATCATTTTTTCCACCAAAATATAAGTGTTTATACAACTCTTGTCACCTGGAAAGGAATCCAAAGGGCGCCACACACCACATGTACAATTTTGGGAAGAATTAAAAAAGGCGCGATTTTGGCCAAAATTGGACAAAATCATAAGGGTATAGCCTTATGAAATTGG
This sequence comes from Apostichopus japonicus, assembly GCF_037975245.1. Lineage (NCBI taxonomy): Eukaryota > Metazoa > Echinodermata > Holothuroidea > Aspidochirotida > Stichopodidae > Apostichopus > Apostichopus japonicus. The sequence goes on from NC_092562.1 coordinate 668,273, forward strand.
CCATTTTGGGCCAAAAATGAAAGTTCTCAAATCTCTCCCAGAATACGTAGAAGGGACTCCCAGCACCCACTAGACGCTTCTCTCGGGTCAAAAGTGGCATTCGACGAAGTTTTTGTCATTTAAATTAGATATGAAATGACGTCAACTTAGATATGGTTATTAAATATCATTTTTCCACCAAAATATAAGTGTTTATACAACTCTTGTCACCTGGAAAGGAATCCAAAGGGCGCCACACACCACATGTACAATTTTGGGAAGAATTAAAAAAGTCGCGATTTTGGCCAAAATTGGACAAAATCATAAGGGTATATCCTTATGAAATTGGCCATTTTGGGCCAAAAATGAAAGTTCTCAAATCTCTCCCAGAATACGTAGAAGGGACTCCCAGCACCCACTAGACGATTCTCTCGGGTCAAAAGTGGCATTCGACGAAGTTTTTGTCATTTAAATTAGATATGAAATGACGTCAACCTTAGATATGGTTATTAAATATCATTTTTCCACCAAAATATAAGTGTTTATACAACTCTTGTCACCTGGAAAGGAATTTAAAGGGCGCCACACTCCACATGTACAATTTTGGGAAGAATTAAAAAAGTCGCGATTTTGGCCAAAATTGGACAAAATCATAAGGGTATAGCCTTATGAAATTGGCCATTTTGGGCCAAAAATGAAAGTTCTCAAATCTCTCCCAGAATACGTAGAAGGGACTCCCAGCACCCACTAGACGCTTCTCTCGGGTCAAAAGTGGCATTCGACGAAGTTTTTGTCATTTAAATCAGATATGAAATGACGTCAACTGAGATATGGTTATTAAATATCATTTTTCCCCCAAAATATAAGAGTTTATACAACTCTTGTCACCTGGAAAGGAATCCAAAGGGCGCCACACACCACATGTACAATTTTGGGAAGAATTAAAAAAGGCGCGAGTTTGGCCAAAATTGGACAAAATCATAAGGGTATAGCCTTATGAAATTGGCCATTTTGGGCCAAAAATGAAAGTTCTCAAATCTCTCCCAGAATACGTAGAAGGGACTCCCAGCACCCACTAGACGCTTCTCTCGGGTCAAAAGTGGCATTCGACGAAGTTTTTGTCATTTAAATTAGATATGAAATGACGTCAACTTAGATATGGTTATTAAATATCATTTTTCCACCAAAATATAAGTGTTTATACAACTCTTGTCACCTGGAAAGGAATCCAAAGAGCGCCACACACCACATGTACAATTTTGGGAAGAATTAAAATAGTCGCGATTTTGGCCAAAATTGGACAAAATCATAAGGGTATAGCCTTATGAAATTGGCCATTTTGGGCCAAAAATGAAAGTTCTCAAATCTCTCCCAGAATACGTAGAAGGGACTCCCAGCACCCACTAGACGCTTCTCTCGGGTCAAAAGTGGCATTCGACGAAGTTTTTGTCATTTAAATTAGATATGAAATGACGTCAACTTAGATATGGTTATTAAATATCATTTTTTCCACCAAAATATAAGTGTTTATACAACTCTTGTCACCTGGAAAGGAATCCAAAGGGCGCCACACACCACATGTACAATTTTGGGAAGAATTAAAAAAGGCGCGATTTTGGCCAAAATTGGACAAAATCATAAGGGTATAGCCTTATGAAATTGGCCATTTTGGGCCAAAAATGAAAGTTCTCAAATCTCTCCCAGAATACGTAGAAGGGACTCCCAGCACCCACTAGACGCTTCTCTCGGGTCAAAAGTGGCATTCGACGAAGTTTTTGTCATTTAAATTAGATATGAAATGACGTCAACTTAGATATGGTTATTAAATATCATTTTTCCACCAAAATATAAGTGTTTATACAACTCTTGTCACCTGGAAAGGAACCCAAAGAGCGCCACACACCACATGTACAATTTTGGGAAGAATTAAAATAGTCGCGATTTTGGCCAAAATTGGACAAAATCATAAGGGTATAGCCTTATGAAATTGGCCATTTTGGGCCAAAAATGAAAGTTCTCAAATCTCTCCCAGAATACGTAGAAGGGACTCCCAGCACCCACTAGACGCTTCTCTCGGGTCAAAAGTGGCATTCGACGAAGTTTTTGTCATTTAAATTAGATATGAAATGACGTCAACTTAGATATGGTCATTAAATATCATTTTTTCCACCAAAATATAAGTGTTTATACAACTCTTGTCACCTGGAAAGGAATCCAAAGGGCGCCACACACCACATGTACAATTTTGGGAAGAATTAAAAAAGTCGCGATTTTGGCCAAAATTGGACAAAATCATAAGGGTATAGCCTTATGAAATTGGCCATTTTGGGCCAAAAATGAAAGTTCTCAAATCTCTCCCAGAATACGTAGAAGGGACTCCCAGCACCCACTAGACGCTTCTCTCGGGTCAAAAGTGGCATTCGACGAAGTTTTTGTCATTTAAATTAGATATGAAATGACGTCAACTTAGATATGGTTATTAAATATCATTTTTCCACCAAAATATAAGTGTTTATACAACTCTTGTCACCTGGAAAGGAATCCAAAGAGCGCCACACACCACATGTACAATTTTGGGAAGAATTAAAATAGTCGCGATTTTGGCCAAAATTGGACAAAATCATAAGAGTATAGCTTTATGAAATTGGCCATTTTGGGCCAAAAATGAAAGTTCTCAAATCTCTCCCAGAATACGTAGAAGGGACTCCCAGCACCCACTAGACGCTTCTCTCGGGTCAAAAGTGGCATTCGACGAAGTTTTTGTCATTTAAATTAGATATGAAATGACGTCAACTTAGATATGGTTATTAAATATCATTTTTTCCACCAAAATATAAGTGTTTATACAACTCTTGTCACCTGGAAAGGAATCCAAAGGGCGCCACACACCACATGTACAATTTTGGGAAGAATTAAAAAAGGCGCGATTTTGGCCAAAATTGGACAAAATCATAAGGGTATAGCCTTATGAAATTGGCCATTTTGGGCCAAAAATGAAAGTTCTCAAATCTCTCCCAGAATACGTAGAAGGGACTCCCAGCACCCACTAGACGCTTCTCTCGGGTCAAAAGTGGCATTCGACGAAGTTTTTGTCATTTAAATTAGATATGAAATGACGTCAACTTAGATATGGTTATTAAATATCATTTTTCCACCAAAATATAAGTGTTTATACAACTCTTTTCACCTGGAAAGGAATCCAAAGGGCGCCACACACCACATGTACAATTTTGGGAAGAATTAAAAAAGTCGCGATTTTGGCCAAAATTGGACAAAATCATAAGGGTATAGCCTTATGAAATTGGCCATTTTGGGCCAAAAATGAAAGTTCTCAAATCTCTCCCAGAATACGTAGAAGGGACTCCCAGCACCCACTAGACGCTTCTCTCGGGTCAAAAGTGGCATTCGACGAAGTTTTTGTCATTTAAATTAGATATGAAATGACGTCAACCTTAGATATGGTTATTAAATATCATTTTTCCACCAAAATATAAGTGTTTATACAACTCTTGTCACCTGGAAAGGAATTTAAAGGGCGCCACACTCCACATGTACAATTTTGGGAAGAATTAAAAAAGTCGCGATTTTGGCCAAAATTGGACAAAATCATAAGGGTATAGCCTTATGAAATTGGCCATTTTGGGCCAAAAATGAAAGTTCTCAAATCTCTCCCAGAATACGTAGAAGGGACTCCCAGCACCCACTAGACGCTTCTCTCGGGTCAAAAGTGGCATTCGACGAAGTTTTTGTCATTTAAATTAGATATGAAATGACGTCAACTTAGATATGGTTATTAAATATCATTTTTCCACCAAAATATAAGTGTTTATACAACTCTTGTCACCTGGAAAGGAACCCAAAGAGCGCCACACACCACATGTACAATTTTGGGAAGAATTAAAAAAGTCGCGATTTTGGCCAAAATTGGACAAAATCATAAGGGTATAGCCTTATGAAATTGGCCATTTTGGGCCAAAAATGAAAGTTCTCAAATCTCTCCCAGAATACGTAGAAGGGACTCCCAGCACCCACTAGACGCTTCTCTCGGGTCAAAAGTGGCATTCGACGAAGTTTTTGTCATTTAAATTAGATATGAAATGACGTCAACTTAGATATGGTTATTAAATATCATTTTTCCACCAAAATATAAGTGTTTATACAACTCTTGTCACCTGGAAAGGAATCCAAAGAGCGCCACACACCACATGTACAATTTTGGGAAGAATTAAAAAAGTCGCGACTTTGGCCAAAATTGGACAAAATCATAAGAGTATAGCTTTATGAAATTGGCCATTTTGGGCCAAAAATGAAAGTTCTCAAATCTCTCCCAGAATACGTAGAAGGGACTCCCAGCACCCACTAGACGCTTCTCTCGGGTCAAAAGTGGCATTCGACGAAGTTTTTGTCATTTAAATTAGATATGAAATGACGTCAACTTAGATATGGTTATTAAATATCATTTTTTCCACCAAAATATAAGTGTTTATACAACTCTTGTCACCTGGAAAGGAATCCAAAGGGCGCCACACACCACATGTACAATTTTGGGAAGAATTAAAAAAGGCGCGATTTTGGCCAAAATTGGACAAAATCATAAGGGTATAGCCTTATGAAATTGGCCATTTTGGGCCAAAAATGAAAGTTCTCAAATCTCTCCCAGAATACGTAGAAGGGACTCCCAGCACCCACTAGACGATTCTCTCGGGTCAAAAGTGGCATTCGACGAAGTTTTTGTCATTTAAATTAGATATGAAATGACGTCAACCTTAGATATGGTTATTAAATATCATTTTTCCACCAAAATATAAGTGTTTATACAACTCTTGTCACCTGGAAAGGAATTTAAAGGGCGCCACACTCCACATGTACAATTTTGGGAAGAATTAAAATAGTCGCGATTTTGGCCAAAATTGGACAAAATCATAAGGGTATAGCCTTATGAAATTGGCCATTTTGGGCCAAAAATGAAAGTTCTCAAATCTCTCCCAGAATACGTAGAAGGGACTCCCAGCACCCACTAGACGCTTCTCTCGGGTCAAAAGTGGCATTCGACGAAGTTTTTGTCATTGAAATTAGATATGAAATGACGTCAACTTAGATATGGTTATTAAATATCATTTTTCCACCAAAATATAAGTGTTTATACAACTCTTTTCACCTGAAAAGGAATCCAAAGGGCGCCACACACCACATGTACAATTTTGGGAAGAATGAAAAAAGTCGCGATTTTGGCCAAAATTGGACAAAATCATAAGGGTATAGCCTTATGAAATTGGCCATTTTGGGCCAAAAATGAAAGTTCTCAAATCTCTCCCAGAATACGTAGAAGGGACTCCCAGCACCCACTAGACGCTTCTCTCGGGTCAAAAGTGGCATTCGACGAAGTTTTTGTCATTTAAATTAGATATGAAATGACGTCAACTTAGATATGGTTATTAAATATCATTTTTCCACCAAAATATAAGTGTTTATACAACTCTTGTCACCTGGAAAGGAATCCAAAGAGCGCCACACACCACATGTACAATTTTGGGAAGAATTAAAAAAGTCGCGATTTTGGCCAAAATTGGACAAAATCATAAGGGTATAGCCTTATGAAATTGGCCATTTTGGGCCAAAAATGAAAGTTCTCAAATCTCTCCCAGAATACGTAGAAGGGACTCCCAGCACCCACTAGACGCTTCTCTCGGGTCAAAAGTGGCATTCGACGAAGTTTTTGTCATTTAAATTAGATATGAAATGACGTCAACCTTAGATATGGTTATTAAATATCATTTTTCAACCAAAATATAAGTGTTTATACAACTCTTGTCACCTGGAAAGGAATTTAAAGGGCGCCACACTCCACATGTACAATTTTGGGAAGAATTAAAAAAGTCGCGATTTTGGCCAAAATTAAACAAAATCATAAGGGTATAGCCTTATGAAATTGGCCATTTTGGGCCAAAAATGAAAGTTCTCAAATCTCTCCCAGAATACGTAGAAGGGACTCCCAGCACCCACTAGACGCTTCTCTCGGGTCAAAAGTGGCATTCGACGAAGTTTTTGTCATTTAAATTAGATATGAAATGACGTCAACTTAGATATGGTTATTAAATATCATTTTTCCACCAAAATATAAGTGTTTATACAACTCTTGTCACCTGGAAAGGAATCCAAAGGGCGCCAGACACCACATGTACAATTTTGGGAAGAATTAAAAAAGTCGCGATTTTGGCCAAAATTGGACAAAATCATAAGGGTATAGCCTTATGAAATTGGCCATTTTGGGCCAAAATGAAAGTTCTCAAATCTCTCCCAGAATACGTAGAAGTGACTCCCAGCACCCACTAGACGCTTCTCTCGGGTCAAAAGTGGCATTCGACGAAGTTTTTGTCATTTAAATTAGATATGAAATGACGTCAACTTAGATATGGTTATTAAATATCATTTTTCCACCAAAATATAAGTGTTTATACAACTCTTGTCACCTGGAAAGAAATCCAAAGGGCGCCACACACCACATGTACAATTTTGGGAAGAATTAAAAAAGTCGCGATTTTGGCCAAAATTGGACAAAATCATAAGGGTATAGCCTTATGAAATTGGCCATTTTGGGCCAAAAATGAAAGTTCTCAAATCTCTCCCAGAATACGTAGAAGGGACTCCCAGCACCCACTAGACGCTTCTCTCGGGTCAAAAGTGGCATTCGACGAAGTTTTTGTCATTTAAATTAGATATGAAATGACGTCAACTTAGATATGGTTATTAAATATCATTTTTCCACCAAAATATAAGTGTTTATACAACTCTTGTCACCTGGAAAGGAACCCAAAGGGCGCCACACACCACATGTACAATTTTGGGAAGAATTAAAATAGTCGCGATTTTGGCCAAAATTGGACAAAATCATAAGGGTATAGCCTTATGAAATTGGCCATTTTGGGCCAAAAATGAAAGTTCTCAAATCTCTCCCAGAATACGTAGAAGGGACTCCCAGCACCCACTAGACGCTTCTCAAGGGTCAAAAGTGGCATTCGACGAAGTTTTTGTCATTGAAATTAGATATGAAATGACGTCAACTTAGATATGGTTATTAAATATCATTTTTCCACCAAAATATAAGTGTTTATACAACTCTTGTCACCTGGAAAGGAATCCAAAGGGCGCCACACACCACATGTACAATTTTGGGAAGAATTAAAAAAGTCGCGATTTTGGCCAAAATTGGACAAAATCATAAGGGTATAGCCTTATGAAATTGGCCATTTTGGGCCAAAAATGAAAGTTCTCAAATCTCTCCCAGAATACGTAGAAGGGACTCCCAGCACCCACTAGACGCTTCTCTCGGGTCAAAAGTGGCATTCGACGAAGTTTTTGTCATTTAAATTAGATATGAAATGACGTCAACTTAGATATGGTTATTAAATATCATTTTTCCACCAAAATATAAGTGTTTATACAACTCTTGTCACCTGGAAAGGAATCCAAAGGGCGCCACACACCACATGTACAATTTTGGGAAGAATTAAAAAAGTCGCGATTTTGGCCAAAATTGGACAAAATCATAAGGCCTTATGAAATTGGCCATTTTGGGCCAAATATGAAAGTTCTCAAATCTCTCCCAGAATACGTAGAAGGGACTCCCAGCACCCACTAGACGCTTCTCTCGGGTCAAAAGTGGCATTCGACGAAGTTTTTGTCATTTAAATTAGATATGAAATGACGTCAACTTAGATATGGTTATTAAATATCATTTTTTCCACCAAAATATAAGTGTTTATACAACTCTTGTCACCTGGAAAGGAATCCAAAGGGCGCCACACACCACATGTACAATTTTGGGAAGAATGAAAAAAGTCGCGATTTTGGCCAAAATTGGACAAAATCATAAGGCCTTATGAAATTGGCCATTTTGGGCCAAAAATGAAAGTTCTCAAATCTCTCCCAGAATACGTAGAAGGGACTCCCAGCACCCACTAGACGCTTCTCTCGGGTCAAAAGTGGCATTCGACGAAGTTTTTGTCATTTAAATTAGATATGAAATGACGTCAACTTAGATATGGTTATTAAATATCATTTTTTCCACCAAAATATAAGTGTTTATACAACTCTTGTCACCTGGAAAGGAATCCAAAGAGCGCCACACACCACATGTACAATTTTGGGAAGAATTAAAATAGTCGCGATTTTGGCCAAAATTGGACAAAATCATAAGGGTATAGCCTTATGAAATTGGCCATTTTGGGCCAAAAATGAAAGTTCTCAAATCTCTCCCAGAATACGTAGAAGGGACTCCCAGCACCCACTAGACGCTTCTCTCGGGTCAAAAGTGGCATTCGACGAAGTTTTTGTCATTTAAATTAGATATGAAATGACGTCAACTTAGATATGGTTATTAAATATCATTTTTCCACCAAAATATAAGTGTTTATACAACTCTTGTCACCTGGAAAGGAATCCAAAGAGCGCCACACACCACATGTACAATTTTGGGAAGAATTAAAAAAGTCGCGATTTTGGCCAAAATTGGACAAAATCATAAGGGTATAGCCTTATGAAATTGGCCATTTTGGGCCAAAATGAAAGTTCTCAAATCTCTCCCAGAATACGTAGAAGGGACTCCCAGCACCCACTAGACGCTTCTCTCGGGTCAAAAGTGGCATTCGACGAAGTTTTTGTCATTTAAATTAGATATGAAATGACGTCAACTTAGATATGGTTATTAAATATCATTTTTCAACCAAAATATAAGTGTTTATACAACTCTTGTCACCTGGAAAGAAATCCAAAGGGCGCCACACACCACATGTACAATTTTGGGAAGAATTAAAAAAGTCGCGATTTTGGCCAAAATTGGACAAAATCATAAGGGTATAGCCTTATGAAATTGGCCATTTTGGGCCAAAAATGAAAGTTCTCAAATCTCTCCCAGAATACGTAGAAGGGACTCCCAGCACCCACTAGACGCTTCTCTCGGGTCAAAAGTGGCATTCGACGAAGTTTTTGTCATTTAAATTAGATATGAAATGACGTCAACTTAGATATGGTTATTAAATATCATTTTTCCACCAAAATATAAGTGTTTATACAACTCTTGTCACCTGGAAAGGAACCCAAAGGGCGCCACACACCACATGTACAATTTTGGGAAGAATTAAAATAGTCGCGATTTTGGCCAAAATTGGACAAAATCATAAGGGTATAGCCTTATGAAATTGGCCATTTTGGGCCAAAAATGAAAGTTCTCAAATCTCTCCCAGAATACGTAGAAGGGACTCCCAGCACCCACTAGACGCTTCTCTCGGGTCAAAAGTGGCATTCGACGAAGTTTTTGTCATTGAAATTAGATATGAAATGACGTCAACTTAGATATGGTTATTAAATATCATTTTTCCACCAAAATATAAGTGTTTATACAACTCTTGTCACCTGGAAAGGAATCCAAAGGGCGCCACACACCACATGTACAATTTTGGGAAGAATTAAAAAAGTCGCGATTTTGGCCAAAATTGGACAAAATCATAAGGGTATAGCCTTATGAAATTGGCCATTTTGGGCCAAAAATGAAAGTTCTCAAATCTCTCCCAGAATACGTAGAAGGGACTCCCAGCACCCACTAGACGCTTCTCTCGGGTCAAAAGTGGCATTCGACGAAGTTTTTGTCATTTAAATTAGATATGAAATGACGTCAACTTAGATATGGTTATTAAATATCATTTTTCCACCAAAATATAAGTGTTTATACAACTCTTGTCACCTGGAAAGGAATCCAAAGGGCGCCACACACCACATGTACAATTTTGGGAAGAATTAAAAAAGTCGCGATTTTGGCCAAAATTGGACAAAATCATAAGGCCTTATGAAATTGGCCATTTTGGGCCAAATATGAAAGTTCTCAAATCTCTCCCAGAATACGTAGAAGGGACTCCCAGCACCCACTAGACGCTTCTCTCGGGTCAAAAGTGGCATTCGACGAAGTTTTTGTCATTTAAATTAGATATGAAATGACGTCAACTTAGATATGGTTATTAAATATCATTTTTTCCACCAAAATATAAGTGTTTATACAACTCTTGTCACCTGGAAAGGAATCCAAAGGGCGCCACACACCACATGTACAATTTTGGGAAGAATGAAAAAAGTCGCGATTTTGGCCAAAATTGGACAAAATCATAAGGCCTTATGAAATTGGCCATTTTGGGCCAAAAATGAAAGTTCTCAAATCTCTCCCAGAATACGTAGAAGGGACTCCCAGCACCCACTAGACGCTTCTCTCGGGTCAAAAGTGGCATTCGACGAAGTTTTTGTCATTTAAATTAGATATGAAATGACGTCAACTTAGATATGGTTATTAAATATCATTTTTTCCACCAAAATATAAGTGTTTATACAACTCTTGTCACCTGGAAAGGAATCCAAAGAGCGCCACACACCACATGTACAATTTTGGGAAGAATTAAAATAGTCGCGATTTTGGCCAAAATTGGACAAAATCATAAGGGTATAGCCTTATGAAATTGGCCATTTTGGGCCAAAAATGAAAGTTCTCAAATCTCTCCCAGAATACGTAGAAGGGACTCCCAGCACCCACTAGACGCTTCTCTCGGGTCAAAAGTGGCATTCGACGAAGTTTTTGTCATTTAAATTAGATATGAAATGACGTCAACCTTAGATATGGTTATTAAATATCATTTTTCCACCAAAATATAAGTGTTTATACAACTCTTGTCACCTGGAAAGGAATTTAAAGGGCGCCACACTCCACATGTACAATTTTGGGAAGAATTAAAAAAGTCGCGATTTTGGCCAAAATTAAACAAAATCATAAGGGTATAGCCTTATGAAATTGGCCATTTTGGGCCAAAAATGAAAGTTCTCAAATCTCTCCCAGAATACGTAGAAGGGACTCCCAGCACCCACTAGACGCTTCTCTCGGGTCAAAAGTGGCATTCGACGAAGTTTTTGTCATTTAAATTAGATATGAAATGACGTCAACTTAGATATGGTTATTAAATATCATTTTTCCACCAAAATATAAGTGTTTATACAACTCTTGTCACCTGGAAAGGAATCCAAAGGGCGCCACACACCACATGTACAATTTTGGGAAGAATTAAAAAAGTCGCGATTTTGGCCAAAATTGGACAAAATCATAAAGGTTATAGCCTTATGAAATTGGCCATTTTGGGCCAAATATGAAAGTTCTCAAATTTCTCCCAGAATACGTAAAAGGGACTCCCAGCACCCACTAGACGCTTCTCTCGGGTCAAAAGTGGCATTCGACGAAGTTTTTGTCATTTAAATTAGATATGAAATGACGTCAACTGAGATATGGTTATTAAATATCATTTTTCCACCAAAATATAAGTGTTTATACAACTCTTGTCACATGCAAAGGAATCCAAAGGGCGCCACACACCACATGTACAATTTTGGGAAGAATGAAAAAAGTCGCGATTTTGGCCAAAATTGGACAAAATCATAAGAGTATAGCTTTATGAAATTGGCCATTTGGGGCCAAATATGAAAGTTCTCAAATCTCTCCCAGAATACGTAGAAGGGACTCCCAGCACCCACTAGACGCTTCTCTCGGGTCAAAAGTGGCATTCGACGAAGTTTTTGTCATTTAAATTAGATATGAAATGACGTCAACTGAGATATGGTTATTAAATATCATTTTTCCACCAAAATATAAGTGTTTATACAACTCTTGTCACCTGGAAAGGAATCCAAAGGGCGCCACACACCACATGTACAATTTTGGGAAGAATGAAAAAAGTCGCGATTTTGGCCAAAATTGGACAAAATCATAAGGCCTTATGAAATTGGCCATTTTGGGCCAAAAATGAAAGTTCTCAAATCTCTCCCAGAATACGTAGAAGGGACTCCCAGCACCCACTAGACGCTTCTCTCGGGTCAAAAGTGGCATTCGACGAAGTTTTTGTCATTTAAATTAGATATGAAATGACGTCAACTGAGATATGGTTATTAAATATCATTTTTCCACCAAAATATAAGTGTTTATACAACTCTTGTCACCTGGAAAGGAATCCAAAGGGCGCAACACACCACATGTACAATTTTGGGAAGAATGAAAAAAGTCGCGATTTTGGCCAAAATTGGACAAATACATAAGGGTATAGCCTTATGAAATTGGCCATTTTGGGCCAAAAATGAAAGTTCTCAAATCTCTCCCAGAATATGTAGAAGGGACTCCCAGCACCCACTAGACGCTTCTCTCGGGTCAAAAGTGGCATTCGACGAAGTTTTTGTCATTTAAATTAGATATGAAATGACGTCAACTTAGATATGGTCATAAAAAATCATTTTTTCCACCAAAATATAAGTGTTTATACAACTCTTGTCACCTGGAAAGGAATCCAAAGAGCGCCACACACCACATGTACAATTTTGGGAAGAATTAAAATAGTCGCGATTTTGGCCAAAATTGGACAAAATCATAAGGGTATAGCCTTATGAAATTGGCCATTTTGGGCCAAAAATGAAAGTTCTCAAATCTCTCCCAGAATACGTAGAAGGGACTCCCAGCACCCACTAGACGCTTCTCTCGGGTCAAAAGTGGCATTCGACGAAGTTTTTGTCATTTAAATTAGATATGAAATGACGTCAACTTAGATATGGTTATTAAATATCATTTTTTCCACCAAAATATAAGTGTTTATACAACTCTTGTCACCTGGAAAGGAATCCAAAGGGCGCCACACACCACATGTACAATTTTGGGAAGAATTAAAAAAGGCGCGATTTTGGCCAAAATTGGACAAAATCATAAGGGTATAGCCTTATGAAATTGGCCATTTTGGGCCAAAAATGAAAGTTCTCAAATCTCTCCCAGAATACGTAGAAGGGACTCCCAGCACCCACTAGACGCTTCTCTCGGGTCAAAAGTGGCATTCGACGAAGTTTTTGTCATTTAAATTAGATATGAAATGACGTCAACTTAGATATGGTCATTAAATATCATTTTTTCCACCAAAATATAAGTGTTTATACAACTCTTGTCACCTGGAAAGGAATCCAAAGGGCGCCACACACCACATGTACAATTTTGGGAAGAATTAAAAAAGTCGCGATTTTGGCCAAAATTGGACAAAATCATAAGGGTATAGCCTTATGAAATTGGCCATTTTGGGCCAAAAATGAAAGTTCTCAAATCTCTCCCAGAATACGTAGAAGGGACTCCCAGCACCCACTAGACGCTTCTCTCGGGTCAAAAGTGGCATTCGACGAAGTTTTTGTCATTTAAATTAGATATGAAATGACGTCAACTGAGATATGGTTATTAAATATCATTTTTTCCACCAAAATATAAGTGTTTATACAACTCTTGTCACCTGGAAAGGAATCCAAAGAGCGCCACACACCACATGTACAATTTTGGGAAGAATTAAAATAGTCGCGATTTTGGCCAAAATTGGACAAAATCATAAGGGTATAGCCTTAGGAAATTGGCCATTTTGGGCCAAAAATGAAAGTTCTCAAATCTCTCCCAGAATACGTAGAAGGGACTCCCAGCACCCACTAGACGCTTCTCTCGGGTCAAAAGTGGCATTCGACGAAGTTTTTGTCATTTAAATTAGATATGAAATGACGTCAACTGAGATATGGTTATTAAATATCATTTTTCCACCAAAATATAAGTGTTTATACAACTCTTGTCACCTGGAAAGGAATCCAAAGGGCGCCACACACCACATGTACAATTTTGGGAAGAATGAAAAAAGTCGCGATTTTGGCCAAAATTGGACAAAATCATAAGGCCTTATGAAATTGGCCATTTTGGGCCAAAAATGAAAGTTCTCAAATCTCTCCCAGAATACGTAGAAGGGACTCCCAGCACCCACTAGACGCTTCTCTCGGGTCAAAAGTGGCATTCGACGAAGTTTTTGTCATTTAAATTAGATATGAAATGACGTCAACTTAGATATGGTTATCAAATATCATTTTTCCACCAAAATATAAGTGTTTATACAACTCTTGTCACCTGGAAAGGAATCCAAAGGGCGCCACACACCACATGTACAATTTTGGGAAGAATTAAAATAGTCGCGATTTTGGCCAAAATTGGACAAAATCATAAGGCCTTATGAAACTGGCCATTTTGGGCCAAAAATGAAAGTTCTCAAATCTCTCCCAGAATACGTAGAAGGGACTCCCAGCACCCACTAGACGCTTCTCTCGGGTCAAAAGTGGCATTCGACGAAGTTTTTGTCATTTAAATTAGATATGAAATGACGTCAACTGAGATATGGTTATTAAATATCATTTTTCCACCAAAATATAAGTGTTTATACAACTCTTGTCACCTGGAAAGGAATCCAAAGGGCGCCACACACCACATGTACAATTTTGGGAAGAATGAAAAAAGTCGCGATTTTGGCCAAAATTGGACAAAATCATAAGGCCTTATGAAATTGGCCATTTTGGGCCAAAAATGAAAGTTCTCAAATCTCTCCCAGAATACGTAGAAGGGACTCCCAGCACCCACTAGACGCTTCTCTCGGGTCAAAAGTGGCATTCGACGAAGTTTTTGTCATTTAAATTAGATATGAAATGACGTCAACTTAGATATGGTTATTAAATATCATTTTTCCACCAAAATATAAGTGTTTATACAACTCTTGTCACCTGGAAAGGAATCCAAAGGCGCCACACACCACATGTACAATTTTGGGAAGAATTAAAAAAGTCGCGATTTTGGCCAAAATTAAACAAAATCATAAGGGTATAGCCTTATGAAATTGGCCATTTTGGGCCAAAAATGAAAGTTCTCAAATCTCTCCCAGAATACGTAGAAGGGACTCCCAGCACCCACTAGACGCTTCTCTCGGGTCAAAAGTGGCATTCGACGAAGTTTTTGTCATTTAAATTAGATATGAAATGACGTCAACTTAGATATGGTCATTAAATATCATTTTTTCCACCAAAATATAAGTGTTTATACAACTCTTGTCACCTGGAAAGGAATCCAAAGGGCGCCACACACCACATGTACAATTTTGGGAAGAATGAAAAAAGTCGCGATTTTGGCCAAAATTGGACAAAATCATAAGGGTATAGCCTTATGAAATTGGCCATTTTGGGCCAAAAATGAAAGTTCTCAAATCTCTCCCAGAATACGTAGAAGGGACTCCCAGCACCCACTAGACGCTTCTCTCGGGTCAAAAGTGGCATTCGACGAAGTTTTTGTCATTGAAATTAGATATGAAATGACGTCAACTGAGATATGGTTATTAAATATCATTTTTCCACCAAAATATAAGTGTTTATACAACTCTTGTCACCTGGAAAGGAATCCAAAGGGCGCCACACACCACATGTACAATTTTGGGAAGAATAAAAAAAGTCGCGATTTTGGCCAAAATTAAACAAAATCATAAGGGTATAGCCTTATGAAATTGGCCATTTTGGGCCAAATATGAAAGTTCTCAAATCTCTCCCAGAATACGTAGAAGGGACTCCCAGCACCCACTAGACGCTTCTCTCGGGTCAAAAGTGGCATTCGACGAAGTTTTTGTCATTTAAATTAGATATGAAATGACGTCAACTTAGATATGGTCATTAAATATCATTTTTTCCACCAAAATATAAGTGTTTATACAACTCTTGTCACCTGGAAAGGAATCCAAAGAGCGCCACACACCACATGTACAATTTTGGGAAGAATTAAAATAGTCGCGATTTTGGCCAAAATTGGACAAAATCATAAGGGTATAGCCTTATGAAATTGGCCATTTTGGGCCAAAAATGAAAGTTCTCAAATCTCTCCCAGAATACGTAGAAGGGACTCCCAGCACCCACTAGACGCTTCTCTCGGGTCAAAAGTGGCATTCGACGAAGTTTTTGTCATTTAAATTAGATATGAAATGACGTCAACTGAGATATGGTTATTAAATATCATTTTTCCACCAAAATATAAGTGTTTATACAACTCTTGTCACCTGGAAAGGAATCCAAAGGGCGCCACACACCACATGTACAATTTTGGGAAGAATGAAAAAAGTCGCGATTTTGGCCAAAATTGGACAAAATCATAAGGCCTTATGAAATTGGCCATTTTGGGCCAAAAATGAAAGTTCTCAAATCTCTCCCAGAATACGTAGAAGGGACTCCCAGCACCCACTAGACGTTTCTCTCGGGTCAAAAGTGGCATTCGACGAAGTTTTTGTCATTTAAATTAGATATGAAATGACGTCAACTTAGATATGGTTATTAAATATCATTTTTCCACCAAAATATAAGTGTTTATACAACTCTTGTCACCTGCAAAGGAATCCAAAGGGCGCCACACACCACATGTACAATTTTGGGAAGAATTAAAAAAGTCGCGATTTTGGCCAAAATTGGACAAAATCATAAGGGTATAGCCTTATGAAATTGGCCATTTTGGGCCAAAAATGAAAGTTCTCAAATCTCTCCCAGAATACGTAGAAGGGACTCCCAGCACCCACTAGACGCTTCTCTCGGGTCAAAAGTGGCATTCGACGAAGTTTTTGTCATTTAAATTAGATATGAAATGACGTCAACTGAGATATGGTTATTAAATATCATTTTTCCACCAAAATATAAGTGTTTATACAACTCTTGTCACCTGGAAAGGAATCCAAAGGGCGCCACACACCACATGTACAATTTTGGGAAGAATTAAAAAAGGCGAGATTTTGGCCAAAATTGGACAAAATCATAAGGCCTTATGAAATTGGCCATTTTGGGCCAAAAATGAAAGTTCTCAAATCTCTCCCAGAATACGTAGAAGGGACTCCCAGCACCCACTAGACGCTTCTCTCGGGTCAAAAGTGGCATTCGACGAAGTTTTTGTCATTTAAATTAGATATGAAATGACGTCAACTTAGATATGGTTATCAAATATCATTTTTCCACCAAAATATAAGTGTTTATACAACTCTTGTCACCTGGAAAGGAATCCAAAGGGCGCCACACACCACATGTACAATTTTGGGAAGAATTAAAAAAGTCGCGATTTTGGCCAAAATTAAACAAAATCATAAGGGTATAGCCTTATGAAATTGGCCATTTTGGGCCAAAAATGAAAGTTCTCAAATCTCTCCCAGAATACGTAGAAGGGACTCCCAGCACCCACTAGACGCTTCTCTCGGGTCAAAAGTGGCATTCGACGAAGTTTTTGTCATTTAAATTAGATATGAAATGACGTCAACTTAGATATGGTCATTAAATATCATTTTTTCCACCAAAATATAAGTGTTTATACAACTCTTGTCACCTGGAAAGGAATCCAAAGGGCGCCACACACCACATGTACAATTTTGGGAAGAATTAAAAAAGTCGCGATTTTGGCCAAAATTGGACAAAATCATAAGGGTATAGCCTTATGAAGTTGGCCATTTTGGGCCAAAAATGAAAGTTCTCAAATCTCTCCCAGAATACGTAGAAGGGACTCCCAGCACCCACTAGACGCTTCTCTCGGGTCAAAAGTGGCATTCGACGAAGTTTTTGTCATTTAAATTAGATATGAAATGACGTCAACTGAGATATGGTTATTAAATATCATTTTTCCACCAAAATATAAGTGTTTATACAACTCTTGTCACCTGGAAAGGAATCCAAAGGGCGCCACACACCACATGTACAATTTTGGGAAGAATGAAAAAAGTCGCGATTTTGGCCAAAATTGGACAAAATCATAAGGCCTTATGAAATTGGCCATTTTGGGCCAAAAATGAAAGTTCTCAAATCTCTCCCAGAATACGTAGAAGGGACTCCCAGCACCCACTAGACGCTTCTCTCGGGTCAAAAGTGGCATTCGACGAAGTTTTTGTCATTTAAATTAGATATGAAATGACGTCAACTTAGATATGGTTATTAAATATCATTTTTTCGACCAAAATATAAGTGTTTATACAACTCTTGTCACCTGGAAAGGAATCCAAAAAGCGCCACACACCACATGTACAATTTTGGGAAGAATTAAAAAAGTCGCGATTTTGGCCAAAATTGGACAAAATCATAAGGGTATAGCCTTATGAAATTGGCCATTTTTGGCCAAAAATGAAAGTTCTCAAATCTCTCCCAGAATACGTAGAAGGGACTCCCAGCACCCACTAGACGCTTCTCTCGGGTCAAAAGTGGCATTCGACGAAGTTTTTGTCATTTAAATTAGATATGAAATGACGTCAACTTAGATATGGTTATTAAATATCATTTTTCCACCAAAATATAAGTGTTTATACAACTCTTGTCACCTGCAAAGGAATCCAAAGGGCGCCACACACCACATGTACAATTTTGGGAAGAATTAAAAAAGTCGCGATTTTGGCCAAAATTGGACAAAATCATAAGGGTATAGCCTTAGGAAATTGGCCATTTTGGGCCAAAAATGAAAGTTCTCAAATCTCTCCCAGAATACGTAGAAGGGACTCCCAGCACCCACTAGACGCTTCTCTCGGGTCAAAAGTGGCATTCGACGAAGTTTTTGTCATTGAAATTAGATATGAAATGACGTCAACTTAGATATGGTTATTAAATATCATTTTTCCACCAAAATATAAGTGTTTATACAACTCTTGTCACCTGGAAAGGAATCCAAAGGGCGCCACACACCACATGTACAATTTTGGGAAGAATTAAAAAAGTCGCGATTTTGGCCAAAATTGGACAAAATCATAAGGGTATAAGCCTTATGAAATTGGCCATTTTGGGCCAAAAATGAAAGTTCTCAAAATTCTCTCAGGATACGTAGAACGGACCCCAGCACCCATTAGACGCTTCTCTCGAGACAAAAGTGTCATTTGACGAAGCTTTAATAATCTAAATGCGATATGAAATGACCTCAAGATATGGTTATTAAATTTCATTTTTCCACCAAAATATGAGTGTTTTTACTACTCTTATCACATGGAAAGGAATCAAAAGGGCGCCACACACCCTAGGTACAATTTTGGGAAGAATTAAAAAAGTCGTAATTTTGGCAAAAATCATTCCCTTACAAAAATCGTCATATTTGAGCCAAAAATGAAAGTTCTCAAAATTCTCTCAGGATACGTAAAACGGACCCCAGCACCCATTAGACGCTTCTATCGAGACAAAAGTGTCATTTGACGAAGTTTTAATAATCTAAATGCGATATGAAATGACCTCAAGATATGGTTATTAAATTTCATTTTTCCACCAAAATATGAGTGTTTTTTCTACTCTTATCACATGGAAAGGAAACAAGAGGGCGCCACACACCACAGGTACAATTTTGGGAAGAATTAAAAAAGTCGTAATTTTGGCCAAAATCATAAGAGTATTCCCTTACAAAAATCGTCATATTTGGGCCAAAAATGAAAGTTCTCAAAATTCTCTCAGGATACGAAGTACGGACCCCAGCACCCATTAGACGCTTCTCTCGAGACAAAAGTGTCATTTGACGAAGTTTTAGTCATCTAAATGCGATAAGAAATGACATCAAGATATGGTTGTTAAATTTCATTTTTCCACCAAAATATGAGTGTTTTTACTACTCTTATCACATGGAAAGGAATCAAAAGGGCGCCACACACCGCAGGTACAATTTTGGGAAGAATTAAAAAAGTCGCGATTTTGGCCAAAATTGGACAAAATCATAAGGGTATAGCCTTATGAAATTGGCCATTTTGGGCCAAAAATGAAAGTTCTCAAAAGGGATAATAGCCTACCAAAAAATTGACCGAAAAATACAAATGTTCGATTTTCAAATTTCGATCGTCGTTTTGGATTCCCGAGGCTCACAATAGCATTTTCATGGAGTTAAAAGTGGCATGCTATGAAATCTTCAGCTATCAAACAATAAAAAATGATATTTCACATTTTGTCAAAAAATCGGTCGATTTCTCAGATTGGGGACGGATTATGAGATGATTATCGACTGGCGGGTAATCAGAAGGGCGCCACCGATCCCACGCATGATTTTGGAGAGAAATAAAAAAGTCACTTGTCCTCACTTGATGTCACTTGTCATCGCATAATGTCACTTGATGACACTTGTCCTCACTTGATATCACTTGTCGTGGAGTTTGGCAAGTAATAAACTAGAGCACCAATGGTGCAGAAGCTCATACCTTTTCGAGCTGAAAAATGTAGGGCCCACAAAACCAATTTTGGGCCCATGAGGGATACCCCCCCCCCCCTCCGTTAGCAGAATCCTGGCCACACCACTGGCTCTAATTCCTATTTTCCCCTTTAAATCCTATTTTACCCACTCTCTCAAACAATACCACTGACCTACCCTATTAAACTTTCTCCCCCTCTACCTTAGCAGACATAACAAGCACTCCCTACAAGACATAATTTCACAAGCTGCCTACATACCTCAGGCTCAAAGACTTCTAAGAATCGGCAAGTGCTGATTGGCTATAAGGCTCTCATGCTTACAGTTCAACAGTTAATAACAACTCCCAGTCCTGCTTTAATTCCACTAACAGCCTCTGCAGAGCTTAACCACAAATGTAAACAAACACTGCAGAAACTGGGAGACAAATTAAAGGAGCTTTGGCAAAAAGTGAAGGCTCAGATTTTTTTAAACAATGGGGATTAATTGTAATTAATTAACTTTTGACCAAAAATTTGTAGGCATCACCTTATTCATACACAATCCAACAATCATCAGTTCAACTTTGAATATGATCCATCAAAATCTTGAGGAGATTGAGATATTTGAAAATATTACAAAGAATGACCCCCGATGACCCCCTAAATGACCTTTGACCTCAATTTTCCGAACACCCCTCGTAACTCTCATCCCGAGGAACATTGTGACTAAGTTTCATTATAATTGGCCATACACTGTACGAACAGGAGCAATTTGAAAATATAGGGCCGCGGCCCGGGCCACAAAAGACCCCTAGTTGATCTTTGATCTCAAATGCATGAACACCCTGAAGGTAAAACTACCATAGTACTATCGTGACAAACCCTCAACATTGTACCATGGAATCTGTAGGAGAAGAAGCATTTTGCGTATTTCCACAAAATGGCCCATTACGGCCCACAGGTGACCTTTGACCCCAAATTTTGGACCATCTCTGATGGCCCTATACCCAATGGTCCTTGTGTCCAAGTTTCATGAAATTCCATCAAACACTGTGCGAGTGGGAGCGGTTTTACCAATTGTTGACGGATAGAGTGATAGAGTGATAGAATGATAGAGTGATAGAGTGATAGACGCTGCACTGTAACAATAGCTCACACCAGCATGCTGGTATGAGCTAAAAATTATGAAAATCAGAAACTCAATTCAGAGATTTTATTCAGACATTCCAATACTTTTGTTAAATATTGTTCATAAATACTGTACCATGTCCATTAGTGGGGTGGTTGAGTTAGTTCTTTAGAATATGGCTTTGAGACACTGCTCTTTACAAATTGCAACAGACAAAGTAGTTAAGAAATGACAAAAAGCAAATAACAAAATAAGGTAAATATACAATAGCTATTGCACTGTTTAGTTACTATGTACAGCAATATCTTTAATATGAACTAACTTTCCAAAAAAAAAAAAAAACTTAAAGTGGAATAAATTTAATGCAAGAGTGGTGTTTGCCCCATGTAAGCATTCAGAGAGTTCTATAAATCAAATACATAAATGTATTCATTCGTATACCAATATTAAGAGCAAATTTCACTGCCACCCTCAAAAGCATTTCCCCTCCCTTAAATGAGAGAGTTGGTCTATCAACCGATTATTTTTGGAATATGAAACCTCCAAGGAGGCAGATCTAAGAAAACTGTCTAGCAATTTGAGCAAACTGGGAGAGTTTGAACAATTGATGTTAAAAACAGTACAGGCAATGTAGAAGAGAACATTGCTGGTTTACAGAACCATAATCTTCATAGCTTGTTGCAAGCTGATGTATGAAATGATAAAGGTCATGTATTTTACTGTAAAATGCTGCAAGTTGGTTCTCTTGAACCAGTAGCATTCCAAAGAGTGAACTGAGAAGATGCTACTTGTAGCTCAGCCTCCGAACCCTGTAATGTCAGGACAACCAAGCCCATACTGACAGAATTCTAACAACTGTTATGCACATGCCTCTGACTACCAAATTTGGCAGAGATCAAAATGACGATTTACTTACTTGATTAATACCTAATATTCACCTGTCAATAAAATTGTGAAACTTTTTACTTACGAACCAAAAAATTGACACCATTACTTCCAAGTACCTTAATACCCAATTGTCATGATACCAAAGAGCGAGTGTGGTTCCGATGCTACCCAAACCTGCACCAGGATGATATTGGTATACAAAACCGCTTATGAAGAGCCTTTTCCCTCTGGATTCTTGCCCACCACCACCCTCTCGAGAAAAAGAAATAAGGGAAATAATGGATGCAACAAAAGAACAAAAAAAGCATCTCATCAGGTGCAAGATAATGAAAAATGCAGATGACGAATACACTGTATGAGCCTGTAATGCTCATGAGAGGCAAGATACTGGGATGTTCCCTTGAGATTGAGAGATGAAAAACCCCCCTAAAACGGATGATATGAAGTTATATAATCTGCTTCCAAGTGAAAAGAAATTGTTACTTAAGGATTCGTTTATGATTTGTTGATTCTCCCATTTCTGACCACTTTGAATATTTTGAAAAGAGATTGTTAGTTTAGGATTTGTCGACTATCTTAACATTCAATACAGATATAATTTTCTTAGTTAAGCAAACCCTTTCATAAGTCAGAGTTTACCAATGTAATACAGCTTGATTTGGTTCCATTCCCCAACTATCACTAGAGCCAACTTGATTGTTTATCCATCATTTTTGTGATGCAATTTTATCATATCTACTAAAATGGGTTTTTCTCAGAACTGGTTTTGTTTGTGACTGTCAAAGCGAAATTTAGCAGGTCACCGATAGATAAGGGTGAGGTTCTTATTCGGTTGTTCCACAGGGGCAAAATTGCAACAATGCCATAGGCTGAGACATCATATTAGGTTACTGCATACCCAACACATCAAACCATGAAATCTTTTGATACTCATATAGCTTGATTCAAAGTGCAGGGGACTAGCTCATCGACAGGGGACCACAGATAAAAGAATGCTCAACACAGAGAACTTATCGTAGACAGACCACATCATACTGCCAGACTCGATGAAAATGTTCGGGAAGCTTTTTCAAGGACCTCATACGAACGCAAATAAATAACTCTTTCAGTCCTGTCCCACAGACCTTACCCATTTTCCCTAAATGGTCACATCGCTACTGGCAAGACCACTTCCAGCTGAGGTTTACACCGACTCTCTCATGGTGCCGTTTGGACATGATGAACAAGGACCACTTCCAGCTGAGGTTTACACCGACTCTCTCATGCAGCCGTCTGGGCATGGTGAACAAAGATCTGTGCGATGTCGTCATGTTCGTAGGTCCTCTTCAAGTTCTGGTCTATGATCCTTAATCCAGAAATGCTCTGCAACATAAAACATGAATTGGCGGGAACCTTACATTAGTGTTCAAAGCGAGTATTGAAATAGTTCTAAGTCTTTTCATTAAGTTTGTGGTAGCTAACGACAGCGTGGCCCTTGAGGGATCTACTTTACACAGCTTTTTCACACAGCCATAAAACATGCCTTTGAGGACAGCTGCATGGGTACAAATGCTTGGGAACCAAGCGATGGTTTTTAACATAGTTTTGCAATATTTTCATTTGTCTGGTCATGTCTTGAAGATGTTTTGAAGACCACTATAGATGTGAAAACAGGGACTGTTCAACGACAAATACTCAAAATTTAAGCTTACGTTTAAGGTTTCACTGCTTCTGGTGAAAACAGGTGTTTTGATATTTTACTCCTCATTTGTTTCTTTGGAATAACTTAACACTTATTGTCTGGGATCACTTAAAGTCAGTAGGAATGGTATCTGCCAATCATACAGCATTCATTGTTCTAGCAAATGGTTTACAACGAACAAGCTCCAATTTAAAGGAGAAATAAAACAAATCTGCTACGGAGGAGCAAGCCTGGTGCTTTTGTGAGTTCCCTTGTCTCTGGAAACCTTTTCCAGTCAGAAATAACATAATATAATCTTCCCTTCCCTGCTTCTTTCTCCCCTTCTCCTGTTTACACAACCAATTGCTTGGCACTACAGCATTTTGCACCAACTTCTGAACAATCTCGGAGAGCAAGTGGGAATTGTTTGACTTACGATGTGGCTCGCTGACTTCAATTTTGAAGAGCCCTCCTTTTTTAAATTAACGTCATGGCCGCCAACACAGTAGGTGTGAAGAAATCATTTAAAAATTTCCTAGAAATTTGGGAAAGGTAGATTTGACTAGAGTCATTTCATCAGAGGGTGTAAGAATACTAGTTTCTACTATGAGGTCACTGCAAAACCCAGGGTTTATTTCTCCTGTCAGGTTTCACTGCTTCTAGCGAGAACAAGTTTTCCGATATATTACTAAGGTTGTTGTTTTAACACTGTAGAGTGTGTAATGATTCCAACGTTGTGAATCTATAAACTATATATGGTGACCTGTGAGATAAACTGTCAGTTGGGCGCTGTTTACTTGCTGCTGCCATGTGGAGGGATTGTCTCTATGTTTGACAGGTCATCGTTGACCGGGGTAATACTGTGATGCGCCTTGAGCACCGTTATCAGTGGATATGTCTGCGCTATATAAATCCTTGATATTAATAATCAGCTTAATACAGGATTCATTTTTTCACATTCATACAGTACTTCAAGCTCTCCTCACCTGAAGTCCCGGTATCGTAGACAGCATCGATAACTCTATCTGTAAGCTATCTCCTGGCCCTAGTTTACCGAGCTGCTTTCCTGATATCCCCATCCAAGAGAGCCCGGTTCCGGCTTTCTGCAAGTTTAGTTTAAGGTCCATAGTTCTCTCACTAGAGAATGGACAAATATTGAAAGTTGCAGAGATAAAAGAGATAAATAAAAACATATATACACTTTTTCTAGACAAAATCACATTTGCTGTTGTATCTAAACTCCAGATTGGTATTTTTTAGAGGTGAAGACAAAAGAGAAAACACAATGAATTTTAAAAGCTACGAAATAACAGCCAAACCTTCTTTATACACCCTTCACTATCTTCTGAAATTTATGTTAACATATTTAAAACAGGTCAAAATTAATTTTGCATCTACAGTCATCCTTTAATACAAAACAACTGCAAGTTGCAACATGGACAGGATGCAGCAACAACAAAACAACTCACCAACAACTGGTCAGCTTACACAGAAACTTGAAGGATGACTGGAGCGTGATAGAATCTGGAATCTGAAGAACGACGAGTTTGATATCACCGCACCCTGGAGACTGAAATGTAGAAAAGACAGTTTAGGGCATTACATATGAAGTAATATGTCGGTTCACCTGTTCATATATTGTGCATTCTATATTATCAAGTTTTTAGGGAGTCGGGTCTATTTCAAGTCTATCAAATGTCACAACTGACACAACCAACTGACAAAATGGGCAAAATGAAAACCTTCTTCTGAGCAAGCGCTGTTGTGCTCGGTCACGACAAGGAATCACTCCAGAAGCATTGATTTGTTTGTGTCTATTCAGCCAGTGATTTGAGCTCAATTAATAATCTGAATTAACGATGTGCTTTCATGTGCAATACACAGCGATCCAACACTTTTGAGACATGCAGCAAAACTAAATGACTTCTCAACATGAGGTGAGGGATACTACTACTCACTCACAGCAAATCACAAAAATAAGGACCAATCAGTCTACAGGAAAATTACCCTCCTTAGAATATCAATGTCGTTTTTTGAGTTAAAAAATGAACAATTTCCATAATGCATAAAATCACAAGGTCAAAGGGCAATCATATGGTTGGTTTGTGATACAATTGATTTGGGATGAGCCTGGGGTAAAACAAAAATCACTGAACTTTGTGGGTGATATTGTACTAATGCCGAAGCAGTGCGACACAGTTACGGGTGGGGTCTACGGGCCTGCCTTAGGGCCCCTGGTGGGGACCATGGGCAGCGCCCCCATTGGGGTCCAGCTCTGAGAAATTAGAGGTTTAAAGACAACATTTGGGTGCCTTTTTTATAAAGAATTTTGAATTTATTGAAACACTCAAAGCAAAGTTTTCACACTCAAAATGTGCACACTGAAACCACATGCCTAGCCTGTGGTTATCACCCTACTTAAAACTAATTAACCAGAATGCAAAAATGCATTGAATTTTCGATTACTTCATTGCAATAGACTTCTGCTTATTATATAAAGTGATAAATGTGTGTACATGGTGGAATATGTATTGTACAGGGGGAGAGTACACTCTTAACTAGTATACAAACATTAACAGACCATGTGTTTATTGATCTTATCAAGTTTACAGACGTACCACTCTTTGTAATGGACTGGTTTGTAGCCTGCCTCTCTCGCCGAGGTTCGTCTTCCATACGATGTCCAATTTTCCAATGGAAGACACACCCTTAGTAAACGTGCCCCTCTCTGATCCCTGTTGGGGTTTGGCTTGGAGACGGTAGAGGTACTGCCTTGTGTCCATGGGATTAACGTATGTGATGGCTCCGAAAATTGAGCTGAAGCCAGATATAAAAGTAACACAAGGGTCAAAATGAGCAGTGAAACATAAACACGGTTCGATCAAAGATTGACGTACACAACGTTAGCACATTTATCTTCTATCCTTTACTATCAACTTCACAAGCTGATAACACAAAACTGTCAATCCACAATGGGAATCTTTCATTGGCCATGACAAAAATATCACATGACACATTGAACTGTGGATGTACTCTGGTCTCAATTATCCATTTGCGTTTATGTACGGCTAACCACAGCGATCTTAACCACCTTGTGTTCTCTCATGTAAACAACCCAGCTCTGAGATGAGGTTGACCCTTTTTAGCAAACAGACCATTTCTTGAGCAACTGTGGGAGGGGGGAGATTTGTGTCAGCAGTCACAAGAGATAAACTGATCTATCAGACAAAGCCCCACCTAATCTCCCAAGCTGTGGGAGGGAGAAATGGGAGGGGGGGGGGTGATGGGGAGGTGAGAAGAGGATGGGAGAGAGCCAACAAGCAGAAGTTTCACAGGTCCAGGTTACTGTTGGCGAACCCATCTTACTGTGTATATATAGATCAGAGGACAAATTCTAGCTTATTTCTACACACCTGTCGGAGTCGTCTGGCTGAAGGTTTAACTCTGTCACTGTATACTCAGGGGCTGGTTCTAAAGATACCTTCTCTATACACATCGGAGACTGTGTAATATTCTGAATCTGAGCCTCTAGGTAAACTTCATCTGACTAAGAGAGAGAGAGAAAGTAAAGTAAAAGAGAACAATATGAGCTGTGAAGAAATAATGATAAAAATTTTTTAAAAAGTAATGTTCGTTTTTTTTACAAAATTTGCTCAAATAAAATTACAAGAGAGGGAAACTCTAACTTAATTTCGACATTGCAGTGGGACCAGATTTCACCCTATTGTGAGCTAGCTTGTCAGCCATGACATCTCACACCTGGAACAGAATTTTGCCTTACTCTTTCAAGAGGTTGATATTCACAAACATGTCATTTCATTTTAAGACATATATAGATAACATTTGGGTCTGCTAGATCAGGGGTGGGGTGGATGAGTGGACCACGCCCCCCCCCCTTTCAACCTAACAATTCAAAAGTAGTTTAATTTTGTTTGTGGGGGAGAATGCTCTGGTCAACGACCCAAGGCCCACATCCCCTAACCCCCCACCTTTGTTGAGTCCTAGATCCCCCTTCTCAGGACAATTTTTCTGAGACACTTAGGATTTAATTGGGATTTTCTTAACACTGTAATGAGCCACATGCATGACAGCCACCATTGGCCACACATTCATAGTTCAGCAGTTGAGTTGTTACAGACATGCAGTCTAAATGCCTTTCTAATTTCCCATTACCATCCATTTTTGCTCGGTGCAGCAGCAAAGACCATTGCTGACTGACTCTTTACTGTACACAGGCTACAGTAAAACATGATGCATTTTAACAGTACTTCTTATAATATCAGTGCCTCTCTGCTGGATGTACAACCTCACCGTGGCTGACCAGGGAATAATTTATCTAGTATAGTATCCCGTCACAAAATGCTATGCAAAATTGTCAAATTGCAATACAAACATTTGGAAAGTTGCATAGAAGTTTTGTGCGCACAGGAACCATATGTAACTTATATAAGAGGCAAAGGTCAGAAGCTTCCAAATTGCTCCACAAAATTTGAAATCTTAAAAAACTATTCCCCTTGGGTTTGACCACAAAAACTATGATAATATTTTAACAGAGACAAAGTTCATAGCCTTCAATTTTGCTCTGCCTAAAATATTCCCTGCTACCACAAAGCTACAGGCCTGAGCATATGTACAAAGTAGTCTGAAGGCATGATTATACAGGCATGTAGCCGATTGGTTTGATGAAACTTTCAAGCAAGCAGTTTGATCCATGAATGAGGCATGCAGACAAGAAGAATGATAGATGATGATGACTTATAATATACAACATCAGATATACAACATCATGTTCTGCTACGATGTATAGATAGAAACTTTATTGTCCATTTCAGAAAATGCTGAAGTACGGGCAAGCGTATAAATTGCGGTTACAGACGCTTCTAGAAAGGAACAATTTTTGTTTATCCCCCCGTCGTCGACAGACATGAAGCCCATCAACAACTTTCACTTGATCGTTGATACAGCTCACAGGAGCATCTGGACGAAAATTCAGAACTTACTTCGGAAGTTACGTTAACATTGCACTTTTATGCCTGTTTCTTTTATATTTGCTACAACTGATGACAGTTCCCTTTATTCTAACCCTCTGTCCGGACGACCGATGACTATTGTTCGACAACTGGTGACAAGGAATTTCTTTCGTCCCATGTCACCAGTTGGCCTAGATATGTACACACACACATATATATGTGCAATGTTAGAGCACTCAATGGATTTCTAGTTTGAAGGCTGGGACTTTCCTGGTGTTCGTGGCTGATAAACATAAAGTAGTATGGTAAGATTAAATCACTCGTACTAAAACAGCCACCCCTTTCTAAACCCTTACTCCTTGACCAAAAAGCTGTGTGGATGACAAAACATGATACAAGTTACCATCCGCTGTCACTCCTTCCCTTTAGTAATGATTACAAATTTGCCATTTATAGGAGTAAGATCAACAACTATTTTTATTCTCATTACAGAAAGTAAGTACTTAAACTCGATTCCATCCCAATATCTTCTACAACTGCTCCCCTCCTCCCTTCCCTCTTCCCTTGCCTCCACCACCCAACTCCACTTTTTAGGCTTTCCCGGAAATTTATGACAGTTATGACAGCTTTATTAGTATCCTTGCACCTGCAACTAAGTTAGTTTTGCCATGTTGTAAGTCTGATCTTCCAAGGTATATAGACCCTATATACAAATGTTGAAATGAATATGGTTAGTTCTGTTAATCTATGGATTGACTATGATTGGTTAAATGCGGCATCGTTGTATTGAGTACTACTATACTAAGATGAAAATGAGTTGTGCCCGAAAAAAAAATCCTCACGTAACTTCTGTATTTGTAATAAAGGCAGGAAAAAATATTTAAATAAATACCGTACATAGCAGATCTAGCAGTGATATTCTGGTCATGCCCAACAAAACATCTCATACCAAGTCACAGTGCATTCCTATCCTGGTGGAATTTTACACGTCTCAAGATAAAACTTTGGATAGAAGGATATTGTCTTTATAGTAATTGGCAAGCCACCTTTTTTAATTCTTCAATTTGGCATAGATTCCTATTTTACTGAACCGGTTTGTTAATACTAGGATTTTCCATTTATTGAAGGGCATTTTGGAAAGAATAACATAAAATGGGTTTACATTCCTGGTAGCAAGTGAGAACAGAACCCTAAAGTCACAATAATTCTTTTCAACATTTTATAACAAAGTTAATGATGTTCAAGAGGCAACACTTACTACATTGTAATCTGTGTTGTTACTTCACATACCAAACTTACGTTGTTACTTGATGCAAAACTTTTTTTGGGATTTACGGAATTGTCAGAGAAAGTTTAAATGGTTATCGATGACAATTTGCTGACTGTATTTTGGATACATTTGCCATATTTGCCAACATTTTAATTTACACCTGGTAGAGACATTTTTTTTATATTTATAAGAGGCAACTTGATTGGTTAGTAAAGAGTTGATTAGAATGTTATGTGGCTTCATGTTGAAAGTATTAAATGATAAAATGAGGGACACCAAATATATAGAGCAAATCCCATACATAATAGATTGAATAATAGATTGAATCATAATGAACTTTGGTGCAGAAGGAGGAGAAAATGTCAGAAAAGTGCAACAACCATGAAAGAGTTGAAACTATCCGTCACCCACAATGCACCGGCAAAAAGGAAAAGAATGATTTAGATTTTGGTTTCGAAGATGAGTTTAAAAATTTGCGAATATTATCGTTATACCTACATGGACTAAATTATCCTGGGTTAGGGAAGGATGGCAACGTCAGAGCGAGAAGAGAAGATGCGAGAGGGTAGGTAATAAAAGTAGTGAGTAAAGAAATAATAATAATAATAATAATAATTGTAGTAATTAATGTGAGAAAGAGAGAGGAAGCATAAAAGAAAGCAAAATCCCCCCAAACAAGGGATAGTGGGAGGGGAGGGGAGGGGAGAGTACATTTTATAAGTTATGAGTCGTGTTAATATTAATAACAAATTTAAGCATAATTATGCGGTAGTACTGGAAAGCAGACAATATGATAATCATGTAAGAGTCAGATACCATTCATTAATTGATGTATTAATTATTAAAATTAACAACAACTAGAGACAATGTAAATATTGAAGTAAACAGTAGCTGGTTTATTAATTAAACGAACAAACTTAAAGACCCACCCCCTTCCCCCCCAAGAAGGGAAGAAAGTTACAACAGTACAGTGTTGTTATTGTCACAAAAAAAATATTAAATTGTAGTGGTCACTCTGAAAAGTAATAAATATATACCAAATTTTAACATTTTAAAATACAGGAATAAATCATGGACGAATGTTGAACTTTGACTCAGTTATTACAAAATGAACAGAGGACACCTCGATAAAAATGAAGCTTCTCTCTCCTCTGTTAAAACCAACCAAAACACTTGACTGAAGATATCTGCTTGAAGCGGTTCCATATGTGCTGCCATGAATGTTTTTGTTTTGTTTTCTTAATGATTTCACAAAATCCTTCACTTTTTATGGAAATGTGCTGCAAAACTGTAGTACAAAGGGAAATCCCTAGAAGAAAGAAACCTAAGAACCTCTAGGCTGGTGTTAGTGCAAAATTTCTTAAAACTGTGCTTTTGTATTGTTGGATATAAAAGAGGTCTGAATTTCTTGGCTTTTAAAAGAGTTAAATGATTTTATTAATTCCTAATAGAAGTGCTCAGAATAAAACCGTAAGTTGAGAAGAACATTATGAACCATTTGCCTAGTACACCAATCACACAGCATTATGAGTTGGACTTAAGTTTCTCTGATAGCTTTGAACTGCTGTAAATGTTAGGAATGATTCCAAGGGTCAGTTATTTTGTTAATGATGCCACTCTAAGACATTCGTGTGTGATGCCACTATGCAGATGGTTTTTGAAGTGGTCTTTAAAATGCAAGGTTTGTCTGCCAGAGTTTCCAGTCTCACTTCATGTGGTCGTTGACTCATGACGTATCATCTTTGAAATTGCCTTACCGTAATATCACCACCACCTGGATAAATGAAGAGGCTTGCATGTGATCTATTACAGTCCATTGCAATACACGTACAGCAGTGCCTAGGCTACTTTAAGTAGTACTGTAAATATTTCTCAAATCTTTCCGTGCTAACCAATCGAAGAGCCTAGGATTTTAATAGCAACTAATCTCGCTTCACCAGATCGCCACATCTCTAAAGATAGCTTGCCAATGTTTCAATGTACCACAGAAGATATTTATGAGCCAAAAAGGGGAGGGGGGAGGGGGAAGGTGAGTACAACATCATCAAGTATTGACAGGGTAGACTTATACATATGATGCTTCTCTCACCATCAAGAAGAAACAAAAGTATCAAAAACATGGGGTGGGGGAGGGGTGGAGAAGGCAGGGGTGGGGTGTGGAAATAGGAATGGAGAAAGAGCATGGTACATGGAAAATAATTTATCCAAAAACATAGATTAACAAACCTTGATAGTAGCCCATGCTATTTAACTGTTTTTACATTTCATTTCCTATGTGTACATATGAGAAGGTACCCGAATATGTTGACGTTAAATATCTATTCAACGTCACTAGTTTGTTGAATCACACAGTATACTGGCAGATGATTCAAGGTATGCAATAATAGAAATAATTACTGAGGCAAGGAATGTTAATACGGAAGAGATATAATTGAAAAGGAGGGAGAAACACTAAAGCAAGACATGAAAATCTAATATCTACAGATGTATTGTTTCCAAAAAAATCAAATAATCATAAAAAATTAAGAGAGAACAAAAACAACAACAAAAAAGGTCAAACTACAATACAATCAGGTCAATGGCCATTAATTAAATGCAGGCCTATGTTCGGGGAGAGAAAGAAGAAAACACACATGAAAAAACAAAACAAGATCAAACCATATTAGGTCAATACCTAATATGTTGAAAACAAAACAAGAAACACATAGTTGTGTGTGTATTTTTAAGCTCAGATTTGCGGAAGGGGGGAGGGGGAGGGGGGTTAATGGTGGCGCTAACAATTAAATATCAAGCTATGGTTACACACAAACCCATACAGGGAACAAAGTTACTTTCTATAAATTAACGGCAAGATTTATTTAAATCTAGAATTACTTTCGCAGGCCAGACAACATGTGCAAATGCAGATATCGATAACTGTTTAACAGCTTATGACAATATCTCTCATGCCACATTTATCTCGTCCCTTTCCATCTTTGTTGAGAAAACATCTTCAACAGCACTAGCACCAATGCTGTCGTTAAATTTAGTTCAAATCCTTTCTCTCTTCTTTATACTTTCTGCCTTTTAAAACAACAATTGCTTCTCAAAGTGATTTGCATATTATGTTTCATTTTGATACCGTGCTGTGTTCACCTAATAGAACCCTGGTATGCACAACCCTCTTTTTTTTTATTATTGCTTTTTTATCCCAATTTCATTTTTAACATCTTGTCATGCCTCCAGTGGCCTATGATGGGAATGGGTTTTTGGAGAGAAGGTATCATCCCCCTTTCCTTTTGAGAAATTTTGATCTGGTCCAAGGTGCTTTGTTGCAAGATGGCATGATTCTACAACTTTTGAAGTAATTTATGTTCAATAGTTTTCCATTTTTCTCCTACAAATATAGGGCAATTTTTTTCCTTCAGAATTTTTTGGCCAACCCTCCAAAATATTTTGGCATCCCTAGAAGGGGTTGTGATCACCAGTTAGAACACGGAGGTCTTAGAAAATGTTTTTCAAAAACTACTTCAAAAACTGTATCCCATCATAAAGACATTGTTATTTGCTTTCAGTACAGGGCACACAAACAGCAACAGATACGCTACAACCAGAGGTCTGCAGCATGTGACCATGGACGTAACATGTGACCATCACAGACAGAGAGGACATCTCTAATCAGTGCAGGGTTTGTGTGTAAAACAAAGCTGGTATTTGCAAAGGCTGAATAGGGAGTAAACGAAACAATATTTGCGGGACGACAGCTAGCTCGTGACAAACCTGTAATGCTGCCCTCATTCTCATTGGCAGTTGCTGGATGTATAGCGTCGCAGAGAAATGAAAAGCAAAAAATAACTTAAAATATGGCACCCGAAAACTGGCACGGCATAGCTTCAAATGTTTTTATACACAAGAGAAACATTTTACCATTCACCAACTGTTTATGAGGTCATCGTGAAATGTATACTGTTGACAACGTTCACGGTGATTGTCGTGTATTTTGGTACAAGTAAAACTGGTGAAGGTGAAAACGATAGGTGGATGGTCTGTTGTATAGAGACCTATATATATGTGATACATATGTATGTATATAGAATAACATTTTCTAGCATCTTGTGGAGGGACAGCTGTTGGAACCTTTAATTGATGACAAATGCATTGTAGGGTTGTGTAGGGTATATTTAGAACTCATAAATAAAGTGGTATCTATTTCTTTTCTTCTTATCTCCATTTCTTATCAGGATGTGTCTTTTCACAAACTTGACGTTTGAGAGTGTTACCACACACTTTCTTTCCACAAATTGTCATATGGCTTTCATGCCACCAACCTCCCTTTCTTTATGTATGAATAAATCCATTTTTCTAAACATTAAATGGTCTAGTGTACTTCAGTGTGACTGCAAAAACAAAGTCCTAGTATAACAAGCAAACTCAACGACTGAATAATCTTTAATAAATATTTGTAAACATATTAGGTCATTCCCGTACCTCAGACTGTACCCCTTACCTTACCCCCTTCCTGATCACAAGTAGTGTTCAAAAGGGTCAAACCCTCTATACAATTGTTGTAGGAACGTTTCTAGTTGAACTGTTTGAATGTTTTCATTCCTTCTTAACCTAAAAGGTGACATTTTTAAAAGCAAAAAGCAGATCCAGGTTCCCCCCTTTAAGAATTAGCTGAAAACATAATTTTGCTCAAAACTAGGTACATTTGTACATGCTGGAAATCTTCAGCACTCGTCATGCGAGCAATCCATTTTACAGATGATTTCTTTATACGCTGCTTTTTTGGTAGTAATTTCAGCATCTATCAATATTTGTCTTTCCCAGTGTACTCTTGGGAGAAGTCCTGGATCCGCAACTGTAACTACATATTAATAACAGGTGTATGTAGCAATTGAGATGTGATGTAAACAGGACAAGTTGTGACCACACATATGAAGACCATGTGTATGTAACAACTGAGATGTGATGTAAAGAGGACATGTTGAACCACACATATGAATACCACGTGAATGTAACAACTGATATGTGGTGTTAAGATGATGAATTGTGACCACACATATGAAGACCACGTGTATGTAGCAATTGAGATGTGATGTTAAGAGGACGAATTGTGCCCACACAAATGAAGAACAAGTGAATGTAACAGCTGAGATGTGGTGTAAAGAGGACATGTTGTGACCAAACATATGAAGACCACGTGTATGCAACAACTGAGATGTGGTGTTAAGAGAACATGTTGTGACCACACATATGAAGACCACATGTATGTAACAATTGAGATGTGGTGTTAAGAGGACAAGTTGTGACGACACATATGAATACCACGTGTATGTAACAACTGAGATGTGGTGTTAAGAGGACAAGTTGTGACGATACATATGAAGACCACGTGTACAGTATGTAACAACTGAGATGTGGTGTAAAGAGGACATGTTGTGACCACACATATGAAGACCAAGTGTATGTAACAACTGAGATGTGGTGTTAAGAGGACAAGTTGTGACGAAACATATGAAGACCACATGTATGTAACAACTGAGATGTGGTGTAAAGAGGACATGTTGTGACCAAACATATGAAGACCACGTGTATGCAACAACTGAGATGTGGTGTTAAGAGAACATGTTGTGACCACACATATGAAGACCACATGTATGTAACAATTGAGATGTGGTGTTAAGAGGACAAGTTGTGACGACACATATGAATACCACGTGTATGTAACAACTGAGATGTGGTGTTAAGAGGACAAGTTGTGACGATACATATGAAGACCACGTGTACAGTATGTAACAACTGAGATGTGGTGTAAAGAGGACATGTTGTGACCACACATATGAAGACCAAGTGTATGTAACAACTGAGATGTGGTGTTAAGAGGACAAGTTGTGACGAAACATATGAAGACCACATGTATGTAACAACTGAGATGTGGTGTTAAGAGGACAAGTTGTGACGAAACATATGAAGACCACATGTATGTAACAACTGAGATGTGGTGTTAAGAGGACAAGTTGTGACGATACATATGAAGACCACGTGTATGTAACAACTGAGATGTGGTGTTAAGAGGACAAGTTGTGACGATACATATGAAGACCACGTGTATGTAACAACTGAGATGTGGTGTTAAGAGGACAAGTTGTGACGATACATATGAAGACCACGTGTATGTAACAACTGAGATGTGGTGTTAAGAGGACAAGTTGTGACGATACATATGAAGACCACGTGTATGTAACAACTGAGATGTGGTGTTAAGAGGACAAGTTGTGACCACACATATGAAGACCACATCTATACATGTAACAACTGAGATGTGGTGTAAAGAGTGTATTCTTTGTAATGAGCCATTCTGTTTAAAATGTGTACATGACAACTCTATCCAAGTCAACGCTAACTTTTGAATCAAACATACACAAACACATCCATAAGTGACACGACAACATTCAGCTAACATCACAGAAAGCGTGGACACCATCTCACATCTTTTGTAAGAGTTTTCAAAAATGAAAAAAAAAACACATCAAAGTATCTCTTCCACAGTTTTAGACATCCAGAGTGATGAAAATTAAGATTCTAATTGTTGAATGATAGAAAATTAACAAAACAGACAAAAAAACAAACAAAGAGAACAAATAACAGACTTTCATTCCATGAAGTTAAGAGATTAAATCATTAGATGAATTGAAGCTAATGAAAAGAAACAATGATTCAAATGTAATATTAATATAAAAATAAAATAATAGTATTAATATATCTTATAGTATTAGTAAACATGAATCACTCAGTTTATAGCCACAGAGGGCAATTTATAGCCACATACCTCTGTACTGTAGAATTTGGTTTTAACGTCTAGGGGTTTCAAAACCTGTTTGTAAAAAGGGAAGGAGAAAACTTATTATTAGGAAGTCAACAAATTCAGTGAGGAAATTGCAAGATATTTGCGATCAGAATATTAATAGTTATCAAAATTGTATCCAAATATGGATAAAAGATTAAATAATTATAAAATCATAATGACTAGTTACCAATCAGTGTTTTAAAAGATAAGAATAGTGAGATTGATTGTTCTTTTGCTGTTCATAATAAAAAGGATAGAATTAAACCAACATATCATGACCGTACTTACGTTTGGACGATGAAAATAAGAACTTAAGTAAGTACTTCAGTCATTTTTTCAAAAGAAGATACATGTGCCTATTCGCAACATCAAAGCTGAGCTATAGATGTAAATGGAAACGGTATGAAGAATGAAGACAAATACCTGGAATTTGAAGAACTTCCTAAAGTACATACTGTCTCCACTCGGAGGATTATAGTTGACTGCACACACCAAGCTGAAACAGAACAGGGTACAGGTCAGACAATGATGCACACATGTATAACTATGCAATATAACATATATAATAAGGTTGCATTCATCAACAGGAAATGGGGGGGGGAGATCTGAATTAGCTACACATTTAAGTTGCTTTCTTGATGAGTCGTAATCGTGTTGTATGGGCTGTTTTAGTCTGTGTCGGACTGACTGTGTGTGTGTGTATATGTAATGCAAACCTCTAAGCAAGACACATCGAGAAGGGAGAGATGTACGCATGGATCTCGTTCTTCGTACGTTCATTTCAGTTTGTGAACACATTGAGGTCGCCCTCTGGTTTCTGTTGAGTCGTCAACCTACAGTATGCAATCACGATGGTGTGCTGACGTGGGCCGCTGTTATCTGTGTCTATGCGTGTGTTGTGTATGTAATTAACGTTTCTGCCATAAGATTTAGCCCGAATGGATCTTACACTTTGTATACCCCATATAGAGTACTAGAAGCTTCTTGTTTCTAGTGGAGGTTTAAAGTTCATATATGCGGTCATCTCTGACCGCTGAGGTCAAAACTGTAGATTCTTGTTACCATTAATACCTCAAGAAGGGAATATACAGGGATGAATCTAATCCGACACAATAAAGCTGAGAGGTACAGTGATTCCGGGCCAAATTTCTGTATGAGAAGGATTTCAGGTAAAACGGTACACACAACGTTCTTGTACTTCAGGGACCACATTCGTTGTTTCATTTTCAGATTATCCTAAATACAAAATTTTTGAGATTTTGAGCTCTGTTGATCTTGAAAG
The DNA here is from genome assembly GCF_037975245.1 of Apostichopus japonicus. NCBI lineage: Eukaryota > Metazoa > Echinodermata > Holothuroidea > Aspidochirotida > Stichopodidae > Apostichopus > Apostichopus japonicus. The sequence continues at coordinate 706,314 of NC_092562.1, forward strand.
GAGACAACATGCTGTAAGTGGGTCAAAAATCACCTACAAAGTTCATCCAAGCTGTACTCAACTGGATTTGACAAAGTTGTCAGACTTTCATTTCTGTTGACCTCAGGTGACCTGCGGCCTTCACAGAAAACAAGAGGAATCCTGCACTGAAAACACCAAACTGGTAGCCCTGGTCCTACAAGGTTTCAGTCCAGCGACTGCCGAGAATGACATTTCCGCAAAAAGTACTTACATATGGGTACCAAGCTCTTTTACTTCATGCTGAATGACCTCGTCTATGCACCCCTCCGGTTCCAATTCTGGTCTTGGAGTTGCTCCGGACCCTGAGAGGGCTAACCTTTGAGAACTAGTCTGTAGATCTGTCTTGACTAAAATGTCCTTCACAATCTGGCTACTGTCATTATGAACACTGACATAACAGGAAAATGTCTCTCCTAGGTAGATGCTCCTAAAACAAAAAACGAAATTTTGTCACAAACTTATGTTAACCTTGTTAAGGCTTTATAATGATTTTAAGTACCACAAACTGCCAAAGATCCTTTGTAAAAATGTTGCTATGTACTCAGTCTTGGCAAACCGTTACTGCCTAGGCCATTTTGCAAATTTAATTCTGCTATGCTATACAACATATTTACGTAGTGTTGAGTGTTCCAAGGAATGCGTTTCCAGTACAGTACAAGCAAACACAGATTATCAATGCACAATTATGATATAAAAAAAACACCATCATAAAACACCATTTCTCAGTCTTTCTCAACTAGATTCACCACAGACAGTTATTCACATACTGTGCTACTGTGTCACTACTTGACCCTGTAAGACAAACAGACTCACCCAAAGTTTTGAGGTAACGTGAGGAGTTCACCCAGCGCAACTGCCGGTAGACCTTGGACGGACCCAAGTTTCGGTAACAAATCTTGCAGCCCATCAGATCCTAGATTTGGAAAAAAGAAAAGAAAGAAACAAGATATTTGTATTTGGTACTTAATACATAATACTTGGAAATACCGCAAACAAAATGTTATTTTATTTCACAATAAACCACTTCAGTCACAACCTTTCCAGCAGTTACTTGCAATATAAGGGCAATGGAACACTTGGCCAGCACTTCCATAAAATGTCTGAAGATTTTTGGAATGTGTAAGTACTGATACATCTAGGCAAAGAGTTGTAATAATGAAGGACAATGACAATGTTTGTAGTCATCATATTACCAACCCACCTCTTGAAAAGAGATGAATTTTTACAAGTTGTCAAGTTTCTAAACTGCATTCGTCACAATCGTTATGGCATTCCACTATTTTCAACAGTCTTGCAGAAATGTCCAATCAGATTTATTCATCTTTCTTTTTTAATAATTTTGTTTGGAATAAGCACATTTTGACCTTAGACAGCACAAAATCAGTACGGTGTGTTAATAAAAATAGAGCATATAATACACTGTACTACTGTATGCATAGACAAATTGAATTTATTTCATTAAAGGGTAAAGTTCACAGAAATTAATTTTTGAACAGCTCTGCAATTTTAGGTACTGTACCTACTGATGCTCACCAGTGAAGAACTGACAGTACAGTGTTATGGAAAACGGACAGTTGATGGATTTCCCAAAGAAATGAAATCATAATATTATAATGATAAATATATGATATAAGTTAAGTTCAATAATAAGTTAAGTTCAATAATATAAGTTCAATCTTTGTATTTGCTGAGGGTGTTGCATAAAAAAAATTGGGTAGAAAGTATGAGGATGAAATCACACTGAACAATCATCAAGCAGAAATCTTTATTAACGCAGTTTTTCAAGTGGATTAAATTACTGAAGTTTTATCCTATTCTATACTAAAATCCTTAATTCATTAGCTTGACTAGTCAACTTTCATTTCAATAAGACATAAATTCCTCATACCCCACCACCCCCCCCCCAAAAAAAATTTGAAGATTAGCTTCTAACATGTGAGTCGTGAAAATATGAAAAGTGTTCGGGTGAGATTTGAAAAGAATCATTAAGTACTTGCACATTAACTGTCATTCTATGAATAATCTAGGTTGGGTGGGTCTAGCATCAACCACAATCTTGTAGGGGAACATCTGCCAACCAAATAGAAAAAGAGCTGCTTTACCACAGAATGGTAAAACACTACCTCTACTCTAGTACTGTCAACTACTACATTTTGAATATATGTTTTTCTCTTAGACTTAGACAAGACTACCGGTAAGCTAGCAGAATTCTTAATGGAAAATTGACCACACCTCTAGAGAAGATGTCTTGTTGCTCACAAATGACCGGACAGGACAAAACAAAAGATGGCTTTGTTAGTCTCATCACTGTGGAATCAAAAGAAAGAAAAAACAAAGACATTTTAGAAATGGGTAAATTTTGTTGTATTCGATAAAACATGAATTTTCACGTCACAACTTAACCAGAGGCTTTAAACCTGAAATGTGTCTCATGTTACTTTCATCAAGTAGATGAAAGCTTGAAAGATACATATAACATATTCAAACTGAACATTGTGAAAGTAGTCACAGAACAACATTAAATGAAGTTTACTCTGTTCCCAGAGATACCTACTGTATCTGATATAATTTTGTCCACTACAACAATGCACCAGAAAATCTTTAAATTTTCTATGTATGAGGTAGAGTTTTGAATATCACTTATTTCGATGAATAATTGCATAAAAAGAAATAATTCAGCCAATTTCTCCAGACTTTTGCAAACGTGAGGTCATTAGTGAGGTCATTACTTGCAAATTACTGGGATTTTTCCTGAAGATAGTTTAAAGTTTACCTGATAAGTTTCTCATGTTACTGAATTCTGGTACAATATACCTAAGAATAGGCCAGGACTATATCCTTCCAGCCCTTGAGAGTAAACAGTGAGATAATTGTGATGACAAAATGGTCACACAAACTCAAACAGTTGTGTGCAATGATTTGCAAAACACCATTTTGTTTCATCGGAAAGTAACGTGTGCGGAAAATAATGGGTCACACTAATTAGCGTCAACTCACGACAACTCACGACAACTCAAGACAACAGGTTTAAAATAACATCAAATACCATCAAATACAATTGATGTTATCAGAGTATATCTGGAAACACGTTTAAAAGTGACTGGAACCAGCGTGCATACAGATCTTTCACGGGAAAAAATGTTTTTGTCGTAAAAATCGCCAACTTTTTTCTAACGTTGAATTGGACGACGTGATGCCATTGCGCTTGCGCAATGACATTGGACCGAACCATTACACTACAGGTAAGTGTAACTTTTCAATGTTTTGACGGAGAGAATAATAAAACCAGTCAAAATGATAGTAAGCAAGACTCTGTAAAGTTAATAATGACATATGTAAATTACAATGGAAAAACAATAAGAAATATTCATTATTTTAAAACATTAAATAATTTGATTTGGAGTTCATTCACCATACTTTGGTGCTTTATTACTACGACAACCCACCTTACCGACACTGTACACAAGGTACTTTCCAAACCTAGCACAAACCCACCCATATTATAATGGTTCGGTCCGATGGCATTGCGCAAGCGCAAAAGCATCACGTCATCTAATTCAACGTTAGGAAAAAGTTGGCGATTTTTACGACAAAAACATTTTTTCCCGTGAAAGATCTGTATGCACGCTGGTTCCAGTCACTTTTAAACGTGTTTCCAGATATACTCTGATAACATCAATTGTATTTGATGGTATTTGATGTTATTTTAAACCTGTTGTCTTGAGTTGTCTTGAGTTGTCGTGAGTTGTCGTGAGTTGACGCTAATTAGTGTGACCGAAAATAACGGTACCCCTAATGTAGACAGTGATGCCAACAGAGCCAGCTAACATTGGAATAAACTCTGTAAACGATGTATGATGAGTCGTTCTCAGAAGCAATTTATCAAAGACTGAGTTTGCTTAAACATTGGCCAAGGCTAAATAGACAGCTACAGCGAAGCCACCGTTTCGTAAGGTTTTTCACAAATTGCCTGGTATAACTCAAATTTTCTCAAAATACAAGCTTAGCTGAGCTTATGCAGCATTGCTACACTTGTTTTTACATGTAACATTGAAACGACCTTTTGCAACAGCTATGTCTACTGTATTAGTGTTAGGCTGTCAGTACAATTCAGGCTGTCAATAATTAATAATACCCCAGGCTACTCTATATTGCCCTACCTTCGGCCTAAGCTATACTAGCTACTATAGACTAGTGTAACCTAGCCTATGCCATGGATGGGGCATGGGCTTCCCATCTCATCACTTTCTTTGGGACTTTTGAAGATTTCCCTACATACATACCTTTCAACGAAAGCAAATGTTCTTTTTCTCTTGGGGCATCCATCTTGCTGGAAAGTAATATAACTAGGGCCTATGCCTAAATGTTAAATTTTAAATAATAACACTACCGCAAGCTAAAACATTACGGCCAGTACTCTGTTACATATACAGTGCTAGAATAGAAACACGTTAACGACTTTCCCAGCAGTATCACTGCGTAGGCTACACTAGTTTTCTTTTGAGAATAGGAGTAATCATGGACAGTCGCTTACATCGCATATATACGCAGACCACGTACACATCATTCTGTACACATCATTTCGTACACACTAGGGTGCCCAGACGTTCTCCTTGTTTACTGTTTTGATTTGTACAGAGCGTACTAACCATATCACTGTACAGTATACACTGCCACATGCATTGTATGCTGTAAGACGGTGATGGCAATGCTTGAGCTTACTTGATTGGTATGATCCATAAAGCTTCGTGCGATGGCTTGTGGTGGTATAAAGTCGACAGGAGAAGTTAACCTTTTCCATCGGAACAACGACTCGAAGCGTAAAAATTTTGGATCAAATGTTAGTAGTCTAGAGTCAAAGTTCTTGAACGTTTTCCCATTCCCTACTATACTGTCATTGTGTAAGCCTAACGTGTGCTAGTGACAAATACAGTCGATCCCAGGCCTAACTTTGGCTCCAGTTCTACGCTGTAGTTTAGTAGTACTAGTGTAAATACAGTGCTAGTGTAACTTAAAGTTTAAGATGGGACTAGTTTGACAAATGAAGCCCCACATCAATACTTAAGCTAGAATTTGGCTACAGTAGCCTCGACAACACCTAGTACAGTACATCACTTGATTTAAAAGACAGGTGGCTTCAGTTATATTATTAGGTCTAGGCTAACTCGCTACCTTAGGCCCTATTGATTTTTCCAATTCATTTCAACTTCATGGGAATACTCTTTGAGCAGCAAGTATTTTAGGCATCTGTCCCATAACCCTACTGATTAATTTTTGTTGAATAAATATTTTGCCATTGAAGCTCTAAATCTTAACAGGCAATCCTTAACAAAGTGGCTATTTTTACCACAAGTTGTAACAATAATTTCCGGTTACGCATGCGCAGTTGCTTTAACATGGCTATTTTAACGACCAGGAATACTATTTTTACGACCAGGAGTAACAATAATTTCCAGTTAGGGTTTAGGGTTAGGGTGGAGTAATTACAGAATGGAGGGCCACTCGATGATTCTATCCTGAGCATCCGGATGCGCCGATGCTCAGTCTCATCCCAGTACGTATGTGAGTAAAAATGTCAAAGTCCAAGTTCTTTCTTTTTGAGTGGATGCGCGCATGCTTGGATGCGGGGTCAAAAATTTCCTAACTCCTTTCTTAGTACTTCCGTGGTGGATGCGCGGATGCGCGGATGGGAGTCAAAATGAAATACGTGATGGAGTCATACATGTACGGATGCCTTTTAAGAACGACACACTATTGATGTGGAATATCTTGTGGAATATCTTCATACCTGCGGGACTTTCAGTATTTGAAATACGTAATGGTATATAAGGAAACTTTCTAAGTCCTTTCCTAGTACTTCCGTGGTGGATGCGCGGATGCGGAGTCAAAATGAAATATGTGATGGAATTTTAGAGGGCGTCATACATACATGTACGGACATGTACAGACACACCGCGCATCCGCGCATCCAGATGCTGGGAAGAGTTAATGAATGGCCATGTATTCTATAATTGTGCCGAATAGTTTATAAATAATTGTTAGGACTGGTCGTAAGAATAGCCACGGCCAATCCTTAAACATAGGCGTTTCTGTGTGAGATGTATTTTCTTCAACAAATGTACCACCTCTAAGCTCTATTAATTACAGGCCTTGGCCTGCCCATAATAAGAACTAGGCCCTAATAAGTTCAATAAGTGATGAGCTGCATTTCTGTTTGTACAATATAACTACACTGTAAACTTATGAAATCCAAAGTAAGATTGCCATAACTTTATTTTGGGTTGTGAATGTGGAATGGTTTGCCTTTAAGAAAGTTGTACTTGCAAGTAGTGTGAATGTGTATCAGAATGCTTTGGACAAGCACTTTAAGCATTGTAACCGGGTATGATTTTTTGTGTCTTCAGTTTTTTGCCAGCTGTACAATATAAGCTTCTATCAGTTACATTGGAAATTGGTACCAATGGTGCTTCATAATTATCATATGTACAAACAAACATTGCTTGTGATAACGGGAACTTTTTTTAACCCATATATTTTTATGATCACCAATGGACTCTCCTCAATTGTATGAGTGGTTTCTTGAACCATTATGATGATTTTATCTATATTCTTGTTCTGTTTCATTTGGTTTGCCTGCAGCTTTTAGAATGCAAAGTCTGCAACGACACCTTCTGCTTGCAAGGTGCCAAAGTGCCTCGCCTCCTTCTGTGCGGTCATTCCTTTTGTCACGAATGCCTTGCTACGCTCAGCCAACATGAGGAAACTTTGCGATGCCCATTTGACAGGCAGGTGACCAAGCTAGCAGATTCAGGAGTTTGGGGACTCAAGAAAAATTTTGCCTTGTTGGAACTACTGGAGAAAATAGAGACATCCGATTCAAACAACGAACAGAAGACATCTAGACTGAAGAAACGTCACCCTAGGCCGGTAAGAATGCAGTCTTGTTAAGACCCTAGTATGTACAGCCTAGCGTACCTTTCTTTTTTACAAAGCTGTTTTCCCATATCAATTTGCTGTACTGCACAGAGAACTCCTGCAGCAACGCTTTAGATTGATACTAGGGTCTTGCACATTTCTCCCAAGCTATCTTATAAATGTTTTCCTTTGATTTTGGCAGATTAGCTTCGGAAAAGCGAAGAAGCCACTCAGGTTAGCCAATTGGGCCCACTTCCCCCAAAATGTTTATTCAAGACCTGCCTCTCGCAGTGAACAATCACTTGGCTCTAGATTGGTTTGTACACCGCGAGATGGCCTCTAATTGCTGTTGAAGATATATGATCTCACATGACACGCAATTTTGTAACAACAATAAAATAATAAATATTTTGTGGTTTGCATAAGTTCATGCCCTCTTTGGAGAAATGTCGAAGACGTTTGTATCGGACAGATCCTTGGGCATGTAAAATACAGTGGGCAAGCACATTCTTAGTAGACAGCCACAGACTTTGAGGCATGTACAGCTTGCACGCGAGAAAAAGAGTAGTACAAACGACCTGGCCAAGACTAGTAAACATGCAGTATTACTCACTTGTAGTCAAGAGTCCAAGACATTGACTCTCGTCAATGACACTGGTGATCACCTAATATTTGGAGATAGACATATCACAGTCTATACACAGGAACCTAAAGCAGTCAATACCATATGATAGAGCAAGAAGGAACCCAGACATACTGTACTGGTAACCTAACAATCACTTCTGTACCGTAGACATGCTGCCTGTTGGTGTCATTCAGTCTTGTAGATTAAAGAGGGGGTCCATTTGATGAATGCCACAAATTGTTACCATTTACCAAAGCAGGTGAACTTCGACTCTAATTTAAATTTTCTCATATATCTGTTTGATTTCAGTCTGCTATGCCTTGCGATGAAAATGAGGACCACCAAGCCACAGTGTTTTGTACCGTCTGCTCTACCCACCTGTGCGACGCATGTGCCGTATCCACACATTCGACGAAAACCCTCAGCAGGCACAAGCACGTCCCACTCTCTGAAAAATCGAAAGAGAAGGCTTCTTGTAGCCAACATCCCCCTCATATAGTGGAATATGCCTGTATGGAGCAGGATTGTGTCGGAGACCGTCTTATGTGTTTCGTCTGTAAAGATTACGGGAGACATCAGGGTCATAAGGTTAGCACCACAAACTGTAATTTATCAATAAACATTGTCACAAATCTCCTCCAACAAAACGATCCACCAAGATTATGTCAACGTATATGATCCAGAATTTCTTTCTATTTTTACCCCTTCTCCTCTCCCAACCTCCCAATGGTCCCCCTCCCCACCCCCCCAACATCAGGTATGATCTACAGTACATGTAAAGAGCATCCTTCTTTTCTGCTGCAACTTTCAGACTGCGCCTCTCGTTAAAGCTGCTGACACAACGCGCACAACCCTTACGGAGGCTGTACAACACACCAGACCCCTGCTAGATAAAATATCAGATGCCGTTAGGAAGTTGAAGGAGACAATACAGTATATAGAGGGCAGTGTGCAAGTTATTGAAGATTTGGATGGATATACTGAAACTAGACAAGTAAGTTTGCGGATTCTAAAATCATTTACAAGTGGTTGGTAATTCCATTCCTGGCAAGCATTTGAAGCATATCTATATATATATATTTATATGTTTATATATATAAGTAACAAGATTCAGATGTTCACTTCCTGTTGCAAAAGTGCTCAATACATAGAAGTAGAGTTAGTACATAATATAGTCTACCTACATGGTAACTCACAGTATGTTGTAAGCTACCCTAAAGGTAGACAATATTATATATTTATATAGATATGTAGAGAGAGAGAGAGATAAATAGATATATATATATATATAGATTTATATAGGAGGCTGGAAGTTTTTCACTGTTCTGAATTTTCCAACTCACTACAATTTCAATTAGAGATATATTTGTTTGCCTTTGTCTTTTATTCCATTTCATTTAACAGAGTCTGTTCAAATTATCTCTTTCAAGATCCGACTTTAGGAATCACAAATGATTTTGGAGTTGGTTAGCGTCATGTTTGATCTCTAGAGTATGGCAAAATATGTCACCCAAACAGAATAAGTATTGTTCGATGCAGGTGGCAAAATGGTCAAGTTTTGTTGTGACATACGGACATTTCAAGTGAGCAGTTCACATCCGTACTTATCAAACAAGAGAAATGAAAGACACCAATGTTGTTGTTTGTGTTTATTAAAGTTAGTTCTCACAAATAATTCAGAAGAAAAATTGTCATGACATTGGAATGAAACTCTTTGTTCTAGTTTTAAGTACTGATCAAATACTGTATTTAAGAAAGTGAATAACAAGACTGTAAACAGATTCAAAGTACTGATAGATTATTGAGTGACGGCTGCACGTTAAATCCCTGCAAAATCAGTGAGTTTAAATTTTGGGGTAATTGAAATGGCAGTGATATGTAATGCATTTTGATGGGTTGTTAACATTCCATCTTCTTTTCATAATTCTTCCACTTTTAGGCACCTGGCACAGCAGAAATGGCTAGGTCAAAGGTCAAAGTTTACTTTCAGGAGTTAAACGAGACCATTCAGAGGCAGCAACAGGTCGCTTTCAGTGTGCTCGACACCCACATCAGGGAGAGGCTGCACTTCCTCAGGCAATATCAGGAAGAGTTTTGCATCATCTTTTCTACCTTAACCACTATGAGCGAAGACTGTGAAAAAATGGTGCATGAAGTGAGTACAGGGTGTTTGAATAGAGGGTTATAGGGCTCTGACTGAAAGGAAACAGAGGAGGGAGGAAGCATTTTAATATCTTAGGACAGGATAATATGGTCCTTATTTTCATTTTGTTACTAGGCTATGGTGTACTCAAGTAAGTGAAATAAGAGATAACAGCTGTAAATGTGTAGGATTAAATGAGTCCAAGCAATCCTGAACTGTGGGCATGTAATGGCAACATGCTCACCCCAACTTAGGTGTACGATTACTCTGTGATTAAACACCACTTTGACCTTTGAGAGTACTGTGAATCCCACAGAGAAATAGTTTCATGTATAGTACGGCCAAGGGATGTGTTGTATGAACTACGGTCGCTAGCCTCAATAAACATTTTAATGTTTTGTGTACCAATTGATCAAATTTAAAAACAAATACATATATATTGATAAAATTGACTGTTAGTACTATATACTTACCTACAGGATGATGCTAAGGTCTTACAGAATGCTGGCAGCATCTGTGTCCTGCTGGACACACTACATCTTCATCAACAGCACTTCTTAGAAGCATCAGAAAGAATTACTTTAGATGCCAGCATCCCTGTCACCTTCACTAAGGTAAACTTTAAAAACTCTGTAAAACCAAAATTCTGATGCGAAGAGACAATGTCGCACCCTGCTCACCCATGTGGGGAACACCCAAGGGCTTGGAGATTACATCTCTTACCCATGTACAAAGACATTGTTATCTATAGTGTTATCTTGGGAGTTGCTCCTGGATTGAAACTTACTGTCAGGGCTTGGACCCAATTCGCCATGATCATAATGCTTATTTATCTCGAATGCAGTAGTTGAAATGAAATCAGACTAAGCATTACTTTTTGCCCCATTGGCATTACAAGTATTTACCCTGTCTTTTAATTTAAAACATACAAACCTAGCTCCATACTGACAACCCTCTTGCTCTCCACCCTCCCCCCTCCTCCACTCTCACCCCATCCAACCATTGTTTAAGTATAACAACTTGTCTGCGAACCCACTATATACTTAAGTTGGATCCATCGCAAGCAAAGAGAGCAAAAAAGTCTTTACCAATTATGATTTCCATCTGATGTGGGTTTATCGTTAGAAACTCAATTGTACAATTTATTCTATTACATATTGTATTTTTTCTTCCCCCGCAGGATAATCGAGTCCACATCGGCCGTAAGATGGAGATGCGGGTAGTGGTGCTGGGACTCGATCAGGCGGGGAAGACGTCGATACTCTTCAAACTGAAGGAGAATGAAGTCATCAACACCATACCAACCATTGGTGAGTTTCTTTACCGTATTTGCTGTTTGTAGCAAAGGAAAGATCACATATATTCGTTGCTTCTGCAATCGAAATGTTTCCTTCCCTTTTCTATGATCGTGAGTCCTCCAATTCTGCTCTATTACCATTCTAGAATATCTGGGTTGAAATTTAAGTTGTTTTTTCGTAATTTTGTTGTAATTTTCATTTTGGTGTTGCACCAATATAAATATATTTCCTTCTTAAACTGGCAGGTTTTGAGGTGACCTCAAAGCAGTGGGTTGTCTTGTTTACTGCGGTATTTGATATGGGTGACCGATGGCAAGGGAAAACATTAACTACATGCCACCAGAACAAAGACCAACCAACACTCACAGAGAGTGTGATTCCATGAACACCTTTTTAAACTTTTTCGCTTCTCCTCTTTCTTAAAAGGGAAGAGAGTAGAAATGTTTTCTTCCTTTGGCTTGGCTCTATTCTCTTCAAAACATCCGCTCTATCACTGTTCTAGAATTTCTACGTCGGGTTACAAAATTTGAACGACAAGTCTTTGTTTTGTTGTCATTTTTCAACTTTTTATATTTTTTATTCACGATCTCTAAACGGTTATTTTCCTTCTAACGGTGCAGGCTTTAATGTAGAAACTATCGAACATAGAAACTTGAATTTCACAATTTGGGATGTCGGTGGAGATCCCAAGCTGCGACCTTTATGGAGGCACTACTACCTAAACACGCAAGGTATTTATGATGCTTTCCCTCATTTTCAATTAGTATTTTGCATTTTGATTTTTTCTTTTATGTGTGTCTGTGAAGAAGATCCTAGAAGGATCTAACCATTTATTGATGTTATTACAATTGCTACACACAACATTGTAGAATTGAACAATATTATTTCAACTTCACAGTTTTCTTCTCATTCACAAAGCAGAGAGATGCAGAGCGCCCTCTTTAACCTGTTTTGCAGGTTTCATAAAATTTTGAATTTTGTGGCAGTTTTGACAATAACTGTCTCTGATCTAGAACATAAGCCATTCACTTCAATTAACAAAGAAACAAAAAAAACAGATGACCTTGGGGGTTAACCTCTTGTCTGAATAGACCCAATTCATTGTATGGTTGAGACTAACCAAATGGTAGGTATATAGCAGCTAAAAGAAGCGGGGGAATTTTTTGCTTCATTGTAGAGTGCAGGAAAACCCAAATGTGTATGTGATTTTATAACATGAGGCAAATATATTAAATGTCTGTCAGAAAAGGAGCTGTCAAAGTCTATCAAAGCAGTCTTCTCATCCGATAGGTAATTTTACCAAACCGACGAAGTGTTTGCAGTTGATCAAACTGAGACACCCTAAATTTTGTTCTCTCCAAATGAAAGAGGTAACGAGGCAGTAATTAATTAATTTGATGCGATTCCTCAACATTACGTCTTCCAGACAATTTTTGTTTCAATATTAGTATTTAACCAGTATTAAGCTCCAAAGCAGGGGTTCTGAATTTGATTTTCTATTAGGAGGGGCCAGAGAGAAACTTCGGTTGGAGCAAAGGACGAGCGAGGTGGAGCAACGTGCCGATTTTTATCGCTGGCCGGTTACTATCTTGCATAGGCCAGATTTGACTCTCGGGCTTTCAATTGAGAACAACTGAGCTATGGTACTAAATCGCAAGTAAACAAGGATTTTGGACTAGTATCAAAAATAAAAAAAACATTTTTAAATTTGATTTTTAAGATCTCACCAATAAAGTGAAACAAGTGTCACTTCCAATTAAAACAAGCATTTTTCTTTCCTGCATTTATTTCTTTGATGATTAAGCGTTAGTATTTGTTGTGGATTCTGCGGACGTAGATCGTCTGGAAGAGTCGTACGAGGAACTTTCGGTGCTCATGTCCGAGAAACAACTGAAAGATGCGGTGCTAGTGATATTTGCCAACAAACAGGTAAGAATTTATATTTGATGTTAATCACTAAACTTTATATTTGATGTTAATCACTAAATTTGTATCATTCTTGCAATTTGGATAGTACACCATGGCCATGCTGGACATCTCAACAGTGTAACTCAATAGCCTGGCTATTCAGAGGTCATAGTGCCAAGGCGCTATAGTAAAACCCTACTTCACTACGAGAGAGTGATCCAAAAATGCTCATTTAGACGGATGAATAATGCAATGGGAAGTAACATAGTTCATAAAATATATTTGATTAAGTATTAATTTTATGTGTGAACTTTGGGCATGGATTGTTTACCTTTATGAAGTTTCTGAAATAACCGCAATTTGTTGTACCTCATTTCTAAATAGTCCATGCCACCACTTCATTAACGCACATTCCCTTTCTTCAAAAGATGGCACAAGGAAATTAGTCAACAAATTTACCAAACCTCCCCAGGACCTAAACTAATCGAAGGAAGACAGAGTATATAGGGTTTCATGAAACAAGATAAATGAGCCAGATTTGTTAACAAATTATTGATCTTATCCTCAACTTTTTGATTGATAAAACCCAGACACCTTTATGACGAAGGTATGAGTCCTTACTGACCATCTCTATATTGAAGGCAATTTTCATGTCTTTTAAACCCTTGTAAAATTGTCGACATGTTATCATATCTAGGAAGTTTTTGGTTCATCGTCACAGCACTTTTAAAACTGTTTCACTCACTCTCGTAGGATCTACCTAACGCTCTCGGCATCGAAGCAGTCACGGAGAGGCTAGCCCTTCCCAGACTCTGCTACGGGCGAAACTGGCTGATTCAACCGTGCAATGCGAAGACTGGCGAAGGATTGTGGGACGGCTTGGAATGGTTGTCACAGCAACTTGTGGCAGCTGGCGTGATGGATTTAGCGTAACGGAGAAGACGTCTGCTCACTCAAGAAACGAACTGTCGACAAACTAGTTTATCCTTTGCATAGAGCCTCTGTAGATAAATATGCAAGAGTTAAGAGGGCCTGACGTTTCGATCCATAACTCTTCTTTGCAGATCATCATTGGAAGAGGTCCCTCTAGCTTTTTGGATGCTCCAGGCCCTCTAAATTTTATGTATCAGTTTTCTCACGGTGCAAAACAGCTATATGAGGAAAGGTTCATCAGACAGATTTTGTAAATATTGTATCATAGAATGTTTTATGAGTTAACTTGAGTTATATAGAGAGAAAAGCACATCTTGTTTTATAAGATGAAATGAACTATATAATTCTTTTTTTGATGTGAAAACGTTTGGTGTCTTAACATCCAACTTAAGATATTTTTTTCTTACAAGTGTGGTTGCCGAAATGTTTGCGGTGTTAACCTGAATGTGTGGAAATATTAACTTGGAGAATTCTAAGTTCTGCTGATCGAGAGATGAAAGTATAGTGGGCTTTTTCTTTAGCTAATGTTTTCTTACAGAATTAATTTTTTTTTTTAAAGGGTGACTTTAGGCACAAAATTTAATTTAGTTATGTTGTGGACTATTAGAAAAAGGGGGAAAAAACGACTGCTCCTCATCCAGATTTCAATAACACTGTTTAATTTTTTTGAGAAATGTCCTATGAAACATCTGAGATGCATCAATTAAACTGGCTGGACTTACTTAGTCTAACACAGAGACCAACTTGTCTGTTTTTTCTTTTTTCAATGCAATACAAAACTAAATAGGAAAACCTAAGACTTTTACGGCCTCAACTGACTTGTTTACAATGCACTACCACTTTTTGGTTTCGATGATAATCATAACCTATGCATTCATGATGGCGTACGTGTATGTATGTGTGTGTGTGAGTGCGTTTGTGACGCACAGCTTGTAAACACAATATCTCAAGGTCAGACCAATATCATATTGAATTTAAAAGAACCCTTCTGTTTTCGGTGGCGGGCAAAGGTCATTTGGGATCAAATTGTGAAAACCTTGTTATCACAATATCTCAATACTGGAAGCTTGGCTCTAATGTAGGGTGTAGAAGTACCACATTGAGTTCAAGAAGCCTATGGTTTTTGGTGGAGGTCATTTGGGGTCATCAGAGGTCAAATCGTGAAACCCTTGTAAACTGTACACCCTCACTATACATTTCATCAGATTCATGAAGAAAACTGCTCATGTTACATAATCGAAACCACAATGCATTTTTTCCGTTCTGGTTTCAATTTTATCCAAGGGTGTTCTGTTGTTTATATGAAGTTAATCGAGAATGAGAGTACAGGCAGCTTTATAAGAAATCTGAGTACAAGAACCGAATTAATCAAATTCTTCAAGATAATGTGGCTTCTTCTTAGCAACAGCAACAAAAAACTAACAGAATCACCAACCACTTTCAGTTATATGTGTTCCTTCTGTAGCAGTGAGTGGCATATTTAGCATTGTGGTCAAGTGGTCGAGGCAGTGCTGGACTTGTGATCTAAGGTTTGCAGGTTCAAGTCCTGGCCAGATCTTTAAACGTTGTGTCCTTGGGCAAGGCACTTTATCTGCATTGCCTCTCTTCACCCAGATGTATAAATAGGGACCTTTGAGGGTGACTTGTAAATAAAGTTGTGTGCACCCGTTTGTTGCTGCACCCTATGGGCAGTCCCCCTGGGGACAGGTAGATGTGGTGCCCCAGGAGGGGTTGTTTGAATTGTGCACACTTGGATGTGTGGGTGTGACAAGTTACCAATGACCAGGGGTTAGTGTTGTAAAGTCATGAGAGGGGGGCCTTGGCCTCAAGCAAGACTGTAAACCTCTAACTTTAAACTTCATAAAGTCCTGACTCTTGATTATTGGTTCAAATTACCATGCTCGTCCAAAACTATCTTTGCTCTCTCCGAAATTTGTTTTCATATCTTGGTCGATTTTACGTGTTTATTTGGTCGTTAACCAAACGTTTGAAAGCTTAGTGGATGAAGTAAACAAATAACAAATATCATATTGATAAAGGCAGGTTGTGATCATATATCTGTCGATTACATACAGAAAAAATGGCATCTATGTTTGTCAATTGCGATCCAATACCTCAGTTTCTTTTATTTGTACATCTGTGCTTGAAATATTATATTATCATCTTACTGGCTACCTTTTAATAGTCATGTTGACTACTTGTGTAGAGAAGAATAATTATTGTTATAATTGTTGTTATTATTATTATTATTACAAGACTGTGTTTCACTGTGAAAATAGAAAAGACTTACCTGTATTTCACATGTTTGTGGACATAATAGTATCACAGACACTTTCCCATTGTG